>NC_134570.1:218899749-219205987 GCF_050947875.1 Dermacentor variabilis
GGATGGATGGATGGATGGATGGATGGATGGATGGATGGATGGATGGATGGATGGATGGATGGATGGATGGATGGATGGATGGATGGATGGATGGATGGATGGATGGATGGATGGATGGATGGATGGATGGATGGATGGATGGATGGATGGATGGATGGATGGATGGATGGATGGATGGATGGATGGATGGATGGATGGATGGATGGATGGATGGATGGATGGATGGATGGATGGATGGATGGATGGATGGATGGATGGATGGATGGATGGATGGATGGATGGATGGATGGATGGATGGATGGATGGATGGATGGATGGATGGATGGATGGATGGATGGATGGATGGATGGATGGATGGATGGATGGATGGATGGATGGATGGATGGATGGATGGATGGATGGATGGATGGATGGATGGATGGATGGATGGATGGATGGATGGATGGATGGATGGATGGATGGATGGATGGATGGATGGATGGATGGATGGATGGATGGATGGATGGATGGATGGATGGATGGATGGATGGATGGATGGATGGATGGATGGATGGATGGATGGATGGATGGATGGATGGATGGATGGATGGATGGATGGATGGATGGATGGATGGATGGATGGATGGATGGATGGATGGATGGATGGATGGATGGATGGATGGATGGATGGATGGATGGATGGATGGATGGATGGATGGATGGATGGATGGATGGATGGATGGATGGATGGATGGATGGATGGATGGATGGATGGATGGATGGATGGATGGATGGATGGATGGATGGATGGATGGATGGATGGATGGATGGATGGATGGATGGATGGATGGATGGATGGATGGATGGATGGATGGATGGATGGATGGATGGATGGATGGATGGATGGATGGATGGATGGATGGATGGATGGATGGATGGATGGATGGATGGATGGATGGATGGATGGATGGATGGATGGATGGATGGATGGATGGATGGATGGATGGATGGATGGATGGATGGATGGATGGATGGATGGATGGATGGATGGATGGATGGATGGATGGATGGATGGATGGATGGATGGATGGATGGATGGATGGATGGATGGATGGATGGATGGATGGATGGATGGATGGATGGATGGATGGATGGATGGATGGATGGATGGATGGATGGATGGATGGATGGATGGATGGATGGATGGATGGATGGATGGATGGATGGATGGATGGATGGATGGATGGATGGATGGATGGATGGATGGATGGATGGATGGATGGATGGATGGATGGATGGATGGATGGATGGATGGATGGATGGATGGATGGATGGATGGATGGATGGATGGATGGATGGATGGATGGATGGATGGATGGATGGATGGATGGATGGATGGATGGATGGATGGATGGATGGATGGATGGATGGATGGATGGATGGATGGATGGATGGATGGATGGATGGATGGATGGATGGATGGATGGATGGATGGATGGATGGATGGATGGATGGATGGATGGATGGATGGATGGATGGATGGATGGATGGATGGATGGATGGATGGATGGATGGATGGATGGATGGATGGATGGATGGATGGATGGATGGATGGATGGATGGATGGATGGATGGATGGATGGATGGATGGATGGATGGATGGATGGATGGATGGATGGATGGATGGATGGATGGATGGATGGATGGATGGATGGATGGATGGATGGATGGATGGATGGATGGATGGATGGATGGATGGATGGATGGATGGATGGATGGATGGATGGATGGATGGATGGATGGATGGATGGATGGATGGATGGATGGATGGATGGATGGATGGATGGATGGATGGATGGATGGATGGATGGATGGATGGATGGATGGATGGATGGATGGATGGATGGATGCTATGAGTGTGCCCTTTGTAACGGAGTGGCGGGTTGCACCTCCAAGCTCTTGTAGTTTGATTGCCTTATGTCCTATTTATGTTAAAAACAAAAAGAATGTAAATGAAAAATAGAAAAAAAATGCACGATGAATTTCCATCGCATGCGGCAGAGGCGTGAGCCATATGGAGGTGTTGCAAAAAAACGGGCTCACCGCTCCATGGCTTCCTAGATTGGCGCGCGCAGACCTTGGAGGCCATGGCCGACCTATGAATGGTAGAATTGCTGGAAAATGGGGTTAGTGTGAGTTTCCGCTTAACAGAATTATGTTTTCTCTTATACTCAAATTACAATCCCGCGCTATCCTCACTGTATATTGCGTTTAGATTGTGCTTTACAATTTTTCTGACGCACGTTACTTTTAGGAATTCAATTAGTTCAGTAAGGCCTCTGCATCACTCGAACGACTTGCGTGGTTGTGGTTCGGAATGGATGGAAGCGACGCCTGACACCAACCACCTATTTTTTGCGACAGGGGGTCCTTAACGCTGTAACGTTAAAAGGAGGAGAAAGTAGTGAAACAATATAGGAAAATGTGACACAACAACCAAAAGGCCGGAAATGAAAAATCAACGCGAGCTATGTAAAATATCAAGATCTCAAAGTGAATACAAAATAGAACGGCGAAGAAAAGAGTTCAGTTGTGCGGGGAAATGTGACACACCAAGGAAAAGCTAGGATAGATAAAATGAATGCGGGTTATGCAAAATATCAAGATCACTAGGTAAACACAAAAGGAAAAGGAACAGTAAGCAGTTGAAAATTGTGGGAAAACGTGGCTTCAGAACTCGAAGTGCGAGAAAAAAAAAGACAACAGTGACTTATGCAAAATGTCGAGATCACAAAAGCAAGAGGAAGAGCGAGCAGTTAATAACATGAGGAAATGTGGCACAAGAATGCAAAACTCGGAAAAAATGAAAGCAAGGTAAGCAATATAACGACGTTGGAAGGTAAATAAAAAAACAGGAATAAGCAATTGAGCAATGTGGGTTGCATACGGTTTTACAGCTTTTATGCGAGATGATGGAACGGCTTAAAGAAGGCACGAGTAAGACAACTTAGTTGTTAAAACGTCGTATATGCCTGCTAATGCCCGGCCTAATTATTTTTTTGAGACAATCTAGAACAGGTTTTCAAAACGTACTCACAAAGCTGATTTTGAACTAGGATTTGGAAAGACCCACATGGTCGTTTTGCCAGAGTTAATCACCAACAACTTCTAGGCGCTTTGAAGACGCTATCCAAAAAGCTGGTCTAGAAGTGGTCTTGTAAGGTTTAGAAGCTTGTTTTGGGGGATTCCAGATGAGTCGGTATCTCATGCAACACTGCTTCTGGCGTAGAGCGCAGCCGTATTCCCTGTCGAGGCTGATATAACCAGGTCACATGGAAAAGAACATGTCGACGAAAATGAATCCTTACTACCACCTTTGGTAGGCAACAAGGATGTTTGCCAACAAAAATTGGAATGACATGCCGTTAAGAAAAAAATGAGTTCATCTTGAAAAGCGGCCAGGCCATGCTGTTGTGCAAAGGGCGCATGAAATGCGAACATTTTCACAAAGCAACATTTCATTAAAAATGTAATACGTATGCAAGCTTGCAACAGAATGCGTGAAAAATGCATAGTAGATCGAATTAAAGGTATAGCAGCAATGAATAAAACTTGCAGAAACAATTAATAAAGAACTAGATTCTGATCAGCAATGACTAGCACATACATAAAGAACATTCGTGTGCACACACACACAATAACGAACACGAAGAACACGAAATGTGGTAAAGTGTCTTATTTTAGCACAGCAAAGAGGCCATGCTATCAGATCACTTAGTTATGTAGGGTTTCCTTGATTCTGGTATTTCGTTGGATCATCCGCAAAACTGTGGGGTCGTGTGTCGTAGCTTCTTGATGGCCTAACCTACGCCCCCGTCCTTTAGTAGGTGTAAACCGATGATACCAAGTCTTTCCACCTTGAGGATATATTTAGGATTTGGTCGCAGGTCGATGGTTGGTGCAAGAGTTGGCTATCGTCCTCATGAGCACTTCTCGATTATGAGGCGCTCCGACTTCTACGGTGCGCATTGCAGTATGCTTGTCTCCGTGTACTACGTCTACTGTCTTCTGCTATGCCTCTTGTTCTCCTATCGACCCTCCGACCGTCTATATCATGATGCCGTCTGTATAAAGACATGCCTGATCCACGGTATTTTCTGGAGTAGCGCTGGGAGTGTCATCACTGTCACGTCGAAAAGTCTCGGCGACAGCACTGCACCTTGTGGCTCTATTCGATGTGTCTACGCGCTGCGACCTCACGCTTCGCAGCTCCAGTGTAGGTGTGCAATCTTTGACCACAGCCCTCACGCAGTTCTAAATTCGTCGACTTTAATTCGTGTGACTCAGCTTGGCTAGTACGACTTGGTATCCGAGGTTGTGAAAGGCCCCCTTCAGGTCTTGTGCAATAGTTGCTTGGATTGCTGCATTGAGTACTTCCTTTTTAGCTGCAGAAGCATGTCTTGCGTTGACAAGGCGGGTCGAAAACGAAACACCGTGTTCGGCATCCGTTGATTTCTTTGAGATGCATCCGTAGCCTGTATAGGATCACGCGTTCCACCACTTTATTGAGGTAAGACGTGAGCGAAATCAGTTTTAGGTTCTCCAGGCAGAGCTATCTTCTCGGCTTAGCTATAAGTGTAACGGCCGCAGGCTTGAATTAGAAGTACCTGTACTCCAGTGTACAGTTTAGAAATTCGGTATAGCTTGCAGGGTTGCATCGTTCGGATTTCACCCATGGCCTGGCACAGCGCTGAGTATGACCGCACCTGTGATTTGCACCAGGCTGCACCTTGGGGCAATTTAATAGCATTGCAATCGTATCTTTTTATCTTGAAATGTCTAGTAACTAGGCCAACAAATGTCTCCGAGTGTTCGACTTGCCTAGTTGGTGAGGTCACAACTTTACGCCATAAACGAACCTTTGACAATTTCTCGTTCTAAAGTTTTATGTTACTATTGGCACCTCCAGAATTCATTACTTGCACTGGCAACACTGTCCAAATAAACAAAGATGGCTGCAACATCCAGGTTCCTGGCGGCTCTTTCGGTTGGTACCTTGCTTTATCGTTTGTGGCATCGAATCGAGGTGTTTTGTTGAAGCCGAAATGACTCTTGCTGCCAAACACCTTATTAAGTTTATATCAAGGCTTTCAGCGACTAAATAAATAAATAAATAAATAATTTGTCCCGCTGCATGTGCAAACGTTGATATCTCACAATATAGGAGTAGCAAGGTCTGTCGTGCTTTCAGACGCTAAATACGGATATTCTGCACTGATAGAACGACGTTAAGACTTTAGAGTTACCTGGTCGGTGTGAATTGGGATAGAAACAAATTAGAGATGTATTCGTGAGTCTGGGTGCACAGTTTTTTAAGTCAACTTATACGTGTGGTAAGGTCGTCGGCGTGCGATGACTGGTGCTTGTTAAGGCTTGCAGTAATCGACGTCGACACCTAGCTTGGGAACAAAGAAGACTCCGGCCGGCCAGAGGAATTCCGAAACCCCGATAAAACGTTTGAATCGGTGGAACATGAGCCTCTTCCAACAAGTTCCAAAAGTTCTCGATGTTACATTTTTGTGAAAGGTGACTTCACAAAAGGGTGACTATCACCGCCAACACAGCACATGGAAACGAATTGAACTAGTTGTAATGTAATTGGCAGGCATTCTCAGACCATGAGCAGCAGGTTGTCATTATCCCTCAAGAGAAAAGTGTATAACAGCTCTGTCTTACCAGCACTCACCTACGGGGCAGAAACCTGGAGGCTTGCGAAAAGGGTGCTACTTAAATTGAGGACGACGCAACGAGGTATGCAAAGAAGAATGGTGGGTGTAACCTTAAGGGGGAAAAGAAGAGAGAAGGTTGCGGTGAGGGAACACACGTGAGTTAATGACATCTTAATTGAAATCAAGAAAAAGATATGGGCGTGGGCAGGGCATGTAATGAGGAGGGAAGATAATCGATGGCCATTAAGGGTTACGGACTAGATTCAAAGGGAAGGGAAGCGTAGCAAGGGGTTGCAGAAAGCTAGGTGGATGGATGCTATTGAACTTTGCAGGGACAACATGGCCACAATTAGCACATGATCGGGGTAGTTGGAGAAGTATGGCAGAGGCCTTTGCCCAGCAGTGGGCGTAGCCACGCTGATGATGATGATGATGAATGTAATTTAGCTATGTGCGCAATGGCGGAAAGCAAACTAGTGGCGCTAGTTTGCTTCTAAATTTCTTGCGAGCAGATATACTCGCCTGTCAGGCACCATGTTGAAAAAGAGAATAACATCTTCTGCTTGCAGAGCTAAACCAAAGCAGGCTATAAAAATGATACGTCGCCTCGCGGCATAACATGCGTCATAAACATCTTCAGACCTTCCGAGGTAGTCATGATTCCTGCTAGCATGCCTGCAGTCAAAAGTACATTGTCGAGAATATTTCTGCTGCGTAAAGCATCGTGAAAAGTGCTTCTTGGGCAGAAAAGTGTGCACGAACAAAAGGAAATGATGCTTAAACGTGCACCACTATAATTTATTAAAGCCCCTGCCTAAATAAGGTGCTTTCCTCTATTTGATACGCCAGCAAGGTATTTCAAATAAATAAAAACAAGGGAGTTGTCTAATCGCCGATAAGAAAGAAGTCCTCCAGAGCGAAATGTTTTGAACAAACACGCTTAGTATCACTCATTTTTTTCCAATGTGGATGTTTCTTATCTAAGTCGCTCTCAAATGCGCGTCTTCTGCTTCCTTCAGGAAATGATGAAATCACACATTACTGCCTTTCCGACGCGATGACACGCAGGATGGTGGACAACAATTCCGTCTCTGTTTTTCATTTTCGGGCTTCTGCGCACGTCCGCATCACGACGACTGGAAAACTGCCGAGGCGTTCAGCACAGGCCATGACCTGCTTTCGCTTCAAGCCTCAAGCTGGAGCGCTTGTTTCTCCGCGCGGCCACTAGCTAGCAAGCGCTTATTGGAGTCGCGAATTCCAAAGCATGTCAATATTTTGCTTACCCTCGCAAGCAATTTCCTTTAAGTGAATTCCAAGAGGGTGTCTAGAAATGAAAAGAAAGCTTGCGCATCTCTACCTGGCGAGTGGTAGCAATGATTATACAGAGACACATGACCTTTGCGTACTAATGCTTCGTGGGCAGATGTAATGAAGTTAATGAGGAGATGTAATCAGTACATGGACGACGAAGTTAGCATGGGTACGCCACCTGTTGTTTTAGAAACGTCGTTTAGGTGGGAGGGTTTGCACGAATTGTCTTATGCGACAAAGCCAATCAGTTTTCGGTACAGGATATAAGGTGTCGAGAATGTCAAGTGGCGATCTCCTTTTGGAACTCCAAAATCAGAAGCAGTATGAGAAGCTGCCAAAACTTGTGTCATTTGGGGAGACCCAAGTAACAGTAACCCCGCACCGTACCATGAACACAAGCCGCGGTGTTGTCTCGGACGATGACTTGCTGGAGCTCACTGAGGATGAACTCTTGGAGGGCTTCAGTGACCAGAACGTTATCAATGTTAGAAGAATTAGGATCAGGCGTGACAGCAAAGAAATCAAGACCAAACACCTTATATTAACTTTCGGCTCAAGTATTCTGCCCGAGTCTGTAGAGGCCGGGTACATCAAGCTCCGTGTTAGGCCATATGTGCCAAATCCGCTTAGATGTTTCAAATGCCAACGCTTCGGCCACAGTTCGCAGAGCTGCCGAGGCCGTCAAACCTGTGCGAAGTGCAGTGCACACGAACATAATTCTGAAGCTTGCGTGAACACTCTCCATTGTGTAAACTGTGAAGGCGAGCACGCCGCATACTCGCGGTCGTGCCCGTCCTGGAAAAAAGAGAAAGACATAGTCACAATCAAAGTAAAGGAAAACATATCATTCAAAGAGGCACGCAGGCGGGTCGCATACCTGCCTAAGAACACATATGCCGAAGTGGCGCGTCAGGGGGCAGCGTCACAACGGCCTCCGGCGGCTGTCCGACCCACAGGCAGTGAGTCGGCAGGTACGCCATCTGCCCCCGCGGCGGTTGCAGCAAGCGCTGCTCCGTCAACCCTGAATGAGGGATCATCGACCCCGAAGGTTGACGCAGCCGAGGCTGCCCCGGCCTCCCCGGCCCCTTCCTGCGCTGGCAACAGCCGGCGCAGCCAAATCTCTCGGGGAGCCCCATCAACCTCCGGGCTGGTGGGCGCAGGGGTCTTGCCCTCCAAGGCGGGACCCTCTCTAGTAACTTCTCGCTCGCAAGAGCACGTGTCCGGCGCCTCACAAGAGGCAATGGACACTACACCTATTCCCAAGGCGCACCAAGCGCCTAAGGAGCGGCGAGGCTCACTCGAACGCTCCAGAAAGGGCAGAACCCCTGTTACAGGGCCTCGAAAGAGCTCTGTAACCTAAGACATCACCTGTTTCCATACACACAGCACTTATTAACCTTCAATATGGATACACAAATTATTCAATGGAACGTTAGAGGTCTTCTTAGGAACCTTGATCACGTACAAGAACTCATACACAAACACAATCCAAAAGTGCTGTGTTTACAGGAAACACACCTAAAATCAAAACATACAAACTTTCTCCGACAGTACATAACTTATCGCAAAGATCGCGATGATGCTGTCGCATCATCGGGCGGTGTTGCCATTGTTATTCAGAAAGGCATAGCGTGTCAACATTTGCAGCTACAAACGCCCCTTGAAGCAGTGGCGGTTCGTGCTGTTCTCCAAAACAAACTTATCACTGTGTGCTCGCTCTATATACCCCCACATTACAAATTAACTAAGTATGAATTTCAGTCCTTCATAGATGAATTGCCAGAACCTTATATTGTTCTTGGCGATTTCAATGCACACAACTACCTGTGGGGCGACCCTCGTATAGATGCGCGAGGACGACTTGTTGAACAGTTCCTTCTCTCTTCTGGTGCGTGCCTGTTGAATAAGAAGGAACAAACATATTACTCTCTTGCAAACAGAACATATTCTTCAATAGATCTTAGCCTAGTTTCCCCGTCACTACTGTCTGAATTTGAATGGGAAGTTAACAACAATCCTTACGGAAGTGACCACTTCCCCATACTACTAAGATCACCTAAAGATATCGAATATCCACCACAGGCTCCTAGGTGGAAGGTTGACAAAGCTGACTGGGAGAAATTCCGCACCCTAACTAGTATATCATGGGATGACATGTCCTCGTTAGAAATTGATGCTGCTGTTGAATATTTTACAGCCTTTATAATAGATGCCGCATCAAAATGCATATCAGAAATAAATGGCCTGGCATGCAAACGGCGTGTCCCGTGGTGGAACGACGATTGTAGAATCGCTCGTAAAAAACAGAACAAAGCGTGGGGGTTGCTACGCGCGTCTCCCACTGCGGAGAATCTTATTAACTTTAAGAAATTGAAGTCCCAGGGCAGGAGAACCCGCCGACAGGCTAAAAGAGAAAGTTGGGAAAAGTTCTTATCAAGTATAAATTCCTATACAGATAAGGCCAAAGTATGGAACAAAGTTAATAGGATAAATGGGCGACAAACATATTCACTTCCTCTGGTAAACACACAAGGTGAAACACTGAAAGATCAGGCCGACTCACTTGGGGAGCATTTCGAGAGCGTGTCGAGCTCAACCCATTATTCTCAGTCCTTTCTCAAATATAAACAGATAGAAGAATGTAAGCCAATAATTAGGAACTCCAGACAGAATGAACCCTATAACCGGCCTTTCAGTATTGCCGAGTTGAGAGCTGCCTTGAACACATGCAAAAGCACTGCACCGGGACCTGACAGAGTCATGTATGATATGATCAGAAACTTACATGCTGACACACAAGTTACACTACTCACACTTTACAACACTATTTTAGCTGCGGGATACCTCCCATCTACATGGAAAGAGGCGATTGTCGTTCCTGTCCTGAAGCACGGAAAAGACCCCTCCTTGACAGCAAGTTATCGTCCAATAGCTCTTACGAATTGTTTGTGTAAGCTCTTTGAAAAAATGATTAATCACAGACTCATACACTTCCTTGAATTCAACAATATACTCGATCCCTATCAGTGTCGCTTCAGACAAGGGCGGTCAACAACAGATCATCTTGTGCGCATTGAAGGACACATTCGCGATGCCTTTGTACACAAACAGTATTTCCTCTCCATATTCCTCGATATGGAGAAGGCATAGGATACAACATGGCGCTACGGGATCTTGCGAGATTTGTCGGGAATGGGCATCTGTGGAAATATGTTGAAAATAATTGAAAGCTATTTGTCCAATCGTACCTTCTGTGTAAAAGTCGGCAATGCACTGTCACGTCCCTTTACCCAGGAAACTGGTGTACCCCAGGGAGGCGTGCTCAGCTGCACTCTCTTTATTGTTAAGATGAACAAACTACGTGCTTCACTACCACCTGCCATCTTTTATTCCGTATACGTAGACGATATACAAATAGGCTTCAAATCCTGCAACCTCACAGTATGCGAAAGACAGGTACAGCAGGGCTTAAACAAAGTGTCCAAATGGGCAGACCAAAACGGATTTAAGTTCAACCCCCACAAAAGTTCTTGTGTTCTCTTCACAAGAAAGAGAGGCCTGGTCGCAGATCCTTGTGTAGAACTGGGCGGACAACAAATTTCTGTCAACAAAGAACACAAATTCCTAGGTGTTATTCTTGACTCCAGGCTCACTTTCATTCCTCACTTAAAACATCTTAAAGAAAAATGCCTTAGAACAATGAACATACTTAAAGTACTATCCCACACAACGTGGGGTAGCGACAGACAGTGTTTATTGAATATTTACAGGAGCCTAGTTCGATCACGGTTAGATTATGGTGCCGTAGTATACCACTCTGCCGCACCGAGCGCGCTTAAGATGTTAGATCCCGTACACCATCTGGGTATCCGTCTGGCCACTGGCGCATTTAGGACAAGCCCTGTTGAAAGTTTATATGTAGAGACAAATGAGTGGCCACTCCATCTTCAGCGAACCAACATCAGCTTAACGTATTTTCTCAAGGTTCGCTCTAATAAGGAACATCCGTGTTTTACAACCATTAACGACTTCACGTGTGAAACACTTTTTAATAACAGACCCTCTATGAGACTTCCTTTCTCACTGCGTGCAAGAGAACTTAGCAAGGAAATGGATGTCTCAATTCTCGAACAACGCCTAATGCCTCCAGCTAAGCTAGTACCGCCCTAGGAGTGGCAGCTGATAGAGTGTGACACATCCTTTGTAGAGGTCACTAAACATGCGCCAGAGACACATATCAAAATGCATTTCTTGGAGCTCCAGTACAAGTACTCGTGCACAGAGTTTTACACAGACGCTTCTAAGTCGCATGCCGGGGTGTCCTACGCAGCCATTGGTCCATCCTTCTCGGAATCCGGCGTACTGCACCCTGAAACAAGTATATTTACGGCTGAGGCCCATGCACTATTGTCGGCTGTGAAACGTATTAGAAAATCAAATATTCAAAAAACAATTTTATTTACAGACTCCCTAAGCGTCGTGAAAGCCTTGAAGTCACACTGTAAACAAAGAAACCCCGTAATTACTGAGCTCTATTCCATTCTCTGTAGAGCGTATATGTCTAACCAGCATGTCATTGTATGCTGGGTGCCTGGACATAGGGGCATTGAGGGTAACGTTCTAGCAGACCAGTTGGCCACATCAATTTCATTGCATACAGTTAATCCTACCGCTTCGGTCCCTGTCACAGACCTGAAGCCTTTTTTAAGAAGGAAACTGCGAAACCACTGGCAACGTAAGTGGGACGCAGAAGTAAACAACAAACTGCACGTGATAAAGCCACAATTAGGTTCTTGGCCCTCCGTAACAAAATCACGCCGGACAGATGTCCTATTCTGTCGTCTAAGAATAGGGCACACATTTGGCACACATAACTTTTTACTCACCGGAAACGAGCCTCCAACCTGTGGTAGATGCGGGGAGAGGCTGACCGTCCTCGACGTCCTTCTGGAGTGTCGGAAAGCCGAATCTGAGAGAAAGAAACATTTTCCCATAGCATACCGCCAGCACATCCCCCTTCATCCAGTAATGTTACTAGGCCCAGAACCGCTGTTTGACTCCAGCGCAGTCCTGGGCTTCCTGAAAGATGTTGTATTACATGTTATTAGCCCCACATGTTCATAGCGGGTCCTCTCTTCAGAGGATGCCGCTGTGATAGCTCTTTCGTATAGCACGGGCCTCTAGGCCCTTGTGTTCCAAGGGCTCCGGTGAGGCAGCAGTGCTCCAGGTAATTTTACTATCTCTTATATCTTTTATTCTGCATCATTCATTTACGATGGATTTTAATGTTCAAAGTATTCGTCATGAGTCACTGCCATAATTTTATAGCACGTAGATTTTACGCACTTTACAGCGACAATTTTTAGGCCAGTTTACAGCCAAGTCACATCTCCATAATACATCGTCAACATCACCACTTGTCATGGCGCTCTTTGGCCAAACCTGGCCCTTGCGCCATTAAACACCACATATCATCATCATCATGAATGCAATGACGCCGAAGTGTACGCTCACACGACCAAAGAGGTAAATGATTCTTCCGACCTAATATGCGAGGTTCAAATGAGCGAAACTGCAGCGCTGCATACAATCAGTAGCAATACATTAGTTCTGTTTAGATGCCGCAATAAACTGGACAGAGGAAGAGCTCATTATTAACAGAGTATGCGGGAAAAATAAATTGGCCCATTATTTATTTTAGTTATTTAAGAATACTGCGGGCCATTGCTTGGCCCAAGTAGGAATGAATTTACATTGTTACATAACCAAGAGAATGACATTTATACAATATTAGCAGTATACGGGATATCAAAAGAATAAACAAAAGGAATAAAATTACACAATATTAGCAGCACACGGATACTGAAAGAATGAAATTATACAATATTAGCAACACAGGGATACGAAACATACATATTATCAGGTAAGTAGACGATGTAACGCGTCAGAAAAGATTTTGTGAGAAAAGAAACAGACGCCGGTAACGAATTCCAATCTTGCACTGTTCTAGGGAAAAAAACTGTATTTAAAACTGTTAGTTTTGGCGAAAAGGGGAGCAAGTGAATGTTCATGAACGCTCCGAGTCCTTCTCACTAGAGGACGCTTAATTCACTCTGGAAGTTGGAGCTTATTTTTTTTCTGTTAAACTATTAAACAAGAATATCAATCTATTAATCTTTCTGCACGTTTATAATGTATGAATGCGATTTGAGATCATTAACTGCGAGGGAGAGACTTCCCTTTTCTATTTTCCGTAACCTAACCGCTTTCCTACTGACTTTTTCAAGGATCATTATATCTTTTTTTCGTGTATGGGTCCCACACTACTGAAGCATATTCAAATAAACACCGCACACAAGTTTCGTAAGCCAATTTTTTTATGTGTGCAGGGGCAGTTTTTAGCTTTCTTCGTAAAATCCATGGCTTTCGTAATGCATCTGTAGAAATATTAGTAATGTGAGCCGATCATTTTACCTTTTTCTTGTGTTACACCTAAATATGTATATTTCTCTACTTCCAAAATCATGTTGCCGCGAGAAAAGTAAGCACGCAAACTGGGAGACTTTTTTTTCTAGTTATACGTAAGAGGAACAAATTTTTCACTGTTAAGTTCCATAGCCCATTTCAGACACCATTCTTCAATGGGAAAAACTGCTTTTTTGCAGAGCTGTGGTCATGTTCTGATGAAATTTGTTGAAACACAACACAGTCGTCTGCGAATAACTTAACAGAGAAATCTTCAGGAACAACCGTAACTAAATTATTTACATATATTAAAAACAACAATGGTCCCAGCACACTTCCCTGAGGAACTACTGAGTGAACATTAACAACACTAGAAGCGGTCTTATTAATTTACACACATTGCCGTCTGTCTTTAAGGTAGGCTTGAATCCATCGAATGATAAAAAATGGTATACCTATACATTCCGTCTTATAGAGAAGTTTCCCATGTGGCACGTTATCAAAGGCCTTGCTGAAATCAAAGACAACAACGTTCGTTTGCCCGGACATATCAAGCACCCGCGCAAATTCATGTACAGACAAAACAGTCAGAGTAACTATGGGTAACCCCTGCCTAAACCCGAGCTGATTATCAGACAAAAGATTATGATCCCTCAGGAACTTTCGCAGGTAACCGGCTACAATATGCTCCAACATCTTACAGCAACTGCATGGTATGGAAACAGGCCGATAATTTGAAATTGACAATCGATCACCTTTTTTACATACGGGAACCACACGTGCTATTTTCCAATCTGAAGGAATTTTTCCATTTGCTAACGAGAGTTTAATGTCTGTGAGGCAACCTAATATTTGTTCTGCGTAACGCCTCAAAAATACATTCGGAAGACCATTGGGTCCAGCGGATATTTTAGTGTCTAGTTTCAAGAGCATCGCCAGGACACCCTCACGAGTTTCTTCAATGCCATCCTCTGGTGCAGCGACTGCTTTTATTTTATATTCATCTAATTCTGAAAGCACCTCGTAGAAATACTGATTAAAATTTTTAGCTATTTCGCCAGCGTCCGTGATAATCGTGTCCCTAACTTTTATTTTAGTAAGTGCATCTTTGGGTTTACTCAAGTGCTGCCAAAATTTCTGCGTATCAGTCCTTAGAAACTCTGCTAAAGTGTGAGAAAAATATTTACTCCTGGCGCAGCGCACTTTTTTATAATAGCTCATGTTTGATTTCTTTAAACAGTGACGTTAACGTCCCCTGCTTCTTATGGTGTCTCTTAAGTCTACGCTTAATGTGTATAATTCAACGAGTAATCCATGGATCTTTCCGCCTTTTAAATAGTTTTCTGTTTGGAACATATTTTTAATGCAATACCTAAGCACATTAGCGAAACATTGCCAAGAGCTTTCCCCATCATCACATGTAACCCCAAGATTTTCTTCAATATAGTCAATAATCACCACGTCGTCAGATCTACTAAATTCATTAACTGTAGCGACATCAAGCGCATGTGTTTTTTGATTTTTCAATCTTCCAGGAAAAAGAAATGAACTTATGGTCAGATATGCCAAGTTCAATTGTAACAGTTCCTTCTCTAAATTCTTCACTAATGAACCGCAGGACAAGAAGTGATGTTCCGCCAGTATATTCAGTGACTATTTGCTCAAGACCAAGAGCAAGCATAACATCAAGGGTTTTATCGCTCGTACGCGATAATCCGAAACACAGATTATTCCAATTTAATGAAGGCAAATTAATGTCACCCGACAGAATCACATTCTTGTTTCGTGTCTTGCAAATATCGAGCAAGTGCGCATGCAGCCTTTGCTCTTTCGGAAAGCAAGGAATGGTGTGGCGCTTTTACTGAACCCAGTATAGGTTTTCAGGAACACAGCCTTGACAACACAGAAGGAGGCACCCTTGCAACTTGACAGCATCTACGCCTCATTGCGAGTGCATAACAAACAAAACAAATGTTTCCTGGCTCGTTAGCATGCATATGCATGAATGAACTTGCAAAATATATTGATGCATGCTGTTATAGGGAAAACATTTTCACCTGTCAAAACCGCAGAGAGTGAGAGGACGACATTTTCTCGGGACATAGGAAAAGCTCACGACGTTGTAATGCACAGCAGTTCATACTAAATGCAATATAATGGCATGGAATGCTCTCGAGAACAGGAAGGAAATTCCAAATAGATTGGCCGCCGACGCTATCAGGCAATCGTGTCAAGGCCCGTTTCTTGCGCCACCAATAAAGGTTATGCTAACTGTCTAGAAATATCTCGGCATTTCGTCTCAAACAAGTCCGTGCTTCCGCTTCAGAGCGTTCGCCAGGCTAAACGTACTATTATGTACCGCGAAAAAGAGCTAGTTGACAGAAATAGGGGGACGATGGGGAAGAGCCGATTTTTCTGAGCCGTACGGCCTTCGCACTTTCTCGAGGGTTGTATTTTTTCGCTTTTGAGTGGCCTACAGATTGATGCAACTTCACTTGCATTTCCCAGGTCTTGCATGACATGCTTCAATGCCATTCGAGGCTATGGACACCCAGCCGACAGACAACGTCGGCCACATTTTGCTTTGGATGGAAGCGTTTGACCTTTAAACTAAGCAAAGAAAGTTTTCGTTAATAATACCTGAAAATCTTGTGACGGTTTCGTTCTCAATATTGTTAGCAATTTCCATTAGCCTATTTCCCAGTGCTTTAGGATTTCCAACGTGTTATTCCAAACAAGGTGATAGCGCTGTAAGTTGCTGATAACAAATAGCTTGTGCATGTATTTTTTCTACGTTCAATATTTTAATGGAATTACGTTATTTCTATAACTCTTGTATGGAAACCTCTATTACGCACGTAACCATTATCAAGTAGATTTCTTCTGTGTCATTTTCCAACATTCTCCGGCGATATTTGGCTGACGTGCTCTCAGAGGTCTTCCAAGAACCTTGTATGAAATATACTATTCATGCGATATAACTGCAGCAATAAAGGAATCGTACGCTTGTTCTAGATTAGTAACTTTAAGGACGTGAGTCCAGTACATTTCACAAGGCTTCCCTCCAAAATTTCCAAGCATCCCACGGCTAATACAGTGATTTCTTCAAAAAGAAAAGCGGTTTAGGATGGCTAAACTCTTCACCAAAACTTGGTTTGCAAATGATAACTTAATTGAATGCAAAATATAGCAGACGACGTAAACTACGATGTGACGTCATTCACGATCGCATCAACTGATTCTTTTGTAGTCTAGGTGACTCCAAAGGGACATTGATGAAACCATGACAATGAAGCTTTTCTTCAAGTTGATTTAGCTTTGAAAACAAAAACAAATTGAACGTTGAGATCTTCACACAGTATTACATTACATTTGCTAACAGGAACCAACGAGAAGAAGTTATTCACAAAATGGAGAAATTGGAATATTTCTGTTAACAGGATGATTCACACAATGAAAGACGTTCTGGTCCCACTGAACTAAAATAATTTTGTAATCGCAGTTTGTTGTAAAGACAGGAATAGGAGAGGATGGAAAGGGTTCTTTCGCAGCTAATAGAGACTACCGCCTGTTTTGGTGAGAGTGATTAGACGCATGTATAGCACAGCAAGGTAGACCTGGTGTTTTGCGAATGATCTCGATACTATGCTTCGCTTATCATAACAACATTAAAAATATACTTCAGCTGAAAAAAAATTGTTTCGACATCTTCTGCCTTCTAGAATCTCTCAGCATTATATTAAATAAAAGTGATGTTTTAGGAAACGCGTGCCGGCATCCAGAGAGACATTTTTTGAGGGGAACATGTAACGTAAGAGAAGACGAAAAGAACGAGGTGTTTGAGAGGCCGGGTTGCGCTATGATCACGCTACGATCATCGTAGCTCCTGGAAATAAAATCATCTCCTGTAAATAAAACCATTTCTTCGCAACTCTTCGTAAAAGTTGTGGTGGAAGGTGCGGGGTAATCGACACCCGAAGACTGAGGCTGAAGTTCTTCGACGGAGCCTTCGACGGAGCCGTCGCCTTGCTGGACTCCCACCGAATCCACCGGAGTTGAATACGTCCCACGACGCAGACGAACAACGGCCCATTCCAACTGCTGCGCCGATAAGTTTTGTTCTGCAACTGAGAGATGCGCGTCCCTTCGCCGGAAGATCAGACGAAGACGTCGAGGAATGGCTCATCCATTATCACCGGGTGAGTGCCGCCAACAAGTGGAACAACGCTTCCCAGCTTTCGAACGCCGTGTTCTTTCTTACGGATACTGCGTTGTTGTGGTTCGACAATCACGAGGAAACGTTCACAACATGAGGAAGATTTGTTTCTGAAATCAAAGAGCGATTTGGCGATTCCGCGACGAAAAAGAAAAGGGCAGTACAGATGCTACTGCAACGTGCGCAAGTGCCAGGCGGAACCTCCACGACCTACATTGAGGCAGTAATAAAACTCTGTAGGATGGTGGATCCTGGAATGTCCGAGGAAGACAAAGTCGGGCACATCCTAAAAGGAATTGCTGAGGATGTTTACAATTTCCTCATCGCAAAAGACAACCTGGCTTCCATCGCTGACATCGTTCGGCACTGTCGCACTTTCGAGCAACTAAAGACGAGACGCATCACGCCGAAGTTTGGCAAGCTAGCCAATGTGACGACAGTTGCAAGCGTGGACATCAACCAGCCCCTTGATCTTGTATCAACGATCAAACAAATAGTTCGAGAAGAGCTCAGCCTGTACGCGCAAGTGACACATCCAGATACTCGTAGCTTCCGCCTGCCACCAGATTTCGAGCCAAACGTGGCATCCTTCTCCCCGTATCTTGCGGCAAGGGGCACTGAGGATCATGAACTTGCCCCCCGACAGCATTCACGTCTCTGCGACAGAAGCCCTACTTATGACGCTCGGCCACAACGACAGCAGCCGCGTTTTACCCCCGAAGCCGTGTGACTTCTGTCAGTCCGAGACAAGAGCAGCACCGACCGTAGTACCACGACGTGACTTATGAACGATACAACGGATTTCAGCAAGCAGCAGAGACACGTTATCCACATGACAACGAACTTTCTCGCCGCCCGCAGCCGCCTACCATTCGTTTCAAGGAAGACGCTGTGAACCGCAACCCTCCCGTGTCCTAGAACTGCAGTTCCGCAGGCCATATAGCCCGGTATTGCCGCCGAGGCCGTGAATCACGTAGGACACCACCGATGTTCTCGCCACCCAGAACCCGTACTTCATATGACTTGCGGACGACCGATTTGCTTCCAATAGACCACTTCTCACACGAGACCAGACGCAGCGATTCGCCAGCATCTGAGCGGACTTTGACGCAACCAAATAACCGTCGCCGTCGCTCTCCGTCCCCTCGGCGCCGTTCTTCCTCACCGCCGGCGAAAAACTAGCATCCGCGGCCAATGGAGGTGTTGTCGCCGGATGGTCTTTGCAAGAAATACCTCTGCCTGTTGTGATGCTCAAAAACAAAGTGAATGTCTCGATTGACAGAATAGCGACCATTGCCTTAGTTGATACTGGGGCGACTGTGTCTGTGATGGGCCTCGCTTTCAAAAACCGTCTAGGCCATAAAGTTATGTTTTCTTGGAACGACGGCATTACCTTTCGGGGAGTAGGCGGCGAGTGGCTTCATCCCCTTGGTGTTTGTGCAGTAAATGTTTTGTTGGCTGGGAAAGTGTTTGTGTCGGAATTCCTTCTTTTTTCTTGTTGTTCACGCGATGTTATTCTTGCCATCGATTTTTTTAACAGTGAGGCGCTTCCATGGACTGTGGTTTTGGCGAAATATCATTGAACAAGTTAGTTATATCAGCACATTCCGAACAAAGCTCGGGTGGTGAAGACAGCGACACAGACACGCTCAGTGTTCTTGATAAAGTGTTTGCACCATCGTGGTGCCTGACGCCCGCTCGTGTTTCTGCAACTACTGTTGATGCTGATTGTGTTGACCTTGTAGTTAGGCCTCTCCGCATAAACTGTGCTAAAAAGATACACTTGTGCCCTGCTTTGTCGTGTGCATGACGAAAGGAGTCGCCACATTGTGGGCGCTGAACTGTTCCGCCACGCCGGTTGTCCTTCCTCGCGGTATGAAAATCGCTACCTTCGATAAAGCTGTATGTAGCTCAATAGAGGCACTAACTACGGACGTCTCTACAGCTTGCTCTCCTAGCGATAATCGCCATTCTGAAGAGCTAATGCTTGGCATGATCAGCAAGGCTCTCGGTACATCGGAACGCAAGCATTGGTACAGGTCTTTGCCAGGCATGAGGCTGCATTCGACTTCACGCGTGGAGATGCACCCCTTAATTTACCGTCGTCCCGCGCTCGTCAGAGGATAGATCAGACCAGACAGAGGATAGACCAGCTCAGCACACCCCATCCGCCAGAAGCCCTACCGAGTGTCATCGTCCGAGCGCAAACTTATTGCAGAGCAAGTCGAGGATATGATGAACAAAGGTGTCGTTCAAGAGTCGTCTAGTCCATGTGTAGCCCCAGTAATCCTGGTTCGAAAAAAAGATGCCTCCTGGAGATTCTGCGTGGATTACAGACACTTAAACGCAGTGTGTGTATCGATTAATCGATGCTGCTTCTTACTTCTCAACACTTAATTTGTGATCGGGGTATTGACAAATACCTATGGACCCTGCCGACAAGGAAAACACCGCTTTCGTGACTCTAGATGGCCTATGCGAATTTAATGTTATGCCTTTTGGACTTTGCAATGCTCCTGCCACCTTTGAAAGATTCATGGACACAGTACTACGTTGCCTAAAGTGGCAGATATGATGTGTTTCCTCGATGATGTTGTAATCTTTGGCCGCACCTTTTATGAACATAACGAACACCTCAGCCTCGTCCTCGACTGCATTGAGAAAGCTGGACTGGTTCTAAACGAAAAAAAAGTGTCGGTTCGGCGAACGTCGAACACTGGTCCTCGGACACTTAGTCGGCAATGATGGCGTCACACCCGATCCTCGTAAGATTGAAGCGGTGAGCTCCTTCAAGCCACCGCAGTCAGCACGAGAACTCCGCTCATTCATTGACCTATGTTCGCATTTTCGTTATTTTGTTACACGGTTTGCCGACATCGTTTACCCGTTGACAAGTATTTAGCGACAAAATGCATCCTTCAATTGGACACCAGAATGTGGCGCATCATTCTCTCAACTGAAGTTTATACTAACGTCAGCACCCCTCTTGGGTCACTTCGATCCATCTTGCCCGACTGAAGTTCACACTGATGCTAGTGGAATCGGGATAGGAGCGGTGCTTGTAGAACGTCACAGTGGTGGAGAAGGTGTTGTCGCATATGCAGCCGTTGCCTCAGCAAATCTGAACGCAATTATACGGTTACGGAACAGGAATGCCTGGCAGCCGTTTTCGCCATACAATAGTTTCGGTGTTATCTTTACGATAGGCCATTCAAGATTATCACCGACCATAATTCTTTATGCTGGCTGGTCGGTTTGCGTGATCCCTCCGGTCGACTCGCACGTTGGGGGCTGCGCCTCCAGGAATACGACTTTGTGGTATGGTTCAAGAGTGGCCGTCGTCACGCTGACGCAGACTGCTTCCCTCGGATTCCTCTTGCGACTACCGACTGCGATGCTGAGAATTTTGACGACTGTCTCGCTGCTGTTACTTCTACGTTCCCTGACGCGGCAGACTTTCAGCGAGAACAATGGAACGATGTTACCCCCGATCCGCTTTTTGTTGCCGCCCGTACTTCTAAAGGCAGCGGTCGCTTTACTGTCTGTGATAAATAGCTCTACAGTGGTAATTACTTCGGGCATGGAGCGCGTTTTCTGCTTGTTGTCCCCGAGAGTCTCTGCTGCGACGTTCTACGTGCCAAGCATGATGATGTGACATCCGGCCATTTCGGCTTCGTACGAACGCTGCACCGCACGCAGGAGCGCTTTTGCTGGCCCAATATGTACGAAACAACCAAACGCTATGTCGCTACTTGTGAAACGTGCCAACGTCACAAGCGACCGACCACCGCATCCCCGGGTCCCCTTTGGCCATTGACACCGCCCAGTACGCTGCTCGAGCAAGTAGGCATTGACCTTTTGAGTCCATTCCCTTCCCGTTATCTAACAACAAGAACCGTTGGATAATTGTCTGCATAGACCATCTTACACGGTATGCAGAAACTGCAGCCATACCATCTTCCATCGCTGCTTGCGTGGCGCTCTTCCTGCTGCGTTCCATGGTTCTTTTTCCTGGCCCACCACGTGTCATCATCAGCGACCGTGGTCGCCAGTTCACTGCTGATGACATTGAAGAGTTACTTCGTTTGTGCATTTCACAGCTCCGTCATTCCACGCCGTATCATCCACAGACCAATGGGCTCGTTGAAAGGACGAACAGAACGCTGACCAACATGCTTGCCATGTACGTCTCTTCCAATCATAATAACTGGGACGACGTTCTGCCTTCATCACTTACGCATACAACACGGTGAAGCACGAAACCACGAACTATAGCCCATTTCATCTCCTGTATGCAAGGTTACCACGAAGCCCTCTGGCCACTTTTTATACGCTTCCTACTGCACAGTGACGATTCTGTATCGAAGACATTGTGTCTCGCCGAAGAAGGCCGTCGAATAGCTCGTCTTCGTACTCTGGCCTCGCAAAGTCATTCGAAAGAGCGATACGACGACCATCACGTACTAGTATCGTTTGAAAAAGGTGACTTGGTCCTTCTTTGGACACCGCAACGCAAGCGTGGATTGTACCAAAAGTTCTTGTCACAATATTCAGGCCTATTTGTAGTTGTGAACCGCCTGAGCGAATTCACTCACGTCATAGCTCGCCTCCTGTGCAATGGTCGGTGATCAAGCAGAAATCAGCTGACTCATATTGCCCGCCTGAAGCCTTTCTACGCTGCTTGTCCATCCTGACTCGCCCCACGGGCTTCGTCTGCTTGCGGGGAAATGTAACGGATACGAAAGGCGCGGACAAGCAGAGAGAAGACGAAGAGAACAAGGAGTTTGAGAGGCCGGGCTGCACTACGATCATGCTACTATCATCGTCCATCTCCTGTAAATAAAACCATTTCTTCGCAGCTCTTCGTAACAATATGTTACATTCTAACACTTCGTGACAATTTCGGTGCAAAACATGGCCCAGGAAGCGAACCATGAAATGTAGAAATATGTCATGACATATGAAATTATGAGAAACCGCAAAACAGTAAGAAAAAGCACATGAAAAACGGAAGATGTTCGCAACTGGTATGACCAAATGCTATTTAAGTACACAGTTTGCAGTCTTGTGAAATGGAGTAATGGAAACGAAAACAAAGCAATTGAAAGAGGCCAATGACACACTACCGGCATCACAAAAGCATGTAAGAACACAGTTCCGACAGTGTTTGTATAGCTTTATTACTGTGCGCACGCAAATCGCCCGCCATTCCCAAGTAAGGGGTGGATTGACAATGTGCTAAAGCGTTTAAATAATCGTATATATGTGACTAAATAAAGCGATGGGCAATACTGACGCAGATACATTTCTTCGTGAAACGTGCGACTTATCGTTGTGCATATTATTGAAATAAAAGTTACGATTACAAGACGCACAGGATGACGAAGACCTGCATCTGGGCATAACACAAGCTGGTTTCTATCTTGATAACTGGCTGGACTGCTCTTGTAAGTGCATAATTATTTGTTCCCTTCTTCGTGTGACACATTGTTGAATGTGTGCGCTCTCCGTCCTCGGAACGCAGCTCCGCAGTGGTCGCTACATCCAGCTCGTTACGGTGTCTCCCGGAGATGAGGCTCCATCAGCGTCGGCTACGACTCGTGAGACTGCTGATGAGCTTTATGCACGCGTCAGTATTTGAAATTCAGCTTTAGAAGATGCTCAATAAAAATATCATTTTCTTTGAGTCCGTGGTTGTCATCGGTATTTTTTATTCATAACGACGGCGTATGACGATTCTGTGTGGGTTACGGCCACCTGAGGAAAGTGACTAAGAAATACATGTACCCACTGCCACAAGTTCACCATGGTCTCGATTGTCTGTACGGCGCCAGCTAGTTCTCCTCTATTTACCTGCGATCTGGGTACTGGCAGATCGCCGTCGACCTTTTGGACAGAGAATAGACCGCATTCTTAAAATTTGATGACATTTTGCAGTTGAACGTTATCCTTTTGGAATATTTATTTATTTATTTATTTATTTACACTACCCTCAGGGCCCAGAATCAGAATAAAAAAAAATTTATTATTAGAAGTTGGGTCACAATTACAAGTACTTAGTATGCAGAAGGAAGTCCCATAGTCAAAGACTGTATCGGGACCTCCTGTACAAGAACGGTTATTGTAGTTAACATCTAAAGGCAACAACAGCGTATAATAAGGAAGTATACAAGCAACAAGAAAAGAACGGTTGCAGAACAAAATACATGATTGATTACAAAAAATAACAAGGTTTAGCATATCTCATGGTAGGAGCAAAATTGTGCGCGAACAAAATACCAGCAGTTTATTTACAACAACAAAAGAAAAAAAGAGGGAAAAAAAGAAAAACAAAAATGAGAAGAAAAAAGCGAACAATGACCGACTACAGTAATCCTTGTCGTTAATCTGTCAATAAAAAATGCATTTTCAGTTCTCTTTTAAAATGTGATAAAGATCTTGAGTTTTTTATTGTGAAAGGAAGCGTGTTTCATATTGATATGGAAGAGAATTCTACAGACTGCTTACCATAGTTAGTACGGATTCTTGGTAAAGGAAAATTGTTATTCAACGCAAATCTGGTGGTACTATGAATCATCAGGTTAGAAGGGGAAAATGGGATCGATGGTAGCTCATTATTCACAAATCTGTAGAAAAAAATACCTAGGTTGTATTTAGTGAGTCCATATATGGTAAGAATGTTATTCTCGTGTAGTAGGGAAGTGGCATTAGAAAAGCGTGGGCTGTAAGTAATTATTCTTATGGCTCGGTTCTGAACTGTCTGGAGAGATGCAGTATGAGTATTATAGGTGTTACCCCAACATATTATGCCATAAGCAATGTGAGAGTGGACAAAAGAGTGGTAAAGTGAGAGTAATGTGGCACGTGAGAAGAAAGGGCGTGTTTTAATGAAGATGCGTATACCATAAGCTATTTTCTTTTTTATGTGAGCAATATGATTGTGATATTTCAAATTACAATCAAGTACAATACCAAGAAAAGATGAACATGAACTTGGAGGAAGGCGGTGAGAACCGAAAGTGATAGGTGGAATGGATGGTATGTTTCGCTGATGAGAAGAGAATACAACAAATTTAGTCTTAGTTGCATTAATAGATAACATGTTAACATTACACCACCTTAGGATATTTTCTAAGTCAGCATTTAACTTATTAACGAGAGATGAGATATCTTTATGAAATGTGAATATAGTGGTGTCATCTGCGTACAGAATGCATTTTGTGGAAGAGAGACAGTTAGGTAAATCATTAATATAAACCAAGAATAGAAGTGGACCCAGGATAGATCCCTGGGGCACACCAATCTTAGTAATTCGCTGTCAAGAATAAGCGTTGGAAATGGAAACAACTTGAACTCTGTTATATAAGTAGCTTTTTAGTAGTGAGAGGGCAGACCCACAAATGCCAATAGCTTCGAGCTTCGAAAAAAGGATATTATGATTTATGCTATCAAATGCTTGCGTTAGATCGATAAAAACTGAAGCGGCGAGAAATCCTTCGTCGATTAATTTTTTTAGTTGATCAGTAAGATGAATAAGTGCCATCTCTGTGGAATATCCGTGGCGAAAACCAAACTGGCATGAAGAGAGAATATTAAATTTAGAAAGGTATTTCGTTAGCCGTACTTCAATTAGTTTCTCAATAACTTTCCCAAAGAATGGTAGAATGCAAATAGGTCTGTAATTATTTATGAATGAGCTATCGCCTTTCTTAAAAACTGGGATGACTTTGCCACGCTTAAGTTCAGAAGGAAATAAACCAGTCTTGAAAAATAAATTAACAATAAATGAAAGTATGTCTGAAATTAAGTGCGCAATTAATTTAATGTTAGCAGGGTGGACCTCATCAATTCCAGTGCTTGTTACTCTTAGATTATTTATAACTGCAGTTATTTCTTTTGGCGTTGCAGGAAATAAAAAGAATGAATGAGGTAGACGGTTCATGCTGATGGTCTGTGTAGGGGAAGGTAAAGTGTTAGGAAAGAAAAAAACTACTAAAAGCCTCAGCCATATCTGCAGGGGAATTTAGCTCGACTCCATTATTTAAAATTCTAGATACTTGGTTTAGTCGTGTGTTCCTGTTTAAGAAAGAGTTGACAATCTCCCATTTTTTTACTGTTATTAGCCATCTGTAAAATTCTTTGCTCGAAATACAGTCGCTTAGCTGATTTTAGTTTACAGGTAAGAGTGTTACAGAAGTTTTTATATCGGGCACGTAAGTTCATGTTAAGCGGTTGCCTTTTGGTCTTCCTATATAAGTTATCCCGTTTACGCAAAGCTGTTAATAACTGCTGCGAGATCCATGGATTGTGAGAAAATGCTACTTTTAGAGCGCAGCTCTTTGGCGTCCGTTCCTGGGTTTCGCGTCGTCGTCGGCGTCGTCGTCGGCGTCGTCGTCGGCCTCGTAACCAGCTCCGCCCCCCTTTCATCCCCCCAGCGCTAGCAGCGACCGACTGATACCGCTGGATGCCGCTGACGCCGCTAGAGAGTCAAGATAACGTGACTGCATAGAACACCGTCGCCGCCATGCAGAAAGAGGAGGAAAGGGTCCCCCCCCCCCCTGTTCTTGTGGGGCGGATAGCTGGGGTTGACTCACTATCGCCGTCAGCGGCATCAGTCAGTCGCTGCTATCTCTTCCCTCCTCCCTTTATCGTGTTGTCCGCTTGCTGCGCGCGCTTCTGCCCCCATCGTTTGCCGCTGGGTGTACACGCCGCCCCCCTCCGCTTCCGCTTACTGCTGGTTGCTCTCGACGGCGGCGATGAGCCTCCGCTTCGGCGGCGCGAACTGCAGGGTCTTCTCGGCGGCGGCGATGAGCTTCTGCTTCAGCCTCGCTTACTGCTGGTTGCTTTCGACGGCGGCGATGAGCCTCCGCTTCGGCGGCGCGAACGGCAGGGTCTTCTCGGCGGCGGCGCTTAGCCTCTGCTTCCCCCACGGCTGTGACAACCTCGCGAGGCACTTGTATAGATCTCGTCTTTGAGAATCAAGCATTGGTGTACCAAGTCGAACATATATCAGTCTATTTCTCCGACCACAAAGCTTCCTTCATGACTGTCAAGAACTGTTAGTGGAGTCTTTGTTAAAGGAATACGTGTGAAAAATAAAAAAAAAATTATGTGATAGCGCATACATGTGTTGCTCGATTTCTTTGCCTCAATCTATCCAAAAGGTGAAACAGCTTATTTGCTGCGCTCACATTTCGCATTAGGAAGTAACGTAATCGTCGGTAATTTTTTTTTTACATTTCTTTTTGCAGGTGAACTGCAGTAGGTATGATATAATACGTGAAAAAAATGTGGAAAATGCTTTCTGTGGGTCGTTTAGTGATTTAATTTCAGACCAATTTGTATTAGCAACAGCAGTTATGAAGCCGACTTTGTCCAGAAGGTCTTTAGTATGTGTAAGTGGGCAAGGTCGTACGTTGGAGTTGAAGCGTAAGAGCAGCGGATAATGATTAGTAATGTCGATGTGCGAAACTCTTGCCTCTGGTGAATGAAGGAGATTAGAAAGAGCATGATTAATAAGTGTACCAGTGCCGTTAGAAACTTCCCGTGTGGGGACGTCAATTAAACAATCATATCCGTAGCTATGGAACAAACTAGTATAGTGAATACATATGGGTGATGTTTCATCTAGTAAATTAATACTTATATCACCCATCATAACAACATTCTTATTTTCTAGTGATATAGTGTGTAAGATATGATCAAGATTAGTACAGAAATCATTAACTGATGATGAAGGAGAACGGTAAATGCAGCCAAATATGAAATCCTTGTTGTCCTGAGCAAGAAAGCAGTTACTGGATTCAATCCAAACAGATTCGCAATTAGTAATGGTTAAGGATAGGTCATGTCTTCTTCGATAAGCAATATTAGGAGAAACAAATATGGCCGCACCACCTTGACAGCTCGTTAATCTATTGCAGTATTCCGATTTATAGTTAGGGAAGCAATATAAATTTTTCTCGTCGTCAGATAACCAAGTTTCAGTAATGGCAATTAGCGAAAATGAACTAGTTAGCGATGCGAGGAAATTATCGATTGAGTCAAAGTGCTTACGAAGACTCCTCGCGTTAAAATGAATGATGGAATGAAATCCCCTCAAAAAGGAATTCACTTGATGAGGTTTCAGTAGGGAAGCCATAATTATTATGTCAATTGGTTAAACAATGAGCTCTAGTCTATTTTGGTTAGGTCAGATTCGTCTCGAATGCGGAGAACTTTGCTGTTAGTGGTTTTCCTAGCCTTGATTTGGCAGTTGTCTGTCCAAAGGAACATCCAGTTCCTTTCTTTCTTGAAAGTTAGGGCTTTCGATAAGAGAGCCTCGTTGGATGGGGTTAGATGCTCATTTACAAAGACGGGAGCATTAAATGAGCCAGAAAATCCAATGTCACTAAGCAGAGTTTGGCTTTACGCGCCTTGCTCACAAAATCAGCTTTCTTAGCTTTGGAGCAGAACCGTGCAATGATATTTTTTTTGTCGTCAGCTTTGGTGGGTACGCGATGAACAATGTCCAGATCGCTAGGCGATACGGGACAGCCAATTTTGTCTCCTACTGTTGTCATTATTGCGATACAGTCCTCTCCTTGGGAGCAGGGAATGCCCTTGATCTCAACATTGCCAAGCCGAGAGTACTGTTCGAGCTCCTCCATTCTGCGAGTCAATGACTGCTTTTGAGATTTTAATTGTTTGTTCTCAGCAATTAGGGTTGTATTTTGGCTACGCAGTTCTTCAACTGGACCGTTCAAGTGCTTGGCACTTGTATTCAAGGAATCAACTTCTTTTTTTAGCTCGACAACGTCAATCCCAGACTCCTTCATTCTTAGCAAGATCTTACCAAAGACTAGTTCATGCGTGCTTTTAGTCATGTTGATAATCTTAACTTCCAAACGGGCGTTACAGAGGGGGTGGGTACAGTAATAATAAAAAATACATGTTCAAACAATTATTAGTATTAAGGTGGTAAACTGAAAACATAATCAGTTATTGCAGTCTTGAAAGATGATGCCTCCTCGATGCAGGCGATGGAGGGGGGAAAGCGGTTCCAGTCGGCACTGGTTTTCGGCAGAAATGAGTCAGAGAAAACATTTGTGCGACAGAAAGCAATGAACACCTTAAACCGATTATCAAGACGCGACGACATGTACGAAGGCTCTGAAATGAAGTCTTGTTTAAGCGAGCTGTTTTGGTAAAAGATTTTTTGAAAAAAGCAGAGACAGGAAATTTTTCTTCGAATGTGCAAGTTAATAAGGCCAAGGTTTGACTTCATTAAAGAAACGCTAGATGTGCGGGAATAATTACAAAGGATGAAACGTGCTGACCTGTTCTGAACTGACTGAGTGGCACCTGCTAGTGTTTTTTGACCAGGGTCCCAGACAGATGACGCGTACTCTAGCTTCGGTCTAATTAATCTTTTGTAGAGCAGTAAATTCAAATGGGGTGGGGCTTTTGAAAAATTCCTGCGAATGTAGCCAAGAGATCTGTTTGTATTGTTCGTAATATATTCGATGTGCGCATGCCACGAAAGATTACTGTTTAGCTGAATTCCAAGATATTTATAGGAAGTCACGTGCTCAAGGTTGGTTTCATTGATAATATAGCCGAAAGAAGTTGGTGAGTTCGAGCGACATGAGACAGATATAATTTTGCATTTAGTCGGATTTAAGAACATTAGCCATTGTGAGCACCACCTTGAAATGTTATCTAGATCTTTCTGAAGCATAATGTTATCATGCTGATTAGTTATTTCATGGTATAGAACGCAATTGTCGGCAAAAATTTAATAGAACTATTAACTACGGCAGGTAAGTCGCTTACATAAATAAGGAATAATAACGGTCCGAAGACGGAGTCTTGAGGAACACTTGACTTCACAGCGCAGTGCAGGGATGCGGAATCGTTAGCTGTTACAAACTGGGTAGGGTTACTGAGAAAACATTCTATCCATTTCAGAATATTAGGGTCAATATTAAGAGTACTAAGTTTAAGAAGCAGTAAGTGACGACACACCTTGTCAAACGCTTTCGCAAAATCTAGAAAGATACAGTCAATGACTTGGCCTTTGTCTAAAGAGGAAGAAATGTTAGGTATAAACGATATTAGTTGTGTTTCACAGGAGTAGTTTTTGCGGAACCCATGCTGAGATGAAGTGAAGAAAGAGTCGAATTCAAGAAATGAGTCAAGATTGGAAAATATTACGTGCTCAAGGATCTTGCATGGCACGCTGGTAAGTGAAATGGGTCTGTACTTGAGAGGAGAATGCGGGTTACCTGATTTAAACAGAGGGACGACCTTACCCACCTTCCAGTCTGCGGGCGAAGTTGAGCACTCAATAGATTGGGTGAAAAGGTACATAAAAATATAGAGGAGTAGACAACAGTATTCCTCAAAAATTTCGAATTAATTTCGTTGGCACCACAAGAAGACGATAGTTTTAAATCTTCAATTAACTTCAAGATCCCCGCAAAATTGACAATAAGTGGATCCATGAGAAAAAAAATCTTTGCGCATGTGCGGCATTGTATCAACACAGCAATGGTATTGATACCTTTGAGCGTACGCTGGACTCCTTGCGACCGTGTCCGCATGCCAGAGCTGCCTCGACGTTATTGTCTCTTTGCCAACATTTGGTACTCACGTTGAACGTCTCTCAGCCATACATAATGTTATTGGTAATGCCAGGCTGCAACGGAATAATCGAAATATTGTACTTTCAGCTACCGCCAAATTACAGTCCAGGCGATCTTGTCGACGCTTCTCGAATACAACCAGACCCATTCAAAATTCGTGCCGTCCGAGTCTGTTCAGTTCCAAAATCTTCCGCAAATGTTGGCAGTTCTGTTGTGCTATGTTCTTACTTGCACCGCTTTGCTCGGGATTTGCGTTACAGTGCTGCCTCTCACTCATCTTTAGAGAAAGGCGTACTCTCCGCATAGGTACCTCCAATATTTGCCATCTTTTCTCGTCTGGCTATGCATCTGACCTTACCGCCGACCGTCACCCACCTATTCTCTAATGCCGCAACTGAACTGCTTACGAATGCCAGTGGTTATGGTGTAGGTTCTGCCCAAGCCAAGCTTCAGCATGTTCACAATCGCCATAAACCCAAAGCACCTCCGTTTCTCCATTCTGAAAACTCTTAAAGACACGCTACCCTCCGTATGGTTCGGCATGTCTCGCACTTTTGGCTGATTACGCCGCCGCTTCCTCTGGCCCAGTCTTGTACGTTCTGCAGCATGTTACGTCTCAGCTTGTTAGCATGTCATCGCCGCAAGGAGTCATTCCTGTTTTGCGCTAGTTGTCAGCAGCCACTTGAAATCCCGGTGGAGCCATTCGGTCGTACTGGCTTGGACGTCCTAGGTCCCCTTCTAGTATCCGCGGTGGGGAGGAAGTGGGTCACTTTCGCTGTTGACTGCGCGACGTCCAAAATTTGCCACCTTTTCTCGTCTGGCCATGCATCTGACCTTACCGCCGACCGTCACCCACTTAGTCCCTAGTGCCGCAACTGAACTGCTCACGAATGCCAGTGGTTATAGTGTAGGTGCTGCCCAAGCCAAGCTTCAGCATGTCCACAATCGCATCATAGCGTATGCTAGTCGCCTCCTCTCACCATCAGACTGCAAGTATTCTATGCGATTACGTTCGCTCTTCCAGACAGCTGCGCAATTGATGTGGCAGATTTCTTCGTACGCGACGTCGCCTTGCATGAAGCTCCACGTCAAATTCCCTTACACGCAGGCTGTAGCTTGTTGTCCAAGGTCATTAATGACATCATATGCGTCTGCTCCATCCTTCGTTAACTTGCTACCCCTGCCATCCACAACCTTGTGTGCTGACCGAGCGCTTGATACGCACCCTTAAAGATATGTCTGCGAAATACCTCTGAACGGTCACCGCAATCGGCACCTCAGTCTACCTTACATTACCTCCGCCTATAATTCTTGTCGCCTTCATACTGCCGGCTATTCTCCGCCCTACTTCTCGTATGGCTGTGAACCCGTGCGAGCGGTAGAAACCTCGTTACAATCGATTACGAGCTCGACAAGTGAATGCGCTCGTGATGACGGCATCGCTCGCACTCGTCTATCAATACAACAAGAGAACCCGAAGCGCCGCTAGGACCTCTGTCTCCCTGATAGAGCACTTTTCGCCGGGCGCCCTTGTGCTTCTTTGGCCGCCTTCCTGTCGAGTAGGTCATTTCGTTAAATTCCTGTCTTGTTAAAAAGGTCCATATCGCATTGTTCGCCAAGTCACTGATGTCGCCTACCAAGTCGCTCAAGCCTGCCTCTAAACGCCCTCGGCTTCCATAACCAATGACTGCTTTACGTCTACAGGCTCAAGCCATACATCTCTCCACTTGTCATAGATATCTAACGGCATCGGGAGTGCGCAGTTCCCACCAAGGGTTGGGTTGCGATACAAAAGGCATTTGAGAAACCTGGCGTCAATGAAGACGAACTGTGGGCATGTGGGCTGCACCCAAGCTGGTTTCCATCATGGTCTCTGGCTGCACTGCTCTTTTAAATATATCTTGATTAGTTCCTTTGTCTGTGTCTCTCTTAATAATTATTATTATGAACATTAAGAATTTTAAATTTTCCTTCTTTCAAGACATAAGCACGGTTATCAATCCCTTACTAGCAGGTCACAGGTTTTCATAGATGTAGAGCGGAGTTTCTTCATTATGGCCGAGGTCACTTGTGGTGATGCTATTGCTTTTTTTATTTATCAAGGAGAGCATCGCGTTTTGAAAGAGAAACTGACCATTACGCAAACATACGCAGAAATCTAATTTGGAAGGCGATGACAGTTTTCGACATCCTGCGGTGCCATAATCTCGTTTACTAAGTTACCAATTTTCTCAGGCATATCCGAAACTTTAAAGTTTAGTAACTATAACCTTTGGTGTCAAGGTTCTTTCTTTTTCTGCATTATTTCTCGATACTTGTTCAGCGATACTCAAATTTGGGGAGCACTTGCTCTAGGGATTCACATTCAGATAACAGTGCGATGTCGGCCTTCAATGTTTTCTTCTCTGAGCTTTAAATTCAGCTTACATAAGGCTGGCTCCCTGTATTATTCATGCAAGTTCCTTTGAACGGCCCTTCCCACAGCCATAATGTAACCATAACCTAAACAGACAGAGAGAGACAGAGAAACAACTTTACTGGCCCATAATCAAATGGAATGCGTTAAGCGTCTGATGGGTTGGCACCCTCTTCACGGGCTCCGTATGCTTCCAGGGCCGCCTGGCTTCTGTGGGTCAGTCAAAGATGGTCTTGCAGGGCGGGGCTGGATAGCATGATCTCCTATCGCTCGTAAAGGGTGGGGTTAGTAGGGGGGTTAGTTATGGGCATAGGTGGGGCCTGGTCTTTGGAAAATTGCACTCTCCTACGACGTGCCGAAGGGTGCCTAGTGCATTGCATTGAGGGCATGTGTTCTTGTGCCTTTCTGGGTATATTTTGTTCTGGAGGCAGGGTTGGGGATAGAATCCTGCCTGTATTTGCCTGTATATTGTTTGTTCGGCTCAGGTCAAGGAGTGGGGGGGGGGGGGTGTGCGGGAATGTCTGCCTACCATCCCTGTAATACTTGACTATATCATGTAAATTGTGATGGGTTGCCATCCCCTTGCATCTTCCTCAATGGCCCGAGAGTTGAACGCTCGGGCCTGTTGATGAGCATATTCGTTGCCCTCAAGTTAGGAGTGGGTCGGGACCCAACTAGTTCGATTGCTTGTTTAGGAGGCGCAGCTTTTCCGAGGATTTTTAGTGCCGCAAAGAACACCCAGCCAGCTCTTCAGTTCTTCTATGCAGCTTGTGAGTCCGTGATGATCTTGGTGACGTTAGATTGCAGGAGTGCGAGGGCTCTCTCCGCTTCTTCTGCTTCCTCCGAAGACGCAGTGTTGATTAATGCGCAGGTGACCAGCTTGTCTAGCCTGGTGACCACGACTAAAGAGACACAGTCTCTTTAACACTAGTCTCTGCATACTTCACTAGTCTCTGTATACTTAGGAGAAGTATTCAAGCTATTGAGTGGGAAGGCTTAGGATATTGTCAACGGCCAAGATCAAAGCAATTTTCGCTTTGCAGATGACACTGTCCTGTTCAACAAGACACGGGATGAGTTGAAACAAATGATTCAAGACCTTAACATAGAAAGTGTAAGAGTGGGGTTGAAAAATAACATTCAGAAGACAAAGATAATGTTCAAAAATCCTGACAAGGGAGCAAGAATTATCGTCGCCACTCAGCCTCTAGAGTCTGTGCAGGAGTACGTTTATCTAGGTCAATTACTGAGAAGGGAACCTAATCATGACAAATTAACAGAAGCGTACAAATGGGCTGGAGTGCACACGGTAGCCATAACCAAATTGTTACTGGGCTTACCTCTGTCGCTAAAAATAAAAGTATACAATCATTGCATTCTACCAGTACTGATATATGGGGTAGAAACTTGGAGGTTACCAAAGGAGCACGAGAAGAAGTTAAAGACTGCGCAAGGACAGACAGAACGAAAAATTTTACGCGTAACGTTAATAGCCAGGAAGTGAGTGGCGTAGATCAGAGAGCAAATGGGGCTCGCCGATATTGAATCTGACATTAGGAGTAAGAAATGGAGCTTGCCAGGTCATCTAATGTGGGGGTAGATAACCAGTGGACCATTAGAGCTTGTGATAGCAAAGGCTTCGAAGGCCCAGGTACTCAACACGTAGCGAGGAAGACGTGGCTACTCGACATTTCGTTTATCCGCCGTATCATAGGGTCCGTATAGAAGTTACCAGCACGCAATACACCTGAACACATATAACGCCGAGAGAAACTTAAAAAAGCCTTCGCGGCGCGTCCCTAGTGGTCCGTTGCTACGCACTACAGTTCGTTGGCTTCAAGTCTCCATTGTCGTTCCGCCGGTGACTCACCTATACGCAGCACACGGTGAGGTTTCACGGTGTCTGAGCGACCGCGGATGTGCTGGCAGGTGAAGCTGCCGCGCCCAGGCACCAGGTGAGGAAGAGACGCCCATCCTCATGACTCGCAGACCTTCAGTGGCCCATTGGTGGCGAGCTCCACTGGCTCCTGCCTACGGCAAAGGCCGTCAGCACGGCTTGCAGCGGCGCGAGCTGTAGCGCTGTGTGGTTGCGGCAGCGGGCCCAAAGCGGGACCACAAGCACAGCCAGCAGGGCGGACAGTCAGCCGCCGAAGCCATTCTGTGGCCTCAATGGTTTGCTATGCTCGATAGTGCCCGAGGCGCTCGTGTGTAGACGGGCCCAGGCGAGTCGGTGAATAGTCAGTCGCCCTGGCCACCTCGCACACCCCGGAACACGTCCTGCCAGGTCCTTCCCGGTCGGAGCTTGTTCCACCGACCCGTCCGCCATCGAAACCCACGGGCTCCTTCCTCCTCGCGAGCCGAGCCTCGGCGAACGCCCGCGCACACTTCTTCCTCGTCCACTCGTACCGCGCAATCGCTCCAGCCTTCACAAGTTACCGAATGGGGACCAAGGGGAAGGAAGTGCAGTGGAAGGCGGCAGAAAATTAGGTAGTGTGATGAAATTAGGACACTGACACACACGCGTTGGAATTAGCCCGCGCAGGACAGGGTTAACTGAACATCGCAAGGAGAGGCCTTCGTCCTTCAGTGGACATAAAAAATAAGGCTAGTAATGGTGATAACATATGAAATTATCAGCAGACCTGCAACATATGTGGTTATCTATTCGCAGATTGGCCAACCCGAGTTCGGCGTCGAGCACAGTGTGTTGAGGGGCCAGTACAGGAGCCCGTACTTCCGCATCCTGCATCGCTACAAGGTGTACATGTACCGCTCAGCGCTCATTCTTGGGGCCACAGTTGCGGCAGCGGATCTCATCAACGAAATTGTCGCCTTCGAGGGACGCCTTGCCGCTGTACGTCGCCGCAGACTCGCTGCTCAAATACCTAGCCTTGCTGCAGCGACCTTTGTTAGCGGTGCTTCGCGTAGCTGCGAAATGTGCGGTACTCGTCACATGCCTATCGGTTTTAGGCACCGGCTATGTGTGCGAAGAAGCTTGCGGCTTGGAGCTACATTATTCTTGCGCTTATGAACGCCAATTTATCAATGCCATATAACCTGTTTTTCTTTTGTCGACAAGCTAATGAAAAAGACTATGGTGTCTGCAGTCACTAGGTAGTAGGAATCAAATCTAAAATTGTAGCACGAAATATTTGCCTTATTGTCGGTAACCGAGTACGCGCAATGCTGTCCGTGAATACCCTTATCCTTGTGGTGAATCTGTGCTTGGTCGGAAGCCGAGTACGGAACATGTGCCCGTGAAGGCCCGCACTGCGGTCACTCATAGCCAATGGCCAAACCTCTTCGACAACAAAATAATCGATGAAAGTTGCAACTATATGCTATTCGTTGTACCGATCAGTACTAATACAAATGTGCATAATAGGGCGATAGCAGTACCCACTTCTACATAACATGCGCTCTCACCTCGGAACAAATAAAGTGGGCTATTCTGCTGGTATCCTTACAAGGACTCCTCCAATTTACTAATACAATAGCGACAAATCAAACATTTATTTAACATCAGCTAGCACTCAATACGCTAATGATTCTAATGTTCAACATAAATATCTACAAAAAGATAAAGAAAACTGCTAAAAATAGAAAGCTTCCTTGCAATATTTGCATTATGAAACCTTTTTTATATACAGCAGTGTGGCATCAGTCAGCTTACCGAGTTAGAAACCGTATTGCTGATTACTGATTAAATTCTGAGAGTTTAGGAAACGATATAAGCGCATGTGGAATTTTTTCAGCCGCCATACAAAATTTGCCTGCACTGAAATTGGTCCCTCCTCCGCCTTTTTAACTTTCCTGTGCTGCCTTCTGACGCACGCCACTGGACACGTTTTTGAAGGGTGCCCGGGCATTCGTCCGTTGACTGGCGTATCTGCGCCCACGTTGAGTGCGCGTCGGTTGTGCGTTCTGGGGGTGGCGAATCACATTCTCCGGGGCAGCACGTCGTCCCTGGAAGCCATGCAGCACTTGCAGACTAATGGGTGAGGAGGCCTGAGTGCGCTGTTGTACTAACATTGCGGCCGATAAATGGCACGCTGGGTTCCGTTTGTCTACACGGCTGCTTTGGAGTTCTTTGTCGGTGATCTGTGCACTTGAAGCTGACTTTTGCATTCTTTTTACACATCATCAAGACACTTCGCATATTCAAGAAGTCTCCGAGCGCAGCCTTCCCTGTCGGATTTATCAAAGCGTTGCACATGGTAACATTGACATCTACGGACACATATCGTTCTTAGCGTCAAGTATTGTAGGAAAGATGCATCGCTGATAGGAAATATTGTCAAAATGTAACACAGCATACATTTCTGCGTGTAAGTGCAGTATTGTTCCACCCTGAGACGCGTCAATATGAACGAACGAACCATTTCAATAACGACAACAGTAACCAAGATAGATATATTACGGGCTGTTAGTTTATTACTGATTCTCACTTTTCTTTTACTCCATCATACTGGCAGTTTGCGCATGCCATAAAGCATTATTATATGAAACTGTGCTCGGCATACGCGCTCATTTATATGCTTTGTTGTTCTCTCGCGAAAACGCGGATCTCATCAGTGACACCGTTGGTATACCTGAGCGAGGCGGTCTTTTATGCTGCTGTATACCGAATGCATCGTCTCTTGTTTACCGTCTGACGCAGAGGTAGACAGTGAGTCTTTGGAATTAAGAAATGTGTCAGCATAACAACATCTACGTAGCGAATGCGACCGGCAGCCTACGGTTACGGTGACGTACAGTTGTTGGCACCGCGCTATGTCGCCGCTTGCCGCGTATTGTATACGCACCTTGCGAAGTAAAGAGTAGTTGATTTCAAATCGATAAGGCCCCAAATGAACTGTAAAAGCAGTTCCCTTCGTTCTAACTCCATATATTTCAGTTGAGGACCGCCGATAGTGGGCGAACGAGCTCCATGGCGCCAGGGTTAACCTTCGCTGAACAGTATCAACGTTGGCTCAAATTTCATGTGCGCGGCTTGAGAGGGTTGTAGCTTGTGCTTTTCAACTGGTTTCACTTTTGAGCGCGATTAATTATATATACAAGCGAAGACGCTGCCGCTATCGTCTTGTCCGTTCCACGGCCGATCGCACGGGGTTCGGTCGAACGATGGTCGGCACCCTGATTGTGTCGGTGTCGTCGACAAGAAAGCCCGTCGCTGTAAAACAATTTGTGCTCGTCGGTCAAGTTGCATATGGTTGAGTCGTTGTTGGTCTGGTATGATGGTTTCAGTGACGCACTGTGCTGAACAGACGGTCAATCGTTGGCGGGAGCGTTTTGTCTGTCTCGTATCGAGCCAGTGTTACCGCGCCCTAAACCAGTACGTGAAGTCAAGCACGCGCTGTTACTACAGGCAAGTGAGGGCCCACGCTGCAAGAAGACTTCGTCAGCAACGTGATCTTTCTAAGTGTCGCCTGAGTGTAACGCATGGGTTTTTCGTCGAACTTGCTAGACATCAATGAAAGGCGGCAACTAGATGGCTCATGGTGTAGTCCGGACCACAAAGAGTCTGACAAAGTATCTGAGGCTGTCAGTTTGGCTGCTTGAAAAATGTCTATTAAAGATGTTTTCTAGCATTGTGTTATTACAAAAATCTAGTTAATCAGCAGTTCAAGAGGTGTATCTTTTTTGTTACCTTGAGAGTTGGAATCTTTTCAAAGGGTAGCCTAGAATTATTGATTTTGTGCTAAAACTTATTACTGTAAACGGATTTCTAGCCTTCTTAAGTAATGCGTTCGGTTCATTACAAAACCTGTTATATTCGACTAAGATGTGAATGCATCAGGTTTTTAGGAATTTGGAGGATCTCAACATTTGTGTATTACTCCCAAGTAGAGAGTATTATGCAATCCTTCTTATCCCTTCGATACTTCCTAAATGCAGCACAGGGAAAGCAGCATAGTTATTTATAAGCGTTCTTGTTATGAATATTTTATGACCTTAAGCTGAGTTAGTTGCCCTGTCGACATCCGTCAAGTCGTTTGCTGCCATTAGCGCACAGAAAGTTACGTTATTATCTGACTCGATTCCACGAGTGCAAATAGAAGTGGCTTGTTTCTGATGCATTGCAAAGATGTCAAAAGAAGGCAAATGGTCCCCTGAATCTGATGAAAACATGCCACAAAATACCAGATCAGAGGGGAAGCTTGACTAGCGTAGATCTATTGTTTCTAAGGATTTCTTCACACGCGTTGGGGAATCGATGTGTTAAGACTTCCGTACAGCAGCATAGGTTCGCTCAGTGCATTCTGAATAGAAGATACCGCCGTAACATCAATAATACCAACCCAAGTTTAATAATATCCGTCTCATTTCAAGTTAAAACACTAAAAAATATTATGCCAGTCGTAAAACCTTCAGTGTTCCTTCTTAGGGAACGTATAGCACAAAGATAAAAATATTCCGATGTAATATGTTTGCAGGTTAAAAATCCTGAGTAAGACTAGTGTAATCAGTATCGGCATCAAGCGATTAGATTTTTCTTATATTTAAGCTACACCGCCACTTCGTTTATCTTTCCTGATTTGGTTTAGGTATTTGTAGCCTCGACATCGGATAACAACAGCATCCGAGTGCAAACATGTTTCAGTAAAGACGAGAAGAGCAAGCGTGCACTAGAGCTGCAGCATATTTATCTCAACTTTTCTAGTGAAGTGTGAGATCGCTCTCCTAGAGTTCAATCTTGTTTACACAGCGCTGAACTTGACAAGGGAAAGCAAAAACTGCGTGAAGAACACTAGCGCTTGTCTTCGTCCCATCTATTCTTGCCGACCAGATCTGTCTGTTTTTGCTCTCTTCAAACAATGTCACTTTCTTGGTGCTTATTCCCAGGCTTTCCGCATCCAGGTGATAAAATGACAAGCTATTTTTTAGTGTTTTCAGCTAATTCTGGTCAATTTTGAAATAATTCAACAGAAAAATCAGCCCTTATTCCGATATATTATTACAAAAAGCCTTCGAGTTCTAAATCATTTTGTCTAAGTCATTTTAGATGGCGATGCGGATTGCGCAAACTCCTTCCTTTTCTTTTTCGGACAAAAATCCTTCCTTCTCTCGATCAAACAAACGCGCAATCCATTTCCTCAGCTTTTATCATTGCAAGCAACAGCAGCTTGTTAAATGCGGAGTGGATAGCACACTGCTAGCAAATCATTTCCCAAAGTCTCCGTCAACGAATTTGGTACCATGCGACTGGCTCACACTTCTCATTATTCGAATGCGTAAAAGTGGTGATCGACTGCGCACAAGCAATACGGACAGGTTTCACTTACGTTCGTTCGCTGGAAAATTTTACATAAGGGCATAGCCAAACACATTATCGCTTTCCTAAAACACAAACACAATTTTTATCTCTATCAGCATGGTTTCCGGAGAGGTGCTCAAACTACAACGCAGCCAACTCAAACGATTCATCGTATGCCGGCAGCTTTAGACATGCAATGACAACTTGATGTCATATGCGAAGGTTTTGCTAAGGCTTTTGATAAGGGGCCTCACAAGAGATTGATGATTAAGCTCCGTTACGTTGGACTTAGTCAATCTGTACTGTGTAATTGAATATCTGTAAGCGTATTGGAATGATAGGCAGCAATTTGTAAAAATAAAAGGCTTCATTTCTGGTTCACTAGGATCACTTTCTGCAGTCACCTAGGGCGCAGTTCTCGTACTACAAATATCTTTACTGCATGTCAGTCATACTGACAGAGACAGAACAACCTCCTGCAAAGCTAAAACTGTTTGCTGATTATAGCTTCATTTACGCACAAATACGTAATGCGAATGATCAGCTGAGCTGAAAATTAACCAGTGTCTGCAGGCCTTACACATGCAGTGTCAACCAATGCGAATGGAAATAAAGTACTGGAAGTCAACAATCACCCACATATCTAAGAATATCAAGATAATTCTCTTTTAATATCACATTGGGAATAACGCTTCTCGACAGGGGGTGCTTTGATTACCTGGGTGCTAAAATCACGGATAATTTAAAGTGGCATAAGCATATGGATAGCGCATGCTCTAAAATACCACGGAAGATGCACTTTCTAAGAAAAGAACTTGTGGTAGCAAAGAGGGAGGTGAAACTTATTGAGCGTAAGACGTATATATGACTGATTCTTGAACATGCTAGTGTTGTCTTGATTGGTCATCAGCAAGTACTGCAAAAAAAAAGAAAACTAGGATGAATACAACGCCGTGCGGTCCAGTTCATGCCTTCAAGGTATACAAAGAATGACTCAGGTATTACAATGTTACACTTGTGCTGCGTTATATTCTCGGGTTTTGCACGCAAAAACCACAATTTGATACTAAGGGATGCCGCAGCGGGGAAATCGAGGTTTTCTTACCACCTGGGGTTCTTTGCCTTCAACCTAAATCTAGATACACGGGTGCTCTTGCATTTCAACCCAATCGAAATGTGGCAGCCGCAGCCTGGATTACATCCTGCGAATTCGTGCTTAGCAGTGGAACACAAAAGCCGCTGAGGTTTCTGATCTGAAAGACTGCTGAGCGCCGGGTATCCTCTGAACCTCCTCATTTCGGTCGCGGAGGGCGTTCTCAAATATATGGGCACAAAGCTGCAAACCAGTCAAGCTCGTACACACCGTAGGCAGAAGATAGCTGTGATAGGCTATGTTCACACGCTATCACACAATATGAAAAAGGTGGCCCAGCATTACGACGTGAAGGTCCCGTTGTCTGCCCCCCACAAGCTGTCAAAGCATTGCAGGTTGAAAAACCCGGCGGCAAACCAGCAACATCACTGCAGCATAAAGGACAGGCAGCCTTTTGTTGAATGTACAGAAAGTGTAGTTTACCAAATTCCTTTACGGTGCCGAAAAGTGTACGTTGGCCAAAATAGGAATGAATGAATGAAACCACGTTTATTCCACATTAAAATGCGCTGAAGACGCTGCGGTAGAAAGGGGGCGTATTATTGCAAAAGAGGAAGGTTAAGGTTAAGAGTGCACGGCTGGTTGAGAGCGCACGCAAAGAACGCAAAAATGCGGATGAAGAAAACAATTTCTAAAGTTTTCTGGCAAGCCTCTCCCTTACTTGCAAGGACTGTTCGCAGACCTTGAAAACACCACCATTATGCATAATTTAGCGCAGAATAACGCCCGCCTTGCCTAGCCAACTAGCCTGCCAACGGATTGTGCTTAACCTCCATTATCAAGTGATCAGAACGCGTGTACATGGGACATCGCAGAATATTAACTGATTTATAGACATGGGTAGGGATGTGTCAGCATGGTATCCATCACGCTTTCACACAAAGCTGGCATATTTACGCATGGGCAGGTCATCACCTGGCCACGGACAGCGTGTATCTATTCGCGAATTTTAACAATAAAATCTGCTCAAAGTTCCGCCCTCGTCTTTGTGGTCTCTTCTCCGTCTTTCTCTCTTTTTTTTATTGTGCTGCCGCGTGTTCAAATATTAACGAGCACGCCCAGTTCGCAGCATTAATCATGGTGTGTAGTGTTCCTGTAACTAGCAGCCGCTTCTACGTAGGGCAAAGAGGCCGTTATGCTAATCAGTGATTAATGGAGTATAAAAAGTCGTAAACTCGAGCACCACCATTCAGTCTTTCTTTAGACTGTCGAGGTTGTAAATAGAGGCCAAATTCTAGGCATGCGCTGTTTTATACAGGCACAAGAACGAAAAAAACACGCTCAGTGATCGAGGCCCTGCGTGTCTATAGCAATGGAAGCGCATGCCTGAGCCCCCAGCCTGCGATTAACTTCCATAAAAAAGAAATGAAATGCCTAGACAGTTCTCTCGCGTAGGGCCCCACGTGCGCTTGTTTGACAGGTGGCGCTACGATACACGAGCATGCGTAAATAAGTAGGCAGTAGGCGGTAGGCAGTTGTGTTGTCTGGTTGTGTTCTGTTGTGTCTGTGTCTGCTTGCTTTACGTTCTTTAACGATGAATCCTTACCAACTAGCTCAAGTTCTTGTAGTTGTAAGTTTCACTTCTGGTACTCTGAGCTCCTATTCAAGTGATCCTACTTACTAGTACAATCCTGCATCTTTATCTTCGATAAGTCTTATTTGTGTGTTGCAAGCTGGGACCATGTCGTAATTTAACAGGAACCGTGTCTGTCATAGAAGTTCACATTATTTGCTGCTTTCTGGAAACATCGGCCGGTCGCCATGCTAAGAAGATATGTGCTGCGCTCTTCGATGAATCCTGGTGCCCACTAAGGCTTTACCAGAAGTGTCTAAACGTTCACTGCTTAGCCCCGGAAGACGATCTTCCGCAGGACAGCTTTTAAGCCTAACGTGAAATCTGTGGATGTTTTCAGCCTGCATCACTAAATTTGTCCCTGAAGAAGGACCCACGCGCTGTAATATATATATATATATATATATATATATATATATATATATATATATATATATATATATATATATATATTCAGACTGTCGGGCTGCATTGCTAGCATCAAGGTACCTCATATGAAAATTAAGGCGTCTGATCCTACGCGCCCTTTAGTCAATAATTGGTGAAGAGAGAAGTTTGGTCCGTATTATGAGATAAGGAACTTTATTTTGTAATTATGCCAGACAGCAAGTTCTCAGAAAAGCATTGCCAGCAATTAAAAACTTTCAGACTGCAGAACTGAAGCTATCCGCACTTAAGGAACGCGCTGTAGGCCTCCAATTAAGACATGGTCTGGATAAGATCGTTGAACAGTTATTTTTCTCCTCCAAAACCCACACTCAAGTGCTTTCTTTTCGAGCAATTGCTTCGGCGAAAGGGACCTGGCAAATCGCTGTTCCATGCAGAACTGTTTAACACTGACTTTGTCGGACCCTTTTCGCATGCGTGACTCGCAGGTGCAAGTTCACTTTCTACCAGAGGAGAATCTCTGCAGTTGTGCTGACTTTAGTATGAATATTTAAGACCTTTATTACTCTTTGCCGCATGATAAATTGTTAACTGTGTTAAAGCAGTGTTGTAGTTGTCCGGGTAAAATAGCTAACTACAAGCCATAACTTCGGTAAGACGGGTATTGTCTGTCATTTAATCTTATTCTTCGCCAACCCGTCTTCTGCGCCTTTTTCTGCTTCCTCCTTTTTCACATTCCAGACGCAGTCTGCTTAATCCATCCCGGCTTCTTTTTTTCACGCCTCCTGGTGTTATACTTCAATACGCTTCCGACTGAGGCGCACTCTATTTGACCAGTGCCTCCGAGGTACAAAATAACCTTGAAGACACCGCACTGTGAGCTGTTGTAAGCATGGAAAGGGTGCATAAAACGTAATTATAGTAGTTGCAAGTAGTTTCGTGACTAGGACGCTGAGCTGCCCTTCTATATGTGGTGTGTCGCTGTTTAGCCTCGTGTAGAAGTTCCTCTTCATGCCCTGTCTTTATGTGCTTACTTATCTCTCGCTTTCCATGACTTCAGTAAGAGTTAACTGCTCCAGGATGGCGCGCTCGCGATCCGCAAGGAGAGTAGGCGCAATTCTAGAGGCGGAAGAAATAGAACTGCAGCATAAACCGATCGTATGTGACAGCTAGTGATATCTTGTACCAGCCTAGAGGCAGTACTTCCAGCCACCTCGGAATTTCGGATAGATCTTCATATCTTAAGAGCACTTCTTGTTAGACAAGTAGATATCCATTCCTTATAACTATTTTAAGGCGCCAAAGAACAACACAAAGCACGCAAGAGGGGACAACTGCAAAGAACGCCACTCACAACTGCTTTATTTTTACAGAACAGACGTGCATACTGTTACGGCGAGAAAATATATGTATTGTGAGCATTATATTACCCCTTCATCTTCTTCACCTGTATATATTCATCATCATGGCCAGCGTCATCGTCTTCAGCTGCCCGGCCTACGCCCCGCCCCATTTGTTATTATTGTAGTATTCGTAGGTATTAATCGCGTTTTTGCCGAAGACGACAGCAGGGCGAACGCCGTGGCTGCGATATTTATGAGAGAGACCGGTTGCTTCCTCCGAGTTCCTAGAAGCGCCGGCTTTCCCCACGCTCACTTTCTCCACCTCCCGAAGTGCCTCGCAAGTACCGGCCAAGGCGCCGCCGCTCGCCATCCCCTCTCCGACGCTCCACATCACCCCTGCAACCGGCCACCCTCACTACAGACTACCGATCGGAAAACTAGATGGTGCAGTTTTTCGAGGGAAAGCTGCATGGCTCGCACAGACAGCAATACATCCAGCGTGCCTGGCCAATCAATTATTCGTGTGTGTAGAAGGTGTACCAGTTCTAGCATTGACTGATACGGGAGCAGCTATTTCTATTATTCACGCTGGCTTGTGCTCTCGTTTACGCAAAGTTACTACACCTTACAATGCAGCTCTTTTTCGTAGTGCAAACAATGTTGTTATTCGGCCATCAGCGTAATGCACCGTTTGAATTTCGATCAACTGAATACGCCACCACATACAGTTTGCAGTGTTGATTTCCTGTACTCGCATGCTTATACTAGGGTGTGACTTTCTCTCTTCGGCGTCTGCTTTCATTTTGTGCCGTCAACGCCTCCTTAACTTGACAGAGACCGACAATTTCGACGACGTGCACGAACCGTGCCTTTGCTTACGAACTGCTGACGATTCTATGGTGCTACCTGGCCGTGAACAACACCTTGTAGTTCAGTAACGTGGAAAGTTGGGCTAGTTGGTGAGTGATCATAGTACCTTGCTGGTGAAGCAGCGCACAAACACGGACACAGTGGAGACAAGCAGCGAGTGTCGTCTATTCCTGCTTGTCTCCACTGTGTCCGTGTTTGTGCGCTGCTTCACCAGCAAGGTACTATGAACACCTTGTAGTTAAGTCTGACATCACCGATGGTGACGCTTTAGTTGTACCATCAGCCCGTTGCCTATCCAAAGGGATTACTCGGGCACTCAGCCTTGTTCGCTTCACCAACGGCACGGCCACTTTCGCTGTACTGATCACAACCACTGAGCCAGTCCTGCTTCGTAAATGCGCCGTTCTCATGTACGTCTTGGACACTCAGCCTGTCTCTGTGCATACCTCAACTACTGCTGCTTCACAACCACCCACATATATAGATTCGGTCCCTGCTTCTGTTCTCGCTAGTACCATCAGCTCCGACCTAATGCCACAGCAGACGGGCGAGTTACTGGCATTGTTATCCAAGCCTAAAGACTCCGAAGTCCACTCTCCTCTTCTGGGACAGACTTCTGCTATGGCTCATCGCATACACACAGATGGAACTTCCATCATGCGCCGGCGGCCATATCGCGTTTCTTCCGCTGAACGCCAGATCATTGATACCCACGTTGCCGACATGCTGAAATGCAGCATAATCTGCCCTTACCCAAGCCCTTGGTCATCACCTGTCGTTTTTGTGCACAATAAAGACGGATCAGTGCGATTTTGCGTAGACTACCGTGCCTTGAACAAAATAACCCGCAAGGATGTATATCCACCGCTCCGAATCCATGATGCGTTAGATTCATTAGAAGGCGCGGAGTATTTCTCCTGCGTTGATCAACGCTCCGGATACTGGAAGATCCCAATGAACGAAGCTGACAAGGAAAAAAACCGCCTTTGCCACACCCGACGGACTTTACGAATTTAACGTAATGCCTTTTGGCCTGTGTAATGCTCCCGCCACATTTGAGCGGATGAGTGACACCGTACTGCGGGGCCTAAAGTGGAAGACTTGCTTATGCCACCTTGACGTCATCATCATATTTTACTCGGCCTTCCATCAGCTCTTGCAGCGCCTCGACGAAGTCGTGACATGCCTCTCAGCTGGTGGCCTTCAGCTGAATACAAAAAAGTGCCTCTTCGCCAGCAAAACTATTAAATTACTCGGACACCTTGTCAGCAAGGAGGGTCTTCGACCCGACCCCGATAAGATTACCGCTGTCCTCCGCTTCCCCAGGCCCCAACGCACCAAAGACTTGCGTAGCTTCCTTGGCCTAGCTTCGCATTTCCGGCGCTTCATACGTAACCTTGCCACCATTGCGGCGCCACTCCATCAAATCCTTCCTTCTGGAGCTCCCTACGTATGGTCGGACGAATGCCAAACTGCTTCTGACGCCCTCAAGCATGCCCTCACATCCGAACCTCTGCTTTGTGATTTCGACAACACCGCACCCACTCTTCTACATACTGACGCCAGTGGCCATGGTATCGGCGCTGTTCGTTTGCAACGTCAGCAAAATTCCGAAGAACGTGTGGTTGCATACGCAAGTCGCACGCTAACAGCTGCAGAGAAAAATTATACCATTGCCGAGCAAGAGTGTCTCGCCGTTGTTTGGTCCGTCCGAAAATTGCGGCCTTATCCACACGCCTTGTGCTGGTTGGAGACGCTAAAAGATTTAACGGGACCTCTCGGCCGTTGGGTACTTCGTTTACAAGAATACGACTTCGACATCACCTACAAGTCTGGAAAGAAACACCAGGATGCCGATGCTCTCTCTCGTTGTCCCCTACCACTGTCTTCGAACACTACTTCCTTACCACCTTCCGTGTGGAAACCACAGGACGCGTTGCCTGCATGCCCTTTACTCGCAGCTCTCGACCGGCTCCCATGCAGCCATTCTCATACGTTTGCCTGTTGCCAACGTAATGACTACTGCTGGTACTCAGTTATGCAAGGTATTCGCGGATCATCTCGCACACCTTACGCTCGGCTCCATCGGAAGTTGAAGATCGCAGTTGAAGACCGAAAATTCGATGTTATAACGGTACGTGTTTCATCCCAAAGGACACCGTTGGGTTCCTATCGTTACCCGATTATTTCGGGCCCAGATACTGGGGACCTTTCACGACGATCCCATTGCCGGTCACTTTGGCTTCAATAAAACCCATGAGCGAATTCGCAGCCGTTTCTCTTGGCCTGGGTTTGCAACCAGCGTAGCGAAATACGGGGCTTCTTGTTCGCTCTGCCAGCACCACCAACGACTGACCTCACCTCCGGCTGGACTGCTCCAACGTGTCCCGTGTCCTGAAGCTTCTTTCGCAGTCATTGGTATCAACCTCCATGGACCGCTACCCTTAAGTATTGGCGGTAAACGATGTATCATCACAGCTGTAGACCACTTGACACGGTAATATGAAAAAGCCGCATTACCTTCGGGATCCGCAGAGGAGGTTGCTGCCTTTTTCTTGGAAACCATCATTTTACGGCACGAAGCCCCACGTGTCCTTTTGAGTGACCGCGGCAGGTCATTTCTGTCTAAACTTCTCCACGATGTTCTCCGTGCATCTAATACCATCCATAAAACGACTTCCAGCTACCAATCTCAAACTAATGGTCTCACAGAGCGCTTTGATCGCACGCTGTCTGACATGATATCAATGTACATCAACCCTGACCACACGAACTGGGATGTAATTCTACCATTCGTCACTTTCGCATACAACAAGGCGGTCCAACGCACTACGGGGTGCTCAACCTTTATGATTGTGTGTGGTCGTCAAGCGATCACTATCCTCGACGTTTCCTTTCCCGTTTCATCGGGTTCTGCATTTTTCTGAAACAGACTTTGCCAGTTAACTATCGTGTCACTCCAGTTGTTCCGCCTTTGGGCGGCCGCTGCAGTGCCACCGAGATTGTCCATGTTTCGCGTTTAAAGCCTTTCATATGGTGCCGCCATGACCAGTGGCCAGGTTGGCCGCTTCCACGCGCGGGGGAATTTCTGTGAGCATTAGATTACCGCTTCACCTTCTTCATCTGTATATACTCATCATCACGGCCAGCGTCATCGTCTTCAACGCGCGACCTGCTAAGCGAACCGTCGAGGCTTCACAGCTGTCTCGCAGTATTTACAATATATACAGTTACAAGTTTTTAACTCAGTGGCTAGGGTAACACCATCTACCGATCTTCGAGATACTTCACCTCTCCTTCACCTTCCAACGTCCTTGTGTCCACTGCCGCACAAACTCGTACGTGGCATTAACCCTCGGGGACAGAAGGATCGTCTCGATGCTTCTTAGGATGTCAAATCAGTGTGCGAGTTACAGGGCTTTAGTCGCGAAACGTGCACCATATCAGTTCTTGGTGAGGTAGAATACGTCGAAGTTGCAGTTGATATCTCATACGCGATGCGGCTAAGATCTCGGTATGGCCCGACGTACCGCGTTAGGCCGACGCTACGGGAGAGTCCCCAACGCAGGACAAGTGACCCAGGGCTCGAATGAGCGTCCCGACGACGACTGTCGTAACGGCCCTTTTTGATAGTCTGAGACGCCAGAACACGGTCACGGGCAATGCGACGTGCTGTGGCCGCGCAAGCGATGGCATCGTGAGCATTGAACGTGGTAACATTGGCATAGGAAGGAAGCAGCGAGTCAAGAGGCAGGAGTGGGTCACGGCCATGTAGTAGATAGAACGGCGAATAGCCAGTAATATCTTAACGTGACGAATTGTATGCAAACGTCAAGAAGGGTGAAGTGCAGTCCCAATCCCGGTGATCATCAGACACGTACACGGAAAGCATGTCCGTGACTGTACGGTTGAGAAGCTGGGTAAGTCCGTTGGTCTGTGGGTGGTAAGCCGTCGTGAACTTTTGGGACGTTGAGCCAGAGCAAAGAAGGTCGACGACAACCTTTTAACGAAAACAGCGGCCTCTGTCAGTGAGTAGCTGACGTGGGGCGCAATAATGTAGGTTGATTCCGTGGAGAAGAAAATCAGCCACATCAGTTGCTCAGCTCGTAAGGAGAGCCCGCGTTATGGCATAACGCTTGGTATAGTCCGTCGCTACGACCACCCACTTGTTGCCCGAGAATTAGGTAGTAATTGGCCAAGGAGGACCAGGTCGACGCGGAAAAATGGTTTACTGGGAATATGTATAGGCTGAAGGTACCAAACAAGAGACAATGGAGGCTTCTTGCGGTGTTGACAAAGTTCGCAACGAGCGACGTAGCTTCGAACAGAGTGATATAGCCCAGGCCATAAATATCGCCTGCGCACACGGTCGTACGTGCGGGTAGCACTTAGATGAGCAGTGGTGGGCACATCGTGTAACTGTGAGAGAATTGTAGAGCGCAAAGGCTGGGGAATGACGAGAAGCAGTTAAGCACCATGTGGATTCATATTGCGTCGGTATAAGGTACTGTCTTGGTGAACTAACATACCCAGGAAAACGTCCTGTTGTTGCGAGGTGGGGCGTTCGATGATGGATTGCGAATAGTGATCACGACGCTGCTCGATCGCGATTCGTGAGAAGTAGGGCATCGGGAAAACGCAGGTATCTGTATCCGTTTCGGTGCCATTGGGTGGGTTGACGGGATAGCGGAAGAGGCAGTCGGTGTCCTTATGTAGCCGCCCAGATTTGTAGGACTCTTCCACGCGTAAAGCCCAGCGGCCAAGACGGCCTGTCGGGTCTCTGAGGGAGGATAGCCAAGATAAGGCATGATGATCTGTCGCGACGGTGAAATGTCGACCGAACAGAGAAGGGCGGAACTTCGCAATGTACCAAACAAGGGCCAAGCTTTCACGTTCTGTTATCGAGTAGTTGTGCTCTGGTGCTGAAAGAACACTTCTAGCAAACGTGATCACGTGAATGGTGTCTTGCTGTCGTGCGGCCAAGATAGCGCGAATGCAATGGCCGCTTGCATCCGTGCGAACTGCTGTGTAGGCATACGGATCAATATGCCCAACACGGGTGGTTTGATAAGGCGAGTGATATGCGGTGAAAACGCCGCAGCCTGGTCGGGTCCTCAAGGAGAAGTGAATAAAGGATAAATTAGACATCCACCCGTTCGTAGCAATTGCTACAAAGGAAACCCATACGGGTTCCTCGAAAGAAAAGCCTCATAGTTGAAGAAAAATTCGTCCTGGTCCAGGACTCGAACCCGGGACCACCGCCTTTCCGGGGCAGCCGCTCTACCATCTGATTTCAGCTAAGTTCTAGATATATCGCCGAAAATATGAAAACGGCCATAGGAAACTTCGGACGTCGGTAGGAGACGTGGAAGTGGGAACTCACCAACGGCATGAACTTTATCAGGATCAGGCAGGACGCCAGCAGCGTGTACCAAGTAACTAATTACTTGTATTTGGCGGTGGCTGAAATGACATTTTGCAGAATTGAGTTGAAGGCGAGCTCGTCGAAAAACAGCAAGGATAGCTGAGAGCCGGTGGAGGCGGTTCTCAAACGTCAATGAAAAACGATGATGTTATTAAGGTAGCAGAGGCATGTGGTCCTGTTGAATCCACGCAGAAGAGAGAAAATCATGCACTCGAAAGTAGCAGGGGCATTATACAGTCCGAAAGCAATCACTTTAAATTGGTAGAGACCATCTGTGGTGGCGAAGGTGGTCGTTTTGCAATCTCGTTCATCCACTGCGATTTGCCAGCAGCCAGAGCGCAAATCAATAGGCGAAAAATAACATCTGCCATGTAAGCAGTCCAGCGCGTCATCAATATGCGGAAGCGGATACACGTCCTTTTTGATAATCTAACTGAGGTGACAGTAATCGGTACAACATCTCCAGGCATTTTCTTTTTTTACCAAAACGACAAGTGGCGCCCATGGACTGCAGGAAGGTTCGAGAATACCTTTCGAAAGTATTTTGTCCACCTCAGTTTAGATCACCCGGCGTTCAGCCGCAGACACAGGGTAGGGCCTGCGGTGTATAAGAGGAGCGTCACCAGTGTCAGTGGGATGGGTGACGACACGGGCTCGACCAAGCCGGCGATTGCCGAAATCAAAGACGTCTTTATAGGACATCAGAATGCAGCGAAGGGAATCGGCGTGAGGAGGTCGTAGATCAGTAGCTATCATTGGCATAAACTAGTTGCGTGAAGTAGGAGAGGTAGAAACTGCAGCAATGTCTAATCGTGGTTTCGGTGCAAGCGCAGCTACTCCGCAGTCTTCCAAAGGAGACAGCACAGCGAGAGACACACCCTGAGGACGCACTTGCAGACACGGACTAAAGTTCAGAAGTGGAAGCCACGCTTGATTGTTGACAAGAGTTACAATTGAGCTTGGTAGTGCTATTTGACGTGCCAGGAAGACGTCGCAAAGTTGGGGTACCACGTATGGAACATCTCTAAGCGAGGGAGAAGGCAACATGAGGACGTAAGTCGCAGCATCAGGTTGCAGTCGAAGAAATTCAGTAGAAAGAAGCCAGGACTTGTGGTTGTCGGTCGGGTGATAAGAGTAGTGGGGCAATTCAAAGCGAAGGGTGCGTTTCCACAGTGAGTACGTGCTGAATGAGCAGGAAGTCGACTTCAAGAATCACTTCGTTAGGAAACTTGGCCAGTACAGTGAACAGGACTAACACTGCACGGCCGGCAATGGTAACACAGATAGCGCACATTCCCATCATGGCTGTTGTAATTCCATTAGCTACTCGAATGGCAGGCGACTCGACAGGTGTCGCGACTTTAGGGAGACGGCTACGAAGACCCGGTCGCATAACGGACACCTGAGCGCCAGTATCGATGATGTTTTGAACGGATACATCATCAACGAAAATTTTAACAAGATTCGGTGGAGCAGCAGTAGGGGACAGCAGAGGTTTCGTAGTCCGAGCCGTCAATGCAGCCTCCCCTCGGAGGCTGCGTTTCATTGATGTGTAGGCGAACGGGACTGATGGTGTTCCGGCGAAGGTGAGGAGCTAGTGGTGTTTCCCCGAGAAGGAGGCCAGGCATGGTATGGTTCAGAGAGGGGCGACAGACGCCGAGGGTCTCGGTTGAAGCGGCGATCAGCATATGGTCGAGGTGAGTATTACCAGCGGCCACTACGGCAGTGGAGGCAGATGTGACTGACTTGGGAGCAAGCAAAACAGACTGGCCTGTCATCCCGTGTTGGCCACTCAGAGGGGTTTCGATATTGATCTAGGAACGACTGTTGAGGTGCAGCAGAGGAAATGACAGGAGCGGTCGGGAAGGGACGTGAGCGGACGGCAGACTGCATGTCCATGTTTGCAATTTCTTGGCCGACAACAGCTTGAGTGAGCGAGTCATGCTGTCATGCATGTGGGGACAGTGAAAACTTGGAGCCATAGCTTACAGTTCGCGACGGATGACCTGTGTCAAGCTTGGCGTTGAAGGTGGATGTGACGCCGAGGGTAATTATGTGACACCAGAGGGTCGTAGCAGGAGGAAGTGGCAGCCGTATCCGGAAGTCGGTCGAAGCGTTGCAGAATGCATTTGCTCTTCGCTTGCTAAAAATTCCGGCATTCCTTATTGATGGACTCAACCACTGAGCAGTTCCTGCAAAGCAGGAGGTGAGGTTGAACGCATCGTCCGCGATGCCCTTCAAGATGTGTCCAACCTCATCGGCCTCCAGCATGTCCGCGTCCGCTTTATGACAGAGAGCCAGAACATCTTGAATATATGCGACGTACGATTTGATTGATGTCTCGGCACGAGACGCAAGCTCTTGCTCGATTTTCTTTTGACGTCTCACATATGTTCTGGAAAGATCTGGTAGGTTTTCCTTGCAGCAGTCCCAGCTTCTTATGTCGGCTTCATGCACCTCGAACCATACCTTCCCGGTTTCTCCCAATTAAAAGATCACGTTGACCCGAAAGTGTGTGGCATTCCACTTGTTGTGCTTACCAACGCCTCATACGACGTCAGCCAGTCTTCAACATCGACCTTGCCAGTGCTGATGAAGATTCCCTGGTGACGTAGCCTGGTTAGCAATACTTCCGCTGGTGTCTGAGCGGTAGAGGCAGCATCAGTAGCCACAACAGTCAAACCGATGGGACACCCACTGCGAAGTTCCAGGGCCGGCCTGTGCCAAGATTACCCTGCACGTCCACCAAAATGTTATGGGGAGAAAATATATGTATTTACAATGTATACATTTATAAGGTTGTAGCTCTGTGGCCGAGAAAATACCATCTACCGATCTTTCAGACACCTAAACCTTATCTTGACCTCCCAACGTCGTTGTGTCCACTGCGACACCAACTCGGACGTGACAGTGAAGAAAGCATGAAAACTGGGAATGAGGAAACTGGCGTTTTATGGGCTGAACTTGTGTCCTCAAAAGCAGGCTGCACTCAAAGAACGGCGACATCGGCGAACACAGTCGATGATCCTCAAAAATCTGATCAGTGTTGAAGCGCGTGAGCTGTTATGCGTGAACCATCGAAGGCTCCAGAGTAATCGCTGGTGCCCACGTGTTTTCCGGAAAGTTCTACACAATTCGCATCACACATGCAATCAGACCACGCAAGCCTCATCGACAACATACAGCAGCAAGAACCGTCGACAACACACGAGAAACTTCTGATAAATCCGGGCGCGTCCCACGCTGAGCAATATCATTTTTGAGACTGTGAAAAGCGGTCACCCGAAAAGGATATATACAAGCACAGGTGTCAACATATACTTTCTGTCAGCGCCTGTGCAAGAAGCACATTCGAGCATCAAGTGCTGTAAGATCAGAAACTTTCAAATAACTTTTAACTGACTTATACATCGATAAGGACGTTTCACTAACACACAGGCTACCTTTCTTACCGATATAAAACGCCTTTATGATTTCCCTAGCTTTCGTATTTTTACTTCTGATGAAAATACGCGCTTCAGAAAAGTGTGCCTCACAAGAGTGCGAGGGGTAGTTTCTAATATCGTTAGGTACGTTACAGCCGCCTTTATCTTGCTCATCCTTTCGTTCGTGTTCCCTCATCCACTCACTTACACAGTGCCTAGTCTGTCCAATATAAAAACAACCACAGGAAACAGGAATTTCATAGACTACCTTTACTGCACATTTCATGAACTATCGCTCATGCGTGGTTCAGCAGCTTCTTTCTTTTTCTTTTCCCTTTTCTATCCGAGAGCAAAGGCCTCCGAGCTCTCAAGGGGCTGTAAAAATGAGCGAAACACCATCCCTGCCCGCAAGCTTATTCAACTTGTGGGTCAACTTCTGCACATACGGCACGGCTGCCAATCTCTTGAGGGACCTCTGTGCCAGCCCTCACAACCTTTCTTTTCCTTTTTTCTCTGGTCATAAGTAAATATACGAAAGCTAGGGAAATTATGGAAGCGTTTTATATGTGTAACAAAGGTAAGTTGTGCGTTAATGAAACGTCCTTGTCATTGTGTAAGTCAGAGAAAAAGTTTGTTGAATGTTCCCTATCTTACCCAACTTTATAATTGAATGCGCTTGTTGCGCAAACGCTGACTGAAGGCAGATGTGTACGTGTCTTCTGTGAAGGTGTCTTCTGTGTCTACGTGTCTTCTGTGAAGAGGCTCTCTGTCCCGTTGTCCTCTCGTGTGCTGTGTTTTCTTCTTTGGCGTCTTAAACTAGTTCTAATGAACATCGTCATATATTGATTCACGCCGCTATACAACGTCCAGCACGACAGCCTGCTGGAAGGTCGTACAGTGAACCAAATTTTACTGTACTCACATAAGTTCAAGCCCGAGTGGCTAACTTCCGGTTGTGAAAGGCAGGGCCATTCGCACGTCTTTGTATTTGGGAAGCATTTAGCTCGAAGAGCAATTACACTGTTGGAGTGTTCTTTTCCTGCCCTTGCCCTGATCATAATTGTGTATTTGTCGATGCTGAGTAAAAATGCTTGTTTTCGTTGTGCCTTCTCTCTTCTCTTTAATATCTATGAAGTCTAGGTGGTTGACTTCAAAGTGGATGCGTGAATGCTTTGCGGTTATCATTACATCTGTAGCCTGCTTGAATTTTTCTTTGTTCACGTGACATATATGGCATGCGCGAATAGATTTTCTGATGTCGTTCTTAATAATTGGCCAAGTAAGCCATTTCAGCAGTTTGCTGTTTTCAGCAGCCGCCATGTCTTCCGCACTCTGGAATGTCGTGGTATAGTTGAAGTACCTTGGGAATCATTGTCTGTGGCACGTGATATTTTCCGTCCACAAACGTCAGTTCCTCAGTGCCTTCCCACAACTTGAGCTGATTTATTTTTTATTGCCTCATAGTGGGGGGCGGGGGTTCAAGTGAGCTAGACATGGCGTCCGCATTTGTAAGTAGTGGATGTTGTTCTTCGACTTGCCTAGGAGATGAGTCTAAGCTTTATGATATATAAAAATTTTGAATTTAGCACGTTCTAGGTAGGTGAGAAAACATTATACAACGTTTAAAACTGAAAGCGCTTCTTTTAGTGTAGTAGTATAAATGACTTCACTGGGATTTAATGTGTAGCTTTAATATCCAACTAAGCGATTCTTTTAATGATCAGATTGTCGTGATGGCTTCTGATATCGAACTGCACCCGCTGTGTACTGCGACGCACCAGTATTGAGAACGAAATGGAAGGAGAAGTCTGGAATGCGTAGGATAAGATTTAGCGATATTAGTTCGACTAGTTCGCCACAGACCCTCTCACATTCCGCATCCCATAGGAAAGGCACGTTCTTTTGCATCAAACCTGTTAAGACGCCTGGTCTTAAGCGCAAGGACTTTTATGAAAGACGTGAAAGGGGAAGTAATGCCTAGAAAAAGCCAGAAAGAGTGGGCATCGTACGGTTTCACCAGCTTTCAAATTAGGTACACAAAATCTTGCTTCGAGCTTTTAGTTGACCTGTCAAAAACTCTCTGGTGAGGAACAACACTCTTTCTCGAAAAAATGCGCTTTTTGACGTTTACTTTAAGGTGGGCGTGGCTGCGGGCACTCAGGACCTGAGAGAGATGACTCTGCTCTGAGAAAAAGATACAATGTCATATATGTAGACAATACAGAAAGTACCTATACACATGTACGACTTTGTGTGGCAAGGAAGGGAAAGCAACGGAAGCAAGGCGCGTGCAAGTGAGAGTGCTCCTGAAAATAGTTGCATGTTTTATATCACGTTACTTTAATATGGGTAAGAGAAAACATGAATCCTTTATTAGCAACAGTTAAAAAAGACAGAGCACACCACTGAATGTAAACGTATAAGTCCGACTTTTTCTTCCACGTCTGGGCAAACGCGAAACCGTCGCACGTAAAAGTTGCGTCAATTCAGCATCTTTTCCGAGCAACTAAAAGCAGTGTCAAGCGATGCCGGCCCACTGGGCGCGGTAACAGATGTGCTGAAGCTCCACCCCTGTAGCTTTCCTTTCATTGCCACAGAAAGTTGTCCGCGGTATAGGTGCGATTTCAGTATGACATATATAATCTTTCGAAACACAGCCGTAGAGGTCTTTCTGCCGAACGCCGGCGAATATACTCAATTTTAAGTCAAAAGGCTAACAAATGCAGTGTGCTTCTTTGTGTCCCCAGTAAGTGAAAATGCTAAAATTCCTTCGAATAAACATTAAGCGAAAAGTAGTGGCATCCGCCTGTTTCTTCTATAATGGTACGTATCTTTGGAATTTGGAAAGGTTGTAGCGCCAGCGTCATCGACACCATCGCCCTCAGAAAGAATACGAAGTCAGCTGATGCGAGGAGCTGCGCGGGAGCTTTATTAACTGGGAACCAAAGAAATAAAAGGTCTGTTCAGTTTGAGCTCTCCTGATGGAATAACGTCTCGTTGTCTCTTTCCCAAGCCCTCTGAAAATTGTGAGCGTGGAAGTCTGGATCAACGCAAAACTTCTGCCTGGCAATAACGCACCACACAAAAAGGAAGTGGAGCAATGTTGAACATCGTCAACGAACTCCAGCATGCCTCGACGCATCCTGAAGCCGCTGAGCTCTCTTCAACCACTGCGGTTGCTTTGAACGTCATCCGCATGGCCGAATTTGGGGAGTAGAACCCGACAGCAGGATTCATCCAAGCAGAGGCCCATTTCGAACTCTCTCGGACAACATCACAATCCCGCAAGTATCTCGTTGTGGTCGACGCGCATTCAGCGGCCGTCATTGACGCGATTGTCGATCTTTTCCTTTCGTTCGCGCACACCCTCCCAGTGTCACCTTATCATGCAATCAAGACCGCTACACTAGATTGCATAGCTACGCCGGGACGCTCTCTAATGCAACAGGGGACATACAAACTCTCATTTAAACAGCAGGGCAATCAACGCCCAAGCCACTTACTGCGCCGAATGCTTAACTTCGTAGGCCAACTATCTTCCACCACGGACAACGCCTTCGTACGTGAGTTACTTCTTCACCGCTTGTTCACCTAAGTCCAGATGGTGCTGGCCACTACTTGAACCCAGGATATGCTAAAACTCGCTTCATTGGCCGACAAGTAGATGGAAGTTGCCAATCTGGGTGCAGCGGAGATGCTGCCGTTAGCGTCGCACACTGCGCCTTCTTCCCCTTCAAACCGACGAGAGACAACATCGACAACATTCCCAGTCGCTGAGCTGTGCGATAAACTGGACGAAAGCCTGCTTGCGAACGCTCAGAGGAACGTTTCTCCTCCTCAGCAAAGTCAATAATGATCTCCGTATCGTCCACGCGGCCTATCCAGGGAGTGCCAGCACTACAGAGCAGCAGATAAGCGAGACATCTGCTGGTATCACTGCCGATTTGGTGCGGAAGCACGCCGCTACGTTCTTCCTTGCACCTGGTCAAGAAACCGTCCGGCATACCGCTAACAGCGACGAGCGGTCAGGGCCTCATAGCATGTGGCCTGTCCTACGTCATCGACAAGGTCACTGAGCCACGCTTTCTGATAGACACGGGAGCAAAGGTCAACATTCGAGCTGTTAAACGAGCGGATCGCACAGCTGCTCCCATTTTGTTGTTTGTAGCCGTGAATGTCACTCCCAATTCGGTATTTCGATGAAGCTCGCTCACGCTTAACCTGGGCCTGATCATGGCCTCATTTTAGACGTCAAACGACAACGTATCGACGACGCAACAACGTATCCACGACGCAACAACCTATGTCTGTGTGCAAGGCACTGTTGTGCTGAAAACCACAGATTTGGCGCTCTTTTGTGCTACAGTTTCGAATAGACCCTTCACGGCTTTGTTGCGAGAATATCGCGAAATTCAATGCGGGAGCTGCGCCCAAATGGAATAAACCCATGTGCCACGACGTGCGACCGCACATCATGACTTCCGGACCTGCTACATTCTTCCAGCCACGTTGATTTGCTCCTGACAAGCTCAAGTCGCATGTGCAGAGTTCGAGCACATGTTGGAATTAAGCATTATTCGGGCATTCGCCAGTAACTTGGCTGCTCCGCTCACACGGTGCTTAAGAAATCGGGCGACTGGAGGTGATGTGGAGATTACATATGTTTCAATACTAAGGCCATTCCGGTTAGGTGCCTTTTGCTCCACATACGAGGATTCACCGTCGCTATGCACGGTGCCAACATCTTTTCAAAGATCCAACTTGTCCGCGCCTACCACCAAACTCTTGTGGCTGAGCAATAGATGCCAAAGACGGCCATTACAACGCCGTTCGGACTTTTCGAGCTGCTGCTAATTCCGCTTGGTTTCAGGCACGGTGAAAGACATAGCTTAGGTGAGCGAACGCCGCCGCGAGCCCTCGGGCTATACTATTGTGCTTCCTTTTCACTCGACAGATGGCGCTTCCAATTTGTGCGCGTGAGCCTATGAGACGTAGACCGCAACATTTTGTGGGATATTCTGGAAGGGAAAGGCTTAGGTGACGATAGTCTACAGCTTTTGAGAGAGATTTACCTAGACAATACCGCTTGCGTTGAATGGGAAGGGATGAGGAGCGAGGAGAAAGTTCATATCAACAAGGGACTGAGGCAGGGGTGCCCTTTATCCCTAGTGATGTTTATGGCGTACATCGTGAGTATGGAGAGGGCGCTAAAAGGAAGTAATATCGGGTTTAATCTCTCATACAAATAGGGGGGTACAGTAATAGAGCAGCAGCTCCCAGGTTTATTTGCGGCGGACGACATTGTGTTGCTAGCCAACAAGCAAAGCGATTTGCAACGTCTGGCTAATATCTGTGGAGAGGAAGGCAACAAATTTGGTTTGAAATTGAGTGTTAGAAAATCAGGTGTTATGGTATTCAATGAGAACAGTGAACAGACAGTGGAGATACAGGGCCAGGAAATACCTCAGGTAACAGAATATAAGTATCTTGGTATATGGATAAACGAAGGCAATAGATATTTGGAAACACAGGAAAAAACAATAACAGTGAAGGGGAAGAGCAATTTAGCCATAATGAAGCACAAAGCGCTATGGGGATACAATAGCTATGAGGTCCTCCGCGGTATGTGGAAATGTGTAATGGTTCCAGGACTTACTTATGGAAATGCGGTTGTTTGCTTTAAATCAGGGGTACAATCAGGACTCGACGGGAACCAAAGGTCAGTGGGTCGTCTCGCATTGGGCGCTCACGAGAAGACTACAAATGAAGCTGTGCAGGGTGATATGGGCTGGACTAGTTTTGAAGTGAGGGAAGCTCGCAGAAAATTGAGTATGAAGAACGGCTGAGGAATATGGAAGAAAGTAGATGGGCTGGGAGAGTGTTCAAGTATCTGTACAGGAAAAACATTGATTCACAGTGGAGGAAATGAACTAGGAAGCTTACCGGCAAGTATGCGGCCTGTAGGGTGGGCAACACAGCAACAAAGAAGGTCAAGCGGAAAGTCAGAGAGGCTGAAATAATCTCATGGGTAGCGGCAATGGAAAAGAAACCTGCCATGAGTAACTACTTAAGAGGAAAAAAAGAAATCAGGAAAGAAACAATTTATGTAACTCAAAGGGAAGGTCATTACTTTTCGATGCCAGATCGGGTTGCCTAAGGACACGCACCTATAAAGCGATATAAAAGAATGAAGAAGCATGTGCTTGCTGCGGTAAAGCTAGGGAAACTATGGAGCATGTTTTATTGGAATGTGAAGACGTCTACCCAGTGCTCGATTTAGGCACCACTGGCGTCCTTGAAGCCCTTGGGTTCAGAGGAAGCAGTGGTAATGTAAACATGTCCGCAATAGGCATTAGTACGAGGTGATTGGACGATTGGTGGAAGAAAAGTAGGAAAACGACAAAAGACGGAGACGTACGAAAGCACAGTTCGCAATAGGGGATCAGAAAATTTGGGTGTGGTAGCACATAATGTTTTTTTTTATTGTTTAACCTAGGTAGGACATTAGGCAGTATAATATCATGAGCTCGGTGGCGCAATTCACCGCCCCGTTCCAAAGGGGACGCACATAACATCCATCCATCCATCCATCCATCCATCCGTAGCGGCGCCGTTCGTGGCTTTAGCACAGCGTCTCCGTATGCAGCTACAGGAAAACTTGCGGTCATTAGCTGATTTTTTAGGCGTTTGCTATACTGTGAATCATCGCTAACTTTGAAAAAGTTGTCCGCTGATAACGCCGAGCGTAAAGCCCCGCTCGCGCAAGACGACAGACAACGCTACGGAGAAGCTCTGGTGGAGCGGGAACCAAGCAAGCCAATATTACATAGTTTGAAACTTTTCTCGGTTATAACATGGACCGAGTTTACTTCTCACTCAAGAATGAGGTGAAGGGCGCATCAAGTTACCAATCGCGTTTGAGAATCCAGCGGCTACGCTGGAGTCCGATGGGGAAATGAATTTCTGTGTGTCAAAGCGGCTGAAGGCATGCCTTCGTTCGGTTACGCGAGAACTGCATGTGATTTCTGTGGGAATGATAGTGGGTGTTTTCCGTAGCCCAGAAAAATTTATAACACAGGTAGAACCTTATGTGTTTATTTCATACATGACTTACAATATTTCATACGTTATTTACGTTATTTACGTTATTTCATACATGGCTTTCATACATGAAGCAAAAAGTAGTCACTGCCAAACTGGATTACGCACGGAACACCTAAATTTCATGGTTGTGTATACAATCAAAATAACAAACAGTACACTCAGCTCGGCTTCTTGTGGTCATACTAGTTTGGACATATTACTCAAGTCCTGGCCTTTTTCAACGTGCTTGCGTTTCATCTGACGGCAGTACTGACGCATACGAAGGCTTATATAATAATGAAGTAGCTTGGCGAGCATGTCCTCCCTGTGGACAGTACAAGGGAAAGTGAAAGTGAACTTCTCTAGTACAGCATCAATTGTTTTATCGTAGGCATCTCTCATATTTGCGTATTTAGAAAAGTGTTCGTCAGCTTCCATAAAAGGCTGATAGAGGTGCATGCTAGGGTGCGTGAGTCTGCCTCTTGTTTTGCAATTAACGAGCTCAGCTTCGGGCACCTTTGACAAGCCTTTCTGACGCTCCAGTGCTTTCTTGCATATAGTGCAGGTCTGATTGAAAATTTTACTTGATACAAACCCTGTAACATTATAAATTATACACTCAACAACAATTGCATCGTTATTATAATACTGAAACACTTCGTCGCACTCTCAGCTCCCTTCATCGATTTGGTCGTCAAGCCGCTCTTTCAGCTGGTCCAGCTTGTTCACTTCCTTCGATGCTGAGCTGTTATATGCGTTCTCAAATTCAGCCAAAGTCATAACGCCGTACTCTTCTTTCTCGGAAGCTGAACAGTCACCAAACCGCGGTGGCTTCAGGAGGGAGTAAAGCGACAGCATATGGTACAGTTGCAAGAATGTTGGGAAAGTTTGATGTCCGTTTTGGCCACCCGCTTGTCGAATAACACACACAAAAAAACAACATTCCCACGGGTCCTGATCCATTTTTCCGGTCAGGACATACCTGAAATCGTACTTTGTCAACAGGTAGATTTACAGCTCACGAGCAGATCTGAGCGTCACCCTTAATCCTTCCGCAGTTGACCGGCTTCGGAAAAGATCCTGAGGAATTTCTACTTTTGCAACTTCTTCCTCCCATTCGTCAAGCCAAACAAGGACACTCTGAAGAACTTTAAGATCATTGGTCTATAGTCAAGCCTTCTTCTGGAAAGCGCCGGCTCAGGGCATCAAATAATTTGTTCAAAAGATTGTGAACTCAACAGTCGGCTCGACATTAAACAGCCGTGGTCCTCCTCAACGTGCGTAAAACAAAATTCTTTGTGTTACGGAATTGCTGAAAATTTGGGTTGCCAATTTCACTCTCATTTTAAGCGTGTTAGAAGGATTAACATGGTTGTAAGTGAATTTTGGACATACTCTCAGCTCAATTGCGTTCTTGGTGTCTGCTACAAACAGGATGTCGTAGCAAGACCATTTAATGAGCTTTCCGCCTTTCTTCAACACTTCTTTGTCATACAGACGATTGCGTATGCACTTGAAGAGATGAGGTGCATCTGCGAAGACATGCACCTTTCGCGATGAATCCAGTGGATGCTCAAAGGCGTTTACAACATGCCCTACTGCACCGCTGATTCCAAGCTGTCTCCACGTTGTTCTATTGGTAGAGGCGCCATCACAAACAACTCCATCAACAAAAAGGCCCGCTTCTTTTAAGTGTACAATGCACTGAAGCAGTAGCTGTGCTAGGAGCGTCCCTTTCGTAGCTCCCTTGGAGGCAAACAGAGCCACTGGCTGCAAGTATTTTCCCCCGAACGGTGCGAAGGCCAAAACGAGCCCGTGATCACCGGCTCATTGCTTTGGCTGTTTTTCTCACCAAAGTCAACAAGCCTGGCATATGTCATTGCTCGTGAGTTCACCGTGATCTCCTTTCTAACTTGAATCTCGTCAAGAATGAGGATTCCTCGTCGTGCATATGCTGGTTTCGGGGCAACTTTCATTTTAAGGGCCTTAAAAAACGCTTCGTCAAAACCACACTTCAGCACGACTAAGCTGATGTACTTCCCGATAGCGGAAATGCACAGCAGACGTAATATGTCATTACTGCGCAGGAAAGAGTATGCCACAGGGCTTCGGATGTTAAACAAAAGGCACAGCAGCAGCCAGTCATCAGTGTATCTTCTGTTCTGCTTCGTCGTGCATTTAGCTGCAACAATGCACTCCTTTACAAGAAGCAACTGTGCTGCAGGCAAATCAACGCTTTCTAGCTTCTCTGGGAGCCCTTCCTCTTTCACTTTTGCGAATTCTTGCTGTCAGTTTTTCAGCTAATTCATAAGCAATTTTTTTCGTGCTAAAAGTTGTGCTCGAGACCGCAGTACAGTGGCTTTTGCATGGCGCAATGCGTTGATTCTTTCAAGTTGGGCAGACGGTACACTTTTCCTCAAAGCAGAAAGCCTGATCCGTTGAAGCGGTACCTTCTGCTTTGCCCTTTCCATGTGGCGATCAGCCTGCAATTGCAATGTTTTGTGGAGGCCACTGCATGGCCGACATATGCCAACTGCAGGCGATAATAACGGGCATTTGTTATGTCTCCACTTTTTTTCATTGTCCACATAAACACATTCTGGCAGCACAGGCGGAAAGCTTTTTAAACTTGTTCCGCCGCAGCAAACGTTCGCATTATCAAAACCTCTTACCATCCTCTCAAGTTGAGATGTTGTTGAGACAGACGGACTGATTCCTATTGCTGTGCAGTCGACTGGCCTGTCGAAAATGTAGGCTTGGACCGCCATGTCTGAGTTTACGTGCAAAGACTTCTTATTAAATATACGGCAGGTTTCGTCACTGTACACTATGCGAACATCAATGACCAGAACGGCTTTGATCCCTTCTTCTTCTATCCGGTGTACTACTGCCCACGATGACCTTGGTAAGCACATGTTCGCTGCGAAGTCGAATAAGTCCTCGAATGAAGAGTGGTTTAGAGCTTCAGTGCCATCGCTGTTTTCTTCTTCATGGCTTGTAGCTGCGGTCTTCGACACTTCCGCACCAAGTGATGAGCCATCAGACATGCTGGTGTAATTCGGAGGAAGCACAGAAGTTGCCGCAGGTTTCTCTATCCGCTTCACTCTTTTTCGGGGACTCTTGATCTCCTTGGTAAGGTAACTCGGTGCTCCTTCAAAAAGTGAAGGCACAGCGTCCTTTGTTAGGCCGGCTCTTCTATTCCCTGACATCAGAACGTGACCATCTATTTCGGAGGACCACGTTTTTAGAATAAAATCAGGAGTAAAATGTTTCTCACACACACGGTCCGTCCGCTGCAGCACGCGATCTTTGCGCGGGATTGCTCTTCTCCATGCCTCCAACCTGGCGTCGTCATTCGGTGGCTCGAAAAGTGATAACTTTTCCGCACAAGCCTTGTAGCTTGTCTTGCAAAACGGCACGAAGCACTTCCCCATGTCACAAGTCCATCAGTGCATGTGCATCAGCAGTAAACACAACCCACACAAGAGCGATATCCGGACAAGAAAAGGCGCGAAACAGCCGCTACGCGGGAAATATGAAGCGCACGCGTGCGCATGGAAGCTCCCTAGCGGGCCGCAGTGTGGTGCGCCCTCTCTTGAACTGCCTGCTAACTACTGCACTATCCTCTCGGCGCGGAGCGACGCCTCTTCCTTGCTGTTCGCTCACCTTGCCTACTCTTACACCGTGGTTTTAGGAACGCCGCCCATTCATTCCAGTGATTTACTGACAAGGTAGCGCGTGAGGTACCCTTTGCCTACACCTACGTCGATGACTTGTGAGCGAGAAAATCAGTGGAGGAGCACTTACAACATGTACGTGTTTTGCTCCAAAGACAATCTGAACTCGGCATCTTTATCAACGTCTCCAAAAGCGAGTTTGGTGTCAGCGAATTGGAGTTTCTAGGATATTATCTTGATGTCCACTTTCATCAAAAATCGAAGCAGTACATTGCTTACCCAATCGTGTAACCATCGCGAAGCTGCGACATTTTCTCCACTTGGTTAATTTTTACCGCCGACTTATCAGGAACTGTGCTGCCATAGTAGCGCCTCTGGATTCCCCCTTACAAACAAGAACAAGACGTCCTTGGTGCATTGCGACACCGCTGCTAAAGACGCCTTCATCAAGATAAAGGGCGCACTCGCAAAGGCCGCACTTCCTGCACATTTTAACCCAAGGCATCACTGGTCCTCTTGACGGCGCGCCCAGCGCAGTCGTGGGAGTGGTTTTCCAGCAGTGCATCAATAATTCATGGCAAACCCTATCCTTTTTCTCCAAGAAACTCGCTCGTCACATACGCCAAGAGAAATCCGACATCTCTTGCTTTTATGGGAATTCTCCGCCGATATATGAAACATCAGTGGCGACCAGAATGTAGCTGCTGACATACTGAACCTTGTAAACGCCGTGACATCACCTGCGCGACCTGTGCCACTTGAGGTGCAGACAGTCGGCCCACATAAATTAATGATCCTGAGCTCTTTCAGCTGGGCTCATTCAAAAGAGCACAGCGGTTCGAGGATATCCCGCTTCATGATTTTGCACTAATATACTTCTACTGGCTAACCTAGACCATTTGTCCCGAGCACGTTGCACAAGCCGCTATTCGGCACAATGCACTAGCTCCCTCACCCCGGTGTTGGTGCCGCACAGCGCCCTAATTCATTGCGAGACCTATGGACTCGGATAATGCCGATGTAGATGACTGGGTTCCTGCCAACTTGCAAAAGTTCATAGGTGTCCTGTTACCCCAGCACGCCAAGTTCTCCAACCTGACCATCGTTTCGACGTTCTCCACATTCACATTGTTCCAGGATTGTATCGTGTGAGAGATTTCGCTATCTGCTCACCTCTATCAACAGGCTTACCCGTTGGCCAGAAGCAATGGCACTTCAACACACCTCCGCTGCAATGGTCGCCACCGCTTTTGTCACATCGTGGGTTGCCCGCTTCGCATGCGCTACCAAAATTGTTAGGGACAGAGGACAGCAATTCATGTCCGCTCTCATTCAAGAGCTCCTGCGCTTGCTTGACGCGAATCGTCTTCGCACGGCCGCCTACCAATCCTAAACCAATGGCCTTGTGGAACGATTTTATCGACATCTCCAGTAAGTGCTGATTGCTCGTAGCACGCTATCGCAATGGGTTCAACGTCTACCACTGGTTCTTCTGGGTATACGGCGCGCCTTGAGGCGCACTTCAGATGCTCGATCGCGGAGCTCGTCTAAGTACTCGGCTCTGTCTGGCCAATAACATCTTTTCACCAGAACAACCCTCGGCTACTCGGCTACACTGTCTACTTACAGATATGTGCACCTTCTTCGCGACCTCTTCCAGGATATAAAACCCTGTATGACGCGTCCAGTTTAAGCAAGCACGCATTACTTTTAAACTGGCTTTGCCAACGCAATCTGCGTCTTCGTGCAATATGGACCCGCCCGGCCTGTTCTCCATCCACACTACCTCGAACCCTTTCCCGTAATATGGAGATGCGAGTCCATATGTGTCGTGGACATTATTGGCAAACCTGACATCATCGCACTTTACCGGCTGAAGCCAACCTACAGCGAGACAACTCACACAGTGGCATCTCTCAATTCACCCGCAGCCTTCTTCATTCCTGTCGGTGCTCACGCTACTTCAGTCCGCGGAATTTCATGGATGTGCTGATGTCGTTCCCAGATCAAGCTGCTCGCTTGAGGGGGAGCCATGTAGCGCCAGCGATATTGACGCAATTGCCCAAGGAAAGAAGACGAGATCACTTGATTCCACGAGCGCCGCAGGAGCCTAATTGACTGGGAAACGAAGAAATAAAATATGACTTGAGTTTCACCTCTGGTGCCGGAATAACGTCTCGTTGTCATTCTCTTATGCGGTCAACAGGCTAAAACTTCCAGTTACTGGTCAAGGGACCCATAATCAGTGCAAAGACGGATGGTACCATCTGTGGGTGCAATAGTTATATGTGCAACAAACGGTGACATGGTAGCTCGAATAATATTAGCCTCTAACATAGCTTGCAATGGGTCGATCAAATCAAGTAATTCGCATGCGCATGTTGGAAACAGTTGGCACAGGAAAAGGGTGATTGTAGATCGCAGGGAGAGGCTTTCGTCCTGCGTTGGACAAAATATAGGCTGTTGATGGGGATGATGGTTTCGATTCCTTTTTCTGCTGTATCTGCTTTTCTATTGATATATTGTATGGAGCTTTTTGTACCACCTATTTATCAGCAATTTGAAATGGAACGACATGTGACTTCGTCGCTGGCGGGTAGTTTCCCAAACAAACTCAGGCTACCAATAGCCCCAATTTCCTCCTCGCTCTGAAATACTCGTAGTGGTCAAGGTATCTCGGCATTTGGCTTCACTGTTGGTCCTTCTTCAACAAATACTTTGTCGTCCCAATAAAGAATAATATTGGGTTTCTTTTCGTCAGTACGAGAGAGGAGAACGTTTGCGTTATGCCCGTACTCGAGAACTGATAGCTGTAGCAATATGAAAAATGAAATAGGATGGGAAATTCTTTCCTCTCGTGGAAAAAAATTGAGACTGAAACTGCTTTATCAAATATTTCATCGTAAAACCGGCCTACGGAAAGAAATATACTTACGCAGGCCTCATTAGGTCTCTTCGCGTACTGATCATAACTTCAAGATTTTAGAATACCGCACTAGAACTAATATGTATGGTAATTCGTTTTTCGTTCTATTAGCGAATATTTCCACCTATCAAATCAACAAGTGTGCTATGTCAATGAAGATGTTTTAGAGCGCAGCTCTTTGGCGTCCGTTCCTGGGTTTCGCGTCGTCGTCGGCGTTGTCGTCGGCCTCGTAACCAGCTCCGCCCCCCTTTCATCCCCCCAGCGCTAGCAGCGACCGACTGATACCGCTGGATGCCGCTGACGCCGCTAGAGAGTCAAGATAACGTGACTGCATAGAACACCGTCGCCGCCATGCAGAAAGAGGAGGAAAGGGTCCCCCCCCCCTGTTCTTGTGTGGCGGATAGGGTGCTCTTCAGTTGCCGACGCGCCGGTTATTTCACGTAGGCCCCGGTACGTCGACGAATACGTGACCACCTTCCCACGGCTAGACCTGGTTCTTAGCGCTGCGGAAGCGAGGGTATCAATCATATTGTTTGTGTCGGCATCGGCGGCGTTGTCCCTGAAACCAACTCCGCAGCTGGGGTTGACTCACTATCGGTGTCAGCGGCATCAGTCAGTCGCTGCTATCTCTTCCCTCCTCCCTTTATCGTGTTGTCCGCTTGCTGCGCGCGCTTCTGCCCCCACCGTTTGCCGCTGGGTGTACACGCCGCCCCCCTCCCCCCTCTTCCTGCGAGTCTCCGGTTGTCAAAGCGCCGGCTCGAACTTAATTCCTTTCTTCGCTCCTCCTCCAATGCAACCCCTGTGCGGTGGCAATCAGAGAGCCAGATCGGTGGCGGCGGATCTGTACATGTGCACCGCCCGAGCCGAAATTGCCGCTGCCGTTCGCCCTGTGCGGTGGCAATCAGAGAGCCAGATCGGTGGCGGCGGATCTGTATATGTGCACCGCCCGAGCCGAAATTGCCGCTGCCGTTCGCCACTGCGAAATTATCTGCCAGTTCTTTCTGAGCCATGAGCGAGACGACCGATGGAAGTCCTCCGTCTGCTGCTGCTGCTGCTGCTGCTAAACGAGCTGCCAGAGCAGAGGCCCAGCGCCGTCGCCGTCAGAATCCAGAGGTGCGTGCCGCCGAAGCAGAAGCTTACCTAGTGGAGTCTTTGTTAAAGGAATACGTGTGAAAAATAAAAAAAAATTATGTGATAGCGCATACATGTGTTGCTCGACTTCTTTGCCTCAATCTATCGAAAAGGTGAAACAGCTTATTTGCTGCGCTCCAATTTCGCATTAGGAAGTAACGTAATCGTCGGTAATTTTTTTTTCGACATTGTAACCTCCGTGCTATAGCGCCTTCGAGCTAAGCGGGGTAATCATTGATTAAAGATTAAAGCATAATATCGTATGTAACATGTGGAATTGCCGACACGTGGCTGGTGAGTTAACCTGAAATGCAATTATTGCAGATGCCCAGTCGTTGTGTAAGCTCACTGACACATCGTATCATTGTACGCAAGGAGCTTCACCAGTGCGTAAACGAGTGATGTCCAGTTGATTCTTGTTAATTTATACATAAGCTACAGTGTCTAGTAGACCGGGGAAACATTTCGACGCCATCAATCTGTCGATGATTTTCACTAACTTTCGTGTGTAGTTGTGCTTGAGCCTGTACCACGACAGAATGGTGTTCGACGCTCCCGCAGTCACTATCAGATTGGCGCCTAATGCGTATGTATATGGGCATATAATTTGAGTACAGGCACTCCTATTTGTCGCCAAAGTTTCTCACGTTACGATTGTCATAATCCAGTTGTATCCTCCACATTGACTCTTCCTGTTCTAGTTCTGTTCCTAGTACCAGAGTGTGAAGGCACTGCGAAAACTCCTTTAGAGTCCTTGTGGTTGTCATCTGAACTGAATTTCGAATGTCCACACGGAGACCCTGTGTAACCAAGGCAACAACTGCCGTTCAGGGGAGTCTCGCGTGAAGGGCGTACAGCAAAGGATGCTTCTCATGGAAATACTTTACAGGAGAGACTGATGTGTCGTATTTCGTGCACTCCCACTCCCAGAGTTGCTGACGAAGCCCGACCGCTCTCGCGTGATCTCGAGCTGCTCTGCGGGAGCAACTCTTTGGTGGCCAGCACAGCAACAGGCTCGTATGCGCCATCACCCCTGAAGTTCGACGTTGCATAGTGGAAAAATGGGCGGTCGCCGCGGACGTGTCCAGCGAGGCCTCTTCGCCGCGCTCCTGCAGCCGCAAGATGCAGATGGCCGTCCCGTCAGCGCCACTCGGTCGCCCCTTGCAGGATGGCATGATGGGCCCGGCTCCTGCACCGACGCCTCGCCGAGAACACTCAGGCATGCGATGTGCCCAGTGGCCTCACCCATCTGCTGAAGATGTGGAAGCGATCTGCGCCCAGCCCCATCGTGCATTCTACAGAAGCAACATAGCCACGACCTCGGCCTTGGAGGATAACGGAAGGCCGCTCTGGGCACAGGCCTTCGGAAGTGTTTAGAGCCAGTGTGGTCGCCACCGAAAAGGAGTACGTCGCTTCACTGAATTATTCCAAACCCCAGAACAGTCCTGAGACAATCGTTAATAAACGATTCTTCGACGGCTATGCCTACGGTTGTTCGATAGAGCCCGACAGAGCCGAACCTGGGGAACACAAGAGCCGAGGCCGCGAGGAAGACACAGCAGTTGACCCATTGAAATCAAGGCCTAGGTTCTCAGGGAGCATTTAGAAAGCTTCCTCAGTGATGAGAAACGGCCTCGACATACACTTGAAGGAGATAGGCAGGGTTCGAATATTCAATGAATTTCTTCGATACGGACTACAGGCACCGTACGAAAATTCACAGGAGAGCTTTACAAAGATTTAATGGACAACAGCAAGCCGGAGTCGGGTGGATACATTATTGGCGTCTTCTCTGGGAAACGCAAAAGGACCCCGAAGGCCAGCCCATCGTTTTGGGAGCTCGTTAAGATCCGTTTCAAAAAAACAAATGGTGTCAATGACAACTGCTCTGGTTCCGCTTCAGGTGGCGCCGGTACTCCCGATACACCAATGCGATCTCAACTATACGGTCATTTTCGTCTGTTGGTACACGGAATAAATCGGCTGCGTCGGAAGTTAATACATCGTGCATCACCTTCAAGTCTCGAACGAGCTCCTCCTAGCTGGATCCATGTTTCAAAGTGCCATTGCCCTGCACAACAACGACACGATGTACGCTCACGACATTCCCGTTCATTGTCATGACTCCAGCCCTATGGTGGCGATTGCGATTGTGGCAAATGGCTTCTGCGGAAAGTTTCTGACCAGCATGTTTCGATGGCGGATGGACCAGCGGTTGACACTGGCATGCGGTCGCGCTTGGCACCGTGAGATCGAACCTCACTTCCGCCTGCACAGCCTGGCTATCCAGTTGGGGTGCCAGCCGCAGGCAGCTAGGTTTGCCAATCACATCAACTTTCATCCGCTTTAACGGCGATAAATTCATTCACTCTTTCAGTGCCGCATTGCGATACGTTTAAATATTAATATTTCGCTCGCACTGTGAACGCTTGCAACGCATTACCAAGTGAAGCTGTAAATAATATATATGTAGATCAGTTTTGTTTATTTGTGGAGCAGTTAATGGAGCCTGTATAGCTACTTGTAAAAGTGCAGAAAGTATATTGTGTTGTACTGTGCTGATTTTGTTTGTACGTAATTTTTATCATGTGTAGCAAGCGGTTTCTAATGGTAGATTTGCTTTTCTCATGTACGCAAAGTGGAAAAATATAAGTAATATAATATTCATTAGTTGCTATTGAAATAGTGTTCCTGACTTCCTTATATCGTCCATATTGTTTTTCTGGGAACTTGTATCTTATTAGACAACGGTGATGTGTATGCCCGCTACCTGTATGAGTCTGCAGAAGACCTACAGCATTGATAAATAAAATAAAAAAGTGTACACTGGTAACACAGACTAGCATCCGATTTGTTCACAGCACCGGCTTGGAAAGAAGCCAGGAAACGCAGTTTATACTTCTTCCAACACGGTGCTGCCTTGTCACGAAGCTGCAAGTCCTACCATTTCCTGGCGGTGGCATGGAAATCACGATGCATATTTGGATTTTATTTATCGGATATCCACCTATTATTTTCTGATACCTACTAATAAAAAATTTAATGCTCTTCCCCTCTGTGAAAGATAACCAGCGAAGCTGTATTGGGATGACTAGACTCAACTATATTGATCTATGTGCTTATTCCCATGTTGAATAACTATAGACATATACATGTAACTTTAACTTTCTGGTTGTTATCATCTTTGTTTTGGCTCATTTATTACCACAGTGAGCATAGTTTTGTGGTCGCTGTGGTGCACCGTGATCGTTGGTGCTGCTATGCTAGACACGTTCTTGCAAAACTTAAATCTATACCTGACCGTTGACACGTGGTCAGCTCATTGGCATCCCTTCAGCACTCAATTCCAAACCGTTCCAACAGGAAGGAAACAATGCACTTGGCTTCGGCGCAGGCTAGGTCAAAGTTAAAGTCTACGATTGGTGGGTAGACTATTGCCTTTTACTATACTTTTCAACCCTCCAATGGGAGCGAACCAGCGCCGCCATCCCGCGTTTTATAGGTGGCCATGAAGGCCATGCGTCATAACATGATCCATTAGTTGTGCCATTGAGCTTGAACCCTTTCTGCACATCGCCAGGATCGGGTGACGTGATGATTTGTTTTGTCAACATTTCGGGACGGGGGTGGACACATTTTTTCCCCAGATCCTGACCATAGACAGCTTCGCTATCAATGGTAGTCATTGTTGAGGCCTTTCTTGGTTTCCTTCAAAAATGTCCAGCTCCACAAGCTTTCCGAATTGTTTGTACAGGCTGAGAGACTGAACCTGGGTTTTCATTATTTGAACGCGTTGCGTCTTGTGTCGCTGCTCATCTTCATTTATTTTCATAACGATGCTCACCTTCGGAGTAGTTTCTTGCGTGAGGCGTCAACATCGCATCGACTCTAGAATTTCTTCTTGTGCAGGTAGTTGTAGATTCACATTCCCCGATTACGTCTGAATAAGTTGTTCGCGCCATATGACGGCCACTTTCATATCTGTGTTGAAGAGGTCTGCTGAACTTATTTAACATGAGAGGTCTGTTGATGGCTTACCTGATTCTTGGTAACTCTTGAAGACAACATGCTATAACGCTGCCTGGTCTATGCAGAACGTAACCCACATGATCGTCCTCGGCTGCGCCAAAATCTGTTGCGGTGAGGGTAAAACACATAACTACAAGGGGAGACAGTTGTCCGTCGTTTACTGTTATTCTCCGCCAACGCATGTTCTTATTCTCCCCCTTCCCTGCTTCCTCTTCTTTCACTTTGCAGATGCAGTCTGCTTGAATTAACAAGCCAAAAATCGGTTTACTTACACAAACTTGGTGTACAACGGGGGCTTTTGTGAAAATTCTTTCCCTGTACTTGACGAAGTTGGTTCGGTTGTGAGAAGGCATGTTTGTGAAGAAATCGGAAATTGGCATTGGTTTCAAGGTTGCTCCTATCCTTAGAATTTATACCTTAGCAAGATGGACAAGTACGTAGAGGATACCTTAGATGATCGTGTTATTAAGGTATTTCAATACGTGAACGATTACCTGATTTTATATAGTAATGATGTATTTCAACCCGTTGTTACGTCAGTGAGTGAACGATTTAATGTTAAGGAACCATTTAATGAACGATTTAATGTTTAATTAAGGAGGAGGGTTACAGTTTACTAAAGAATTCCGTCCAAGTCAGGGAATACATTTTCTAGGCATTTCCTTGAGGTTTCAAGATTACCACGAGTGCTGGCAGTATTCCAGTGGACCTTCAAAACAATGCTAAACTTTTCGTCCAAGCGTTCTGAAGTTGTAACAAGCAGAATTGTCAGGTCATGCCTTAAATCCTCGCTCAACAATCCTATGCATAAAAAGTGACCATTCTCCTCGTCCGACCGGGGCTCAGGGCCGAAAGGTGAAGAGGGTAGCCCGGATCACAAGTGCCCTCAAATTAAAACTGACCTAACCATTTCTTCCCGCCCTACCCTTTGCCTTATTCTATATTTCCCTTTCCCATGTTCCCCTCCCTTGACTAATGAATATAATTTTTCCGTTCATCCTTCCATCCACAAAATGCCCCAGTATTAACACGGAGGTTCCACGTGCGTACAGGTATGTTTCCTCGCGTTGCGCTAACCATTGTTGCTGAAAGCTTAAAAAAGCCAAAATGAATATATTTAAATGCGCACTCAAAAAGCTTTAAAACAAAAAATAGGAACGCGGTTACAGAAATCAATAAGAACAGGAGTCGTAGGTATTCCATACATCCATTCCGTATTTGATGTGCTAAAGGTGGGAAGTAGTTACGATGGTTTTAGAGCTACCAACCCACTGAACGCGAGACGTTTTGAAGACGTGTTGGGCCAGCCAAAATGAACTAAAACATCTACAACTGTTTAGGACGGCTACAAGACGCCTTTTGATGCACGTTTGGAAGCCGTTTTGCAAAAGACGGCTAGGAGATATCATGTTAAGACGTCTTCTACTTGCATCTTGCTAAGACGTCTTTAAAACGTCGTCAGAAGATGGCTTGAGAAGGTTTGCGCAAACGTTTAAAAGATGACTGTGCTAATGTGTTTTGCATATGTCTAAAATAAGGAATTTTGGTGTTTTTCTGGGCTTAGACGGCTGTTACATATCCCAAAATGACTCCACTATGGGAACTCCGGCATCGGAGCCAGCAGTCGAAGAAGCGGAGGACAAACTGACTCGTGAGTGCGAGCGGTGGTCTGACGCTCGACTTGGCGCTCTTGGGCGCAGCCAGCCAGGACTGGGGCCTGCCGGCGTTGACTGAGAAACCGCGCCGTTCCGACACTGGCACCCATAACTTGGGGCCTCGGCTGCGTTACTGGACGGACCATGATTGTGGGGAACGCAGGCGGTGCCCGTTCCAGGTTCAGTAGCGACGCCTGCCTGGCATGTTGTGCGAGAATCTCCATGGTGCGAGCGGTAGCTCTGGCGTTCAGTGAGGAGCATTACTGCTGGCTCCTTCGCTGCCAGCGTCATCTGCTCTAGCATGGGTAAAGAGGCGGGGCAGTCTGCTACACACTGCTATAGCTCCTAGTGCCACCATCGGCGAAGGGATCCGCCAAGGTACGCAGAGGCTAGCTGTCGAAGAAAACGGCTGGGAAGAACCGCTCGTCGGGTAGCGAAGCCGACAACAAGAGTGGCGCGTCGTCCTCGTCTAAGCCCCGAAGAGGGCGAAGTCTCGCACTCTGGCGACGGCTCCTTGGCGCCGGCTCCTTGGAAGGCGGGAGATGGAAGTTCAAGACGATGAGTCGACGGTGCTCACCTTGTACCTTCATCTTCCGTCGGTAGAAGACCAGGGAAAACACGGGGCAGGCGGGAGATGGAAATTCAAGACCATGAGCTTACAGAGATTAGAGGGCTGCTGTGAACGCCGTTCACACGCCGGCAGACACATGGGCGTTGACACGTGGTTGAAAGACCGCCATGTCCCTGGTATTCTGCATGGCACTTCTTTATTCTCAATTCGACACCCTCGCCGTTAACACACCTTCGCTCGTTGCCGCACCCACCCGCCTTACGCCATCTCCCCTTTAGAAGAGCCCCACCTGTATATACTGTAGCGAGGAAAGCATATGTCGCCTTGAAGAAGACAAGTCCACTCGTCGAAACGTTGGCTCGTTCTTTCACCGGGTTCTCGTTTTGCTCATCGCCTCACGTAGCCTTTTGCCGTCCTCTACTGCGCTGCCACTCTCGTGGCTCCCATTCTGCAACCCTAATCGTCCACCCGTTACCTAACCTGCGCAATACATGACCTGTCCAGCTCCATTATTTCTCCTAACATCAATTGGAATATCGGTTATACACGTTTCCTCTATGATCCAAACCGCTCTATTTCTGTCTCTTAACGTTATGCTTAGCATTCTTCATTCCTTCGCTCTTTGTGCGGTTCCTAACTTGTTCTCAAGCTTCTTTGTCAGTCTCCAAGTTTCTGCCCTCTATGTCAGTGCCACTAAATTTACCTGATTGTACGCCTTCCTTTTCGATGATGATGGTAAGTTTCCAGTCCGCAGCTGACAATGTCTGCCCTGTGCGCTCCAGCCTAGTTTTATTCGTCGGTCAATTTACTTCTCACGGTCATGGTCCCTTGTGATTACCCTGTTATTTCGAAAATGTTCCATTTTGTTCGACATATTAATGCAGCTTTAATGCGTAGACGCAACTTTGATGTGGTGAGTTTTGGCGGTTTTTTGGCGTCGCGTGACAATGCAAAAGTTGGCGCGGCTCGAGAACATTTCACCAACAGCAGAGGGCAAAGGGAGAAAAGTTCTCCATTCAGAAATAACTATCTTCATTTAGGTCGGTCTAAGCGTCCATAACTAGTGTGTACACGTAGTATCAGATTATGAGTTTTGGCATTTTTCGTAACATCGCGTGCATACAGATAAACTGGGGTGCCCCAAAATTTTGACCGATACTGGATGGCTGAATGCAGGAATTGGACAGAAAATTTTTAATTAGCTTTGTTTTATAGTGCCCCTTCTAAACCCTTAAGAAGCTGCTGCCGGCGGCACAATGACGTCAGCGGCCAGGTTCCCGTACAGAGCTGTGTTTCGCCATTAGTGTAGTAAAGCGAGCGGGTAGTTTAAAATCAATGTGTAGCTTCTTACATTATTGTGTATATATATTGTGCCAGAGGTACGGGGATCGTTACCCCGTACCTCCACCGAAAAGTTACGCGAACGAAGGATTAATGACTGGAGACTATTTAGAGAGTCTATTTACGAAGGATAACTGCAGCGCTGGCCAGTTCCGCCGACAGTTCGAGGGCCACAGAGCGTTCGTCGTCTTCGTCGGGTAGCCCGCGTGCATCGTCCAAAAGAAGTACGCGAGATGGATGTATCAATATGTATTGATGCAGTTACATAAACATGTTCATGGCATCGAAAATCTGCGTTTAAAATTTTGACAAGAATAGCGCATGTTTATAAGAATCCAACTACAGATCACGCGGAGCCGCTCCTGCATATGTGGGGATGAAACCATGGCCACAATGCCTATCTGTGGCTCTGTCTCAGCCGTCGGGTCTCGCTAATTTCGATTAGTTTTAAAGACACACCTAACATCAATCACGAGAAACGTAGGGCTCAGACCACACGCATGCTATGCCTGAGGCGCTACAACCTTCGCATATTGTGTGCGATGCTCTACCGATTGAGCTACCGCGGCACAGTTTCCCCGTCTACTTTCTTGGGTATTTATGTGTCCTAGTACACTCTTAGGCAAAGTTACACCCTTTGGCTTGCCCCTTCTGCCACACAACAATAATCGTTATCTGCCTTGATGCGCTTCCTTTCTTTAACGCTGTGAGCCCGGCACTTTCCAGTAACGAACGGCACGCGCGTTATCAGCATAGAACAGTTTACACCCTTGGGAGTGCCCCTTCTCATAACGCGCGTGTGGTTCGTTACTGGAAAGTTCCGGGCTCGCAGCGTTAAAGAAAGGAAGCGCATCAAGGCAGATAACGATTATTGTTGTGTGGCAGAAGGCGCAAGCCAAAGGGTGTAACTTTGCCTAAGAGTGTAGGACCCTGGGAGTGTTAGCCAGCGCTACCACTCGCAGACCTTGGCAGCGGGAGTGGAATGTCCTTCCTGCCGCAGGCGTCGCGAGAAAGTGATCTTTTTGGGTGAAGGCAACTGGTCAATAAACGCACACGTGCCACCTCAAGGCATCAATGTTGCCGGATTCGACATCCTCGATTTGTAATAAACCAGAAGAACGGCCGTTAACCTAAGGGCCCGATTTTTATTAGTCATATTGTGAGCATTATATTAGCCCTTCATCTTCTTCATCTGTATATATTGACACGCATCTAGACCATCTTTCAACGATTCTTGACATGTACCGCCGCGCCGGTCTCCAGCTGAACTCGTCAAAATGTCACTTCGCTCACCGCCAAATCACCGTCCTTCGAGACATCGTGGACGCCAGAGGCGTGAGGCCTGATCCGGACAAAATTCGCGCCGTTATGAACTTTCTTGTACCGAAGTCTACCAAGGACGTTCTTAGTTTCGTAGGGCTCCGCTCTTATTTCCGACGCTTTGTGAATGATTTTGCCACCATCGCACGTCCCCTTACCGACCTCTTGAAGGAAGACGCTCCATTTTCTTGGGGACCTGACCATGCGGCATCTTTTTCGCAGCTCACTACTCTCCTTACCACGCCTCCAATACTGGCCCACTTTGACCCGCCTCTTTCAATGGAAGTTCGAACTGATGCCAGTGGTCACGGCATAGAAGCAGTGTTAGCACAACGCCAGCGTGGACATGATCGCGTTATAGCCTATGCTAGCCGATTTCTATCACCCACCGAGTGCAATTATTCAATCACAGAGCGCGAGTGCCTAGCTCTTGTGTGGGATGTTGCGAAGTTTCGTCCATACTTGTGCGGACGCCCCTTCTGTGTTATCACTGATCGCCACGCGCTCTGCTGGCTATCCTCGCTTAAGGACCCCACGGGACGACTCGCTCACTGGGCGTTACGCCTGCAAGAATATACCTTCTCCGTGGTATATAAGACGGGACGCTTGCACCAGGATGCCGATTGTTTGTCCCGTTACCCTGTCGACGAACCGGCTGATGCGGATGCCATCGCTTGCGTTTTCTCTGTGTGTCCCAGTTGCTTGAAATTGGCTACGAGCAACGCCGCGATCCTTCGTTACGAGCCCTCATCGAACATCTGGAGTCCACGCCAACGACGCCTCTCTCCGGATGTTTCTCCTTAAGGAGGGGACATTATACCGCCGCAATCTAGATCCACACCGCCTTGACATTCTGCTCGTAATTCCATCGCACCTGCGTTCGACTGTCCTCCAACAACTTCACGACGCTCCCTTGGCTGGACACTTGGGCGTCTCGCGCACATACGACCGTGTACGCCGTCGATTCTTTTGGCCGGGTCTCGCCCGCTCCGTGCGGCGCCACGTTGCCGCTTGTGAGCCCTGTCAGCGCCGGAAGAAGCCCTCCACACCTCCAGCTGGATGTCTCCAGCTGATCGACATCCCACCGGAACCCTTTTTCCGTGTTGGTCTAGACCTGCTTGGACCGTTTCCTCTCGCGGGCTCCGGAAATAAATGGGTCGCCGTCGCTACTGATTATGCTACGCGGTACGCAATCACCAGAGCCCTCCCGACAAGTTGTGCTACTGACGTTGCTGACTTTCTGCTGTATGACATCATTTTAGCGCACGGTGCTGCACGCCACTTACTCACTGACCGTGGCCGCAGCTTTCTGTCGGCAGTCGTCGAGGACACCCTTGGCTCCTGCTCTACGAAGCACAAGTTCAGCACGTCCTACCACCCAGAGACCAACGGCCTCACGGAGCGCCTCAACCGGACCATCACCGGCATGCTTTCGAAGTACGTCGCGACCGACCACCACGACTGGGATCTTCACTTACCGTATGTGACGTTCACGTATAATTCATCGCGTCACGACACCGCTGGCTATTGACCATTCTATTTCCTATATGGCCAAGAACCCGCGTTGCCCTTAGGCACTTTGTTGCCCTCTGCCACACGTTCAACCACTGAATACGCCCGCGACGCCATCGCACACGCCGACCACGCGCGCCAGCTCACCCGCACCCGTCTCGAGGCCTCACAGGAGCATCAGAGACTCCTCTATGATTGCCACCATCGCGACGTGCACTTTACTCTGGGTTGTCTGGTGCTTCTCTGGTCACCCATTCGACGTGTGGGCCTTTCCGAAAAGCTGCTGTCGCGCTACACTGGCCCATACCGTGTGGTGCGACAAGTGACCGATGTCACGTATGAAGTCATCCCCGCCGACCTCTCAGTGTCATCGTCGGCTGCATGTGACATTGTTCACGTGGCGAGACTAAATCCATACCACACGCCTTTCACCGCGGATGTGTAGATTAGGCACCGGGACGGTGCTTCTGCTGCCGGGGGGGATGCTACGGAACAGCCGCCACAGTGTGGCTGCACTGAGGAGTAAGAAGACGACGTGGGCCCGCTTGATAGAGCGTCGCCATTTTGGCCTTCCGTTAGCGTCCCTGTAAATAAATTGTATATAGCATTGGGCTTCAGCTACACGTAACAATATTCTTCATCATTGCCAGCGTCATCGTCATCAGCGCGCGACCGGCGCAATAAACCGTTGAGGCTTAACAGCTGTCTCGCAAGTGGTGGAAGTGCTGACTCGGCGGAAGCAACGGGTCTCTCTCATAAATACCGTAGCCACGGCCTTCGTCCTGTTGTCGTCTTCGGCAAAAACGCGATATCTGACCGCGAATAACACAATAATAACAAATGGGGAGGGCGTAGGACGGGTCGTGTAAAATCCTGTGGCAGGCGGACGGGGTGGTAGAGTCGCCAGATGGTTGGGGGCAGTAGCAGGAGCAGGAGGCGCTGTCCGAACGAACGCTGGTTGCGTAGCCGCAACCTGAGCATACGAGGTGGATGGCGAAGGAAAGCCAACCGCTCACTATCCTCGACGCTTCTTTCTTCGGTGTCCCCGTGCCTTCGTCCACATCAGTGTGTGAGCAGTTGGTTTCGCGCATTGCCCGGTGTCGCCAACGTGCCCACCTCAACACCGACGCCAGTCAACAAGACCGCAGAATTCGCTTTGATGCATCTCACCGTGTTACTGTGGACTCGAGTTCGCGCTCCGGGATTGTGCGACAAATTTCAGTCCCATTTTATCGGGCCCTACATTCTTCGGGAACAAACTTCGCCAGTTAACTATCGTGTCACTCCGTTTGTTCCGCCTTTGGACGGCCGCTGCCATTCCACAGATTGTGCATGTTTCGCGTTTAAAACCTTCCATATGGCGTTTCCCGCCATAACCAGCGGCCAGGTTGGCCGCTTCCACGCGCGGGGGAAACTGTGTGAGCATTATATTGCCCCTTCATCGTCTTCAGCGTCATCGTCTTCAGCGCGCGAGCGGCGCAATAAACCGTTGAGGCTTAACAGCTGTCTCGCAATATTGTCAGAAGCCAACAAATACTCACGCCAAGGACAATGTAGGGGTAATCACTTGGGCCTAATAAATATAATAAATAAACGATAAATATAGTGGAAATGAAAGTGGATGAAAAAAATGGGAGGACGCTTAAGCTTCGCCTTCAAGAGTGGAACGCAATAGTGTTATCGCACCCAGTTCGCACCACCCACTCATTCGTACGGCATGCTCTTGAGTCACATAAAGACATAGTTTTCATATAAAACACTTATAAGTACACAGCACAACTTTTTAGAGCGCAGCTCTTTGGCGTCCGTTCCTGGGTTTCGCGTCGTCGTCGGCGTCGTCGTCGGCCTCGTAACCAGCTCCGCCCCCCTTTCATCCCCCCAGCGCTAGCAGCGACCGACTGATACCGCTGGATGCCGCTGACGCCGCTAGAGAGTCAAGATAACGTGACTGACTGCATAGAACACCGTCGCCGCCATGCAGAAAGAGGAGGAAAGGGTCCCCCCCCCCCCTGTTCTTGTGTGGCGGATAGCTGGGGTTGACTCACTATCGCCGTCAGCGGCATCAGTCAGTCGCTGCTATCTCTTCCCTCCTCCCTTTATCGTGTTGTCCGCTTGCTGCGCGCGCTTCTGCCCGCATCGTTTGCCGCTGGGTGTACACGCCGCCCCCCTCCGCTTCCGCTTACTGCTGGTTGCTCTCGACGGCGGCGATGAGCCTCCGCTTCGGCGGCGCGAACTGCAGGGTCTTCTCGGCGGCGGCGATGAGCTTCTGCTTCAGCCTCGCTTACTGCTGGTTGCTCTCGACGGCGGCGATGAGCCTCCGCTTCGGCGGCGCAAACGGCAGGGTCTTCTCGGCGGCGGCGCTTAGCCTCTGCTTCCCCCACGGCTGTGACAACCTCGCGAGGCACTTGTATAGATCTCGTCTTTGAGAATCAAGCATTGGTGTACCAAGTCGAACATATATCAGTCTATTTCTCCGACCACAAAGCTTCCTTCATGACTGTCAAGAACTGTTAGTGGAGTTTTTGTTAAAGGAATACGTGTGAAAAATAAAAAAAAATTATGTGATAGCGCATACATGTGTTGCTCGATTTCTTTGCCTCAATCTATCCAAAAGGTGAAACAGCTTATTTGCTGCGCTCACATTTCGCATTAGGAAGTAACGTAATCGTCGGTAATTTTTTTCATTATTTGTTCTATCAAGTGGTCCCTGCACGGCCCGAATGCGCTCAAACGAGATGAAGGGGAGAAGCGGGCGAGTGGCGCGCCACCATTCAGGGCAGTACCGTACCTTGCGAGGAGGGGGTCTTCCGTACTTGCCGCAAGATGGCTGAGCGTGCGCGCCAAGCGCAGAAGAAATGTAGCGGAATCGCACTTCGCTACGCGTTTAACTGCGACTTCTGTAATTTACGTGCTCAGAATTACCCATATACACCGCAGTACAACTTTCAACGGCACGTCCAATTAGCCAGTCAAGGTCATCGGCTTTTATACATGACTCGTCGAAACTTCCTTCGTAATCGCTGGGGCCCGCGTGGCTACAAGAAAGTAGCATGCATTTCACCTCGTGCATTCAATCAGATTACGAAAGGTTAGGTGCAACAGCCAACAGACAGAACCATCAATAACATTCCAGAAGCTTCCAGTACACGCAGGTGCGTACTGCTCTGAGCGATAACGTTTAACATTTGTTAGACATTGAAGAGCGGTCACTGGAGAAATATAAAGCACAGCTGTGATTACCATAGTCGGCACTGTGTCGTCGTCTTACGTGTCTTGCAAAGCATTTGTTGTACCGTGATCGTGCTAAATGTCGCGGTCGTTCCATGGTCGCCATTTCGACTTCGTCATCCGACTCTCGTGACGCCGTCGGCCTCATACAGTCGTTTTCATGCCATTCTCGTCATGCTTTCATCGTCACGCTGTCGTTTTGCCATTCCGCCACTTCAGCACCGGCCTCCGATAGGTGTCATGCTTTTGCTATCACACCGCTTTTGCCGTTCCACCGATGGATTTTATCACATTTGTCATTCAATCGTGATAATGATTGGCGAACGTTGTGCACTAATCTTCATCACAAAGTCATTTTGATTGTTTGATTAACATTAGAATTTCCTTCAATTTCACCCTAATTCTTTATCCGAGAAAGCTCCATTTTAGCGTTCTTTCAGCTATTGAAGAATTTCGACAAAATATTTATCAACCTTCGACAAAATTATCATAAGGGCATCGATTCTGATAGAAATTTGAGGACTCCATCAGAATGTCCTACCTATCAGAATGTATTGCACTTGGAGTGCGCTTGTAGCAACCTCGTACCCTAATGTTTTCACATCCTAATGTGATAATTTTTAAAGCGCGCAACCAGTTGCTCTGTTGACAGACTAGTGAACCGTTCTTACGCACTTCTCAAGCGCAATGATGGCTCTCTCAAGGTCGACCCATATAGTTGCTTTCGTTGACGACCGCCGTGTGACCTCTGCGATGAGACCTGCGTTGATCCGGCACTTAACCGTAACTTTATAAGGCCCAATGATGCCGGTCCGACTACGCATGTCGAGCTAAATGATATGCGAGGTCGAAAATTCGCCGTCAACCAACTGAACATCAGGCCGCGAGCCATCGCGGGAAGCTTTTCACTGGTCACCACATCAAACGTACGAGTAATACTAACTGCTGTTCGAGTTAGCGAGGCGACCAGCCCGCAACAATCACCAGCACGCTGAGAGCTTCGATGTAGGCAGAAATTTCCCAACTCCGGAAATCTGCGGGTGACAGCACCCGTATCGTATATGAACTACGGGCCCACCGGTGGCTCATCAACCTCGTCTCCGCGAATGCTTTCGTGCTTTCTATACAGACCATTTGTTGTTGGGCCCTTGTGCAGTGAACCCCGTAACGACAAAGATTGGCGCTCTAGGAATAGGGCGCGTGTCAAAGCACCGGCAGGGACCGAGTCGTGCATTCACTATACCGAAAATTAAAAAAAAAACGTATGTTTGCTCCACAAACGAATTATTGGAACGTATTCCTTTCGACTTTTACTCGAGTTACACGAGTATTCGCTTACCTTAAGAAAACATGTGCATGCGAACAGTTCACATTGTTTAAATAAGAAAAACCTTTTTTGGTGTGTAAATTGTAGGAAGAAAGGCAGAAGGCGACAGGACAGAGCGCGCACTAACAACTAAGTGCATCGCTTAGATTGTGATTTGTGGGGGGCTGATTGAAAGGACGAAAAGTAGGGGGTAAAATAACTGCGTCGGGGCACATGTGCAAGAACACGCATCATCTCAAGACATACTAATATTCATTATTTGAAAAGTTAATAGACAATTTTAGTTGGACGTCCACAAACACCCACGTACGCAGGGCGCATGGGTGGGCGTACTTAGCGAAGCGCGCTGCACGAAACGGCAATGGTTGGACGGAGGCAAAAGTTGAGAAGCGGGCTGCTGACCTGCACGCACAGTAGCCGGTAGTGTGCTACTCGGCGCTGCCACCTGCTGAAACGGTGCAGCCAATATCAGCCGCCACAAAGCCAAATCACAAGCTAGAGCAATGTAGAAAAAATACAGCCAGTTCCACGCAGTGGAAGCTGTGAAAACCGCGAAGCGGGCGGTTGTTTTCTCAAGCTTTAACTCGTCTTTAGCGCGATTTTCATGAAATGTCTTTTGTCTCGTTGTTGTTTTGCTGGATGTGAGCTTCGGTTCTAGTTTGCGCACACTTTTCAGTGCGTGAGGTTGGGATCAAACCACAGTTGAACACACACCTTGCAGCTGTGGCCGATTTCACGGGCGAGGAATTCTATCTTCAACCGTCCATCGGCATCCTCCGTCGGAGGAATCTCTCAGCCCACGTCTCTGCTTGGTCTCCTGCTCTCGAAGTTTGGGGTTAGCTCGCCTCTCCTAGCGCTTGGCTTGCGTTGCCTTCTCTTGAAAGTGGGGGTTGGCTTGCCTCCACCGGAGCTTGGCATGTGCTTCCCGTTCCTGATCCTCGGTGGTAGCGGCTTCCCTCCCCTGGCACTTTGCTTGCGATTCTCGCCCTCGAAGCTCAGAATTTGAGTGACGCTGGCACTGCCGCTTTCGTACCAGCTCGCGCTGCCATCCGCGCCGAGCAGAATCCAGGGGGTGAAAGGGCGCGCCGATGAAACACCGTCTCTTATACCCCTCACCCTTCCCCCGGCGCACCCTGGGATTGGTTCGCTCCCGTCATGGCGGGGCCCCGGATGGATGGATGGATGCTATGAACGTCCCCTTTGAAACGGGGTGGTGGGTTGTGTCGACAAGCACTTATTTGTTATAGTGTTGTTATATAGTATCTTGTTATTTGTTACTTGTTATAGTGTCCTAACTATGTTAAAGAAGAAAACAACTATAAAATGAAAAAGAAACCCATGATGAATTCCCACAAACAAACCTTCTGTACCCCAATTGTGAACTTTGTTTTTGTGCGGCTCCGTTGTTTGTCGTTTCCCTACTTTTCTTCCACCAATCCTCCAATCGCCTCTTACTGTCCTCTATTGCTGACGAGTTTGCGTTTTCCTGCTCTCGCAGAAACCGAGGGCTTCAAGGACGCCAGAGGGTCGTAAATCAGTCACTGGGAGATGTCTTCGCATTCTAATAGAACACGCTGCGTTGTTTCCCTAGCTTTGCCGCAGCAAACACAAGCTTCTTTTTCCTTGTTGTATCTAGCGCTTTAAGTGCGTGTTCTAAGGCATCCTGATCTCACTTCTAAGAGTAAATAGTTTCCCTTTGAGTTATCATTACTTGTTTCTTTCCTGATTTTGTTTTCCCCTCTTAAGGAGTTACTCATAGCAGGTTTCTTTTCCACCGCTGCCACCCATGAGATTATCTCAACCTCTCCGATTTTCCGCTCGACGTTCTTTGTTGCTGCGCTGCCTACCATACAGGTCTTATACTTGCTGGTAAGCTTCCTTGTTCTTTTGCTCCACTGTGAACCAATGTTTTTCCTGTACAAATACTTGAAAACTCTACCAGCCCATCTATTTTCCTCCATATTCCTCAGTCGTTCTTCATAATAAATTTTGCTGGTACATGACCGGGGTTGTTGGAGAAGTATGGGAGAGTCCTTTGCCCTGCAGTGGGCGTAACCAGGCTGATGATGATGATGATGATGATCCCTCACTTCAAAACTTGTCCAGCTCCTACGCTCGGTGCGCGTTCTCTCGCGGTGAGCTCCGGAACATGCTCCGTGCATGGCACCAGACAGACGACGAAGGCTTGACTTCTAATAGCTCTGTTGTTCAAATCCGCCCTCGTCGACGCGCTAGAACACGCGAGAATGTCCCGCAAAGGCCAGAGCGGATGCTACGCAGCTTTTTAAAGGCTGCGAGCGCACTCAAGGGACCGTGCGTGCCTATGCGTACTGCGCATGCGCAATGTCGCCTCTGCGGACTGCCAGCTAAAACCACGCCCGCCTAAAAGTATCTGATAAAAGGCGCACTCACACCATTATTTTCACCCGCATCGGGAATAAGAAACGCCTCATGAATGTCATGTGATCTTTTGTCACTGTATTTGGCCACAACCCGGTAATCGTACAAGCTAGGGTTTCCTGGACTTTTCCAAGTGCAAGTGCATTCCCAGTTTTGACAACTGCCAAGTTGTGGTCGAATGCAATAAGAAAAGAGCACGAGAAGTTTATGATCCCTTCTTCTTTAGAATTCGGATGAATATATATGTGTGAGGTCGCCTTCTACAATTTATTAGGTAATCGATATCACTAGCTCCTGAGGTGATGCCTGTTCTTGCAAGCGTGCCTACGCTGGTATTTCGCGCCCTAATGTCCCCCCCCCTCTCATCAGATTGCACCTATATGCCCGTCATCCGAGTAATAAACTTGGTTTTTAGGGCTTGCTTGGTCGCGTCCTCTCCTTCCTTTCTTCCTAAAAAATGTTTTTTTTATCCTTTTTTAACAATATTTCACCGACCAGCTCAAGAAGCCACCATATTGTAGTACACTTGATCTTGTAAATGTTGCTTTTTCACCACATAACCTTGCAGCGCGTCCTTTTCTTATGCTTTCTGATGGTGTGCAACATTGTGAAATTTTACACGTTGGGACATACTGCATTCCTTCTGAGTTTTCCATTTAACCCTCTGTTTGCATCTGATTTACGAGATATATTCCCAAAACTTGTGGGCTTAGTCATGCTGCTAACTCAAAGCAACATTTCTCCTGCGCCTATGACATAGGACCGATTCTTGCTCTTGGACTTATCATTAGGAACAATATACTGACCATCTAACTACCTCTTGCAGGCTGTGCCAACTTCACAGTCCAATCCCACGAAGACCTTTCGGACCATATCCCTGGAGTCACTTGAGACTGCAATACCATTGGTATGATTCTGATTTCTTTCGCAATTTTTCGAGACCTTGTACGCACAATATTTTTTTAACCCTCATAGAAAGAACGACGCTGATGTAATTTATGTGTCCTAACTAAATGTAGCAAAATAAGTAGAGTTGAAAATAACGCAAGCCCCGAGCACGGAGTTAAGCTAGAAAGGAGCGCGGACTCTCCTTGACGCGAAGTGCGCGCCGACGGACGAGCTACTTGTGGCGGCTTCGTTAAGTGCGCTCGGGAAAGGAAGCGGCCGTCCGCCGTCATTGTCGGCGTCGTTTCACGTGCTTCTCTGCTTGATTCCCGTTTTCGGAGCGAAATTACTATCTCATGCGGGTTGTAGCCAAAACTTCAAGGCATGTCGAAGAACCATTGTTGCGTGGTAGGGTGCTCAAATACCTGGCAAAAGTTGGCGGCGACACACTGATAAATATTCTCGTGAAGCTCTATGGGAGGGAGCAACGGCAGGAATGGATTGCCGCCGTGTGGCTGGAGATTTCTTGTCACGCTTTTCTTGTTATTCCGGTGTCTGCTTCACTCGATCACGTTTTCACGGGTAAGCGAAGTAGGGGATCACGGCACAACCATGTTTCGGTTCAGTTTGTCGGCAGTTCAGCATGCGGGTTATATGTGTTTTGCATTAGTTCAGAATTTCAGTTACCGCCTCTATTGTTTGCCGCTTCTTTGCCGTGTTGCTTTTGCTACAGATGCACGACTGTACAAGTGCATAGCGGTAACGCTTTGGATGCTCGCAAGGACGGATCATGTTTGTTTTATGCCAGCCATTAAATCTTTGCACCAGCTATCACGCAGTTCATGTTTTCGGATCTATATATTGTGTAGCTTTGTGCACGTTGAACGGTTGGTAATTGCTTCATGCCGAAATGTTCTTTCTTTCTAAGCACGCGGCTGTCGCCTCGCCTCATTTTTCAAGAGGCATGATTAATGTTTTGTTGTCGCAGTGATTAAAGGCGAGTGCTCATTAAAAAATTTTTACTCGTTTCGCTGGAGGACATCTTCAATTTTGTGGTTGCTTGAGATATTCTTTAGAAAACGCACAGCTGAGGCGATGATTGCTGTTGGCTGCTTGATACGATATTCCTGTTGGATTTCTGCTGAAGAAGTCGCGTCCTGTCTGTGAAGTCGTTAGAAGTTGATGCTGCCAGAACGTACTTACCACGCAGATTGGCTTTTTGCATGTGCATCTCGTACAAAATCGAATTCTTTCATAATTGAAGTGTAGGAGTACAATGGCTAAGCCGCAAAGAAAACTAAACCTGTGATTGTTGCAAACGCCAATTTACATGTTTATGCGCTGCTTCGCCTTCAAATATATCGTGCGGCTTCTTTCTTCCGTAACAATACAAAAAAAATACCCAGGAGTTTGGAAAGCTAGGATTTCATATTTCTAAGCGGGCTAGTAAGGGGATTTCAGACCACCAAAGCTGCAGTGGAAACAGCAGTCCGTCGATCGGAGCAGCGGAATTGCGCCGTTGACACAACGCTATTTCGCGCTGTTATTTACCTGTGCGTTTGGTGACTTCGTTGACTGGTGTAGCCATTATCATTTAAAATTCGTAATTACACTCCTTGGGGTAAGTTTGACGGCACTTATTCGGCGACATCATGCGTATTTATTGGTAGCTTGATCACTGCAATTTGTGACCGCATCGCACTCTACGGAGTCATTTGAGATATGTCTCCGACAACAACGAGCGCCTTTTATAGAGGTACGCAAATAGCATTACGGCAATAGTATACTTAAAAAAATTGATGACCAAGATGTCGCATTTGTCAAAGAAATAAAACAAGGCAGCTACTGCTTATCACAAACTAAGTTCGTGTAACTGGGCTTCGTTGCGCTATACGGCAGAACGCGTCCGGCACGCATGCGTACTAGATTGTCCCGAACTGGTCGGTGCATGTCGGCTCTCTTAGCAGTCTACGCCTTTCCAACAGCATTCACCACTGAAGTAGCGGACTGGCACACGAGCAAAAGGAAAATTGCAGCCGTGAGCTTGAGCCATCCTCGCTGCAAAGTGTAATCGTCGGCTACTGCCATCTCGCGCGTAATTAAAAAATAAAACGCCGGTGAGAAAAAGTGGGTGAAAGAATCAAACTGTGAGCGGACAAGATAAGCAGCGGACTTTTGGAGTACTGACGGGAAAAAAAAAAGCAGGGAAGACATTGGCACAACCGGATCCGTTGTAGGCATATGTAGTGCTACAAGGCAAGTAGAGAAGTTGCGAAGAAGGAAAAGAAGGTCATGGAGATTTATGCAAAGATACTAGATTGAAGAGCATATATAGCATACCTGAGTAATACAAGCAGGCTAGGTGACTACTCGTTACCATTCCGCTTCAAAGGGGATGCCAAATATTAATCATTATCATAGTCATATAGGTGATGTAGGACGAGTGTATTAAAGTGCAATTGGTGCGGCCAACTACTGTCGTAGCCATAAACGGTAACCAGGTTTCTACAGTGATATCTACCTCTGCTCAGAGCTCTTCTTTGTGGCTTGCCAATGCGCTCCCTTTATTCTTTCCCCAGCTGTGGACGGTAAATCTGCGTGCTGTGCGGCCGCTACTCCAATAAACTAACTTACCGAGCAGCCTTTCAGTTATCGAAATATTAAGTGGCTGGATGGCGCACTATCACTTTAGTCGCTGCTTGGAACCGTATAATATTGCGACTGTACGAACGAATGTATGGTTTTTATTGGCGGCCAGATATGGCCAAAGAGCGCCAGGTCCGCGGTGATATTGCGACTGTAATACAGAGTGTGTCTGGAAAGTAATGCATTTCTTTCCGGCACTGCTATTGGACGTACTACAATGGGATTGGATGGGTTAGGTGGCGGGACTCTTGACTTTTCATCATTCCTAAGCGCAGTCTGCTCGAAGCTCTGGGAGCGTGAGGATCGCTGTTTCCGTGACCCTTCTGGTAGTGCTCTTCCACGACCTGCGATGGCATCCGCACGCGAACAACGGTACGCGACCATGTTCTGCGCTAAACTCGATAAGATTCTTCCCCATATCTACCAAACGATTGAGCGAGCCTACGGGAGCTCTGCTTTGTCATATTCTCAAGTTTCAAGGTGGTTCAATGCGTTTAAATTGGCCGAAAAGACACGGATGATGAATCCTGGTCTGGACGGCCATGAACGAGCAAAAGTTGCAAAAATATGCCTCGCGCTCGTGATATTTTGAACACCGACCGTCGAGTGACTGTGCGGATGATAGCAGAGACTCAACATTCCGAAAACGGCAATGCAAGACATCGCAAGAGGCAATTTGAACATGCGGAAAGTGTGCACCAAGCTGGTCCCCTAACTGTTTACTGACCACCACAAGAACAACCGAGTGGTGATCGTGAACGAACTTTTGAAGCCCGTGTAAATTTAACTTTATTTCTTGGACAGTGTCATTACCGGGTACGAAACATGGGTAATTGAGTACGATCTTGAGATGAAGCGCCAAAGTTCCGAATGGCGCACCTCAGAGTCCCCTCGCGCCAAGAAGGCAAGAATGAGAAAGTCGAAAGTGAAAACAATGCTAATTGTCTTTTTCGCCGCTAAGGGGATTCGTACCCCAAGGGCAGACAGTCAACGCTGCTTACCACGTGCATGTGCTTGAGAGAGTGGGAAAAGGGGTCCCGCGTGCACGAAATGTCACCCGAACCTGGTAGCTGCACCCCGACAAATCTCCCAGCCAAACTTCTCTGCGCGTACGGGAGTTCCTGGTGAAGCGCAACTTGGTGGCACTGCCCCAGCCTCCCTATCGTCCTGACCTGGCTCCGGCGGATTTTTTTTTCTTCCCGAGAATCAAGAGCGCCATGAAAGGAGTCCATTATAGGACCATCGAAGTCATCCATCCAGCAGTGACAAACGCTCTGAAAGAGGTTCCCGTCGATGCATTTCAATATGCGTACAGTGCATGGCAGAGTTGCTGGCAAAAATGGGCAGATTACCGACAAGGCTACATTGAAGAATTCTAAACGATTGTAACGTTATCTCGAATAAGCATTTTTCTGCAGATAAAATTGCACTACTTTCCGGAGACACCCTGTATATTGTCCCAGTGAAGGAGACTGGGCGAGGAAACCAAAGATGATGTGGATGATGTTTTCGCTTGTTGCTAAAGAGCTTCCGTAACCATGATTGAAGACATCGACTTGAGCCATGTGGGCTCGTTCCTGCACTCATAAGCAGAAGTTGGGCTTGTTTGCAACTCGAAATAGTTTTGGCGTAGGTGCTGAGTTCCACAACATGGAGCTTGGCAATTGACGCTACACAAATAATCTCGGAATGGTCGATGGTCACAATGCCAAGATGACCGCGGGCTACGCCCACCTCCGGCGCAGCAGACAGACTTTCGTAGTGTTGTCCAAGACGAAAGAGCTAGGGGCCGTCTGCGGCACCGATGGACATGATATTGAAGATTGGATTTCGTGGTTTAGCGCGCATGCAACCACAATCAGTGGGCTGCTAAGGCAATGTTGGCGAATATAATAGTCCACCTCCGATGTGCTGCGCGAGTATGGTACGAGACGCACAAATATCACACCACGAGTTGTGACATACGCAAGGAAATGTTTCGGGACCTATTTGGAACGTATATGGGTGAGCAGCTGCCAGAGAGAAAGGAGCCTTCTAGCCGCGCTCAAACATCAGCAAGGCAGATAGGAAATATGCCTGGCGTATATTCAAGATGTGCTCGCTCTCTTCGGTAAAGTCGACAACAACATGAATTAGACGCACAAGGTTATCGACACGCTGACGAGCATTGCAGATGACTCCTTTAACTTGCTCATCTGCAAGAACTTGACTTAGTCGAGCAATTAGGGTGTCGCACGTTCGAACAGTTGATGGGCCATGCCATTACGCAGCAGGTTCTGCTGGCTGTCAAATACGACAGTGACATGGTAGCGTGAAGACGAACCAGGTCGAACTCATGGGTCTGGTCAAGAAAACTTGACGCAGATAATCCATTGCGAAATCTAAACAATGTCTCAAACCACTGCTGGTCACAATTTCCTGGATAACGCATCTCCAATTTCGCCTCTACACGCCGTTGTCTGCGAAGTAAAGGCAAATGTTGAGCATTAAACATGAACTTGAGCTTCATTTCGCGTACATACAAGGTACCGATGACAGGAGTCTCTTCACTCCGTTTGCGATGCCACCATCAACCAGGACCGTCCAACTACTTCCCTGTTTTCTGGGTTCCCCACTCTCCGCCGTATCCTAACCCACTGGAGCACACCAGGCGATAGGCTGATCTGTTTATTTGCTCACACGTTGGACATATTTCCTTGACTGCAGCAATTGTTGGAAATCGTTACCTCGGTAGAACTTCCCGTACGACCGTTCAGAATCAGTAGTTCCTCTACATTTCTGGACCTCCCGCTTTGAATACTGCCGAAGCACCAAGGACCATTCCAACCAGTCGATCATCTTCGCCCCTAACTCGCCGACGTCGTTCCCCGCTGGCACACCGCTGTTCCTCTTCGGCGTACATCCGACAGGAAGACTAGTCGGCGCAGCCCATGGAAGGGACGATCGATCGATGACGTGGCCTAGAAATCTGTCGAGACTGTCTACTCATGGAAGCATTTTACACGTTGAAGTGAATGGCGTTCTGGTTATGTCCCTGGTCGAAACCGGTGAACAGGTATCAGTCATGAGTGCCGCATTTCACGAACGACTTCGAAAGATCCTCACACCGGCGGTACCGTGCGTAATACGCGTTGCGGATGGTAGCCGGCTTCCCGTTGTCAGCATGTGTGCAGCCCGATTGTCGATTGCAAGCCATAAAATGGCCGTTTTGTTAATTGTGTTCGAGCGGTGCATGACCTGATCTTCGGGCTAGGCTTCCTTTCGGATCATGCTGATCTCATTGACTTTTCCACCTGCTTTGTTGGACCTTCACAGCAATGATCTTTATAATGCGCTTCCCAACTTGTGCACCCCTGATGTCGCCAAATTGGAGCCGCAACCCGCTACTGCAGGGCTTTTTACCCCTTGGCCATGTGTTCCTTATGTACGTCAATCTGAAGTGTAGTGTCGTGCTCCGAAATACGATCGTAACCATTGTAGATAATTCTTGTCTTGCCGTCCTCAGCTTTAGATGCTCTGCACATCTTCTTCCCCGTGACATTGCAATGGGCCGTCTGACGCCTGTGCACGAATGCCATATATCATCACTCATACCTGATATTTCTATCAGCCCTGTGCTAGAGTGCTCCAGTTTGGCTTCTTCCTCTTCCTTGCAAGACATTGACAGGATAATTGTTACCGACCTTGCTTCACTCAAAGCAGAAAATCGTCGTCGCCTACTGCTCAATTACGACGAATTTTTTTTTGTTTCAGCGACCGACCTCGCGGTCACACAACAATCGCAACTAATCGCATTAAGTCTGGTGGTGCAAGTCCCATGCACCGACATCCCTATTGTGTGTCTGTCACCGAGCAAGACATTGTTCAGATTGAAGTCGCAAATGTACTAAGAAAGAAAATAATGGAATATTGAGCTAGTCCATGCGCCTCGCCATTTTTCCTCGTCAAGAAACAGAAGAGCTGAACAAGTAAATTACCGAAATAAAAGACGCACACCCAAGAAGGGGATACAAAAAGAAGCGCTGCTCACAGCTGTTTAATGGCAAGGGACCGATTCTACATATCTATGCTCCAGTCGCGCATGCGCATACGCAGAAATATAAACAGAAACGTGTATATCAAAGGCGGTGCCACAATAAGGGGAATGTAGAATCAAATAATGCGATTTACTGCTCACTTAAACACCCACCTCTGTTCACATATGCTGTCCCACGTTACCATAGACAACCATTCTGGGCAAGAGCGGTAACGCTTGCTCTTGACTTGTATGGGAGGGATTGTTTATCAAGAATGAAGATTGGTTTACAAGCAAGGCGTCTATCGCAATGCTTGATTCTGAACTCGACTTCTGGCGTAACCACCTTTGATGTACACGTGCCCCTTGATTTTGTACTGTGTGCGCATGTGAGACTAGAGGATATATATGTAGAATTCTTCCTCGTCATAAAATAGTTGTGACTAGCGCTACGGAATACAGCCCTTATGAACTACGACGAAGTCGCCCAACAGGACACAGGAGCAGGTTGCCCTTAATAGAGGTTGCCCTTCAACCTGCATACAGGTTGCCCTTCTACCGCAATACAATTCAGCTCATTTTCACCCTTCCGCGCCTACCCAAGTCCGCGCAGATGCTAGCGGTCACTGTAGCATCGCCCTTTTTGCCCAGATTAAGTGTGGTGAAGAGTGTGTTCTAGCTTAAGCTAATCGCCTTCTCCCCACGGCCGAATGCTACTCTATCATTGGTTTGGGCAATAGGAAAGTCTCGTCCGTACCTGTATGACTGGCATATTCGCGTAATACAGGGCGCCTTGGCCCTCTGTTGGCCGTTGCATGTACTAGAGTAAACATTCTCCTTAGCGTGCAAATCCGGACTTTCATATCAGGACGCTGACTGCTTTTCCCACCATCCTATGGACCTTCCGTGTGCAGCGGTCGGTGACTACGACATGCACGTCATGTCCATCTCCGAGTACATTCACATTGCCGACGCAAAGCGCTGTGCCTCTGTTCTGCCCACGATCGTGGATCATTTGGGCTTGGAGACTACTCATGCTACGCTTCGCCTATTCTGCACTTCTGATGGAGCCTACTATAGGCGGAACTTACATCATGATTTCGCATCGCAACTGCTGAACATTCCGGGGCACCTTCAGTCTACTTTGTGTCAACAAACTCCGCGACGCACCTATTGGTCTACGTCTCGGCAGTTACTCGCACCTAGAACAAAATCCGACGGTGATTGTTCTGGCCCGATCATCGCCGTTTTTTGCACAGGTATGCTACCACTTACGACCAGTGCCAACGCCCGAAGCTCCCTACCACACCTCCAGCAGGGCTTTAACAACTCATCGATATTTTCACTGATCCTTTCTTTCTTGTGTGTCTTAACCTGCTATGGCATTTTTCTGATGTGAACTGCCGCAAGAAATGGGTTGCCGTTCAAACTGATTGCAGACAACGCTACGTTATTACGCGAGGTCTCCCCAGCAGTTCTAGTTCCTGCACAACATCATCCTACACCATGACCCTCCAGGCAAGCCTTCACAGATTGGGGACGTTACTTTTTGTCATTGACGACATCATCCACTCATGGTCAAGTGAGCATCAATTTGCTACAACTTATCATCCACAGACAAAGGAACGGCCTTATGCAAATACCTAACAGAACGATAACCGACATGGAAGCGATGTACGTTTCTGCAGACCATCTGATCTAGGACGCTCTTCTAACATATGTCACCTTCGCGTATAATTCTTTCCCCCATGACATGGCTGGGTACTCGCAGTTCGCCTACTATTTGGCCGCAAGTCTGTTCTGACCACAGACGCCATACTTACTTGTGGAATATATTCGCGCAGTCCGTACGCTTACCATGCAATTACCAAGGCAACACAGGCCCCATCAGATTGCTCGTGGTCGCCTGAGTGCATGCCAAAGTTCCCAGAAGTTCCGTTACGATAGGCACCACAGGGACATCAAGTTCTGACGTGGTTCTACCATACACTTGTGACAACCATCTCACCTTGGTCGCCTATCAGGAAAATTTCTGTTGCGTTATTTAGGCCGCTATAGAATTATGCGACAGCTTTCATATGCAACTTATGGGACTGTTCCCGCAGACTCGGGCCCATCATCTGCACAACCAAGACCTGATGACGTTCATGTCAACCATTTGAAGCCCTACGTGCGAACGGTTGCTGCGCCACATTAGCGTGCTCCAGAATGACGCTCTATTGCTGGCGCGTTAGTTTCGCCGCGAAGAAGACTAGGGTGGGCGTGCCAAAGACGATGAGTTTGAAGTGTGTGTTGTTGCCGCTAGCGCTTCAGTCGCCATATTTGAAGATGTCTGCTTGAGCCGTCTGTGTTAGTGTCTGCGTTCATAAACAACACTTGAGCTTGTTTCTCCTCCGAACAATATCATTGCTTATACAGGTGGCCCCAACTAACATGCACCGAGATATAAGCATATGTAAATGCCACGTAGCCGGACAGAATCAAGGTGATGTTATTTGTCATCGCTAGGAGGTACTCATACATTTTTTTGCATTGCGCGCTGCTGCATAGTTAGTCTAAATTAATTAAACTGCTGCTTAAATACTATAATTAGATAAAAAGAGTGATGATAACATTGTAGAGCAACATGAAACCTCCCGACGCTGTTTTCTGTTGCTTAATAGGTGCTACATAAAAGTATCTTTGCGAACGTGAAAAAGCTCGCGATTACACGAAAAATTGCCGCGCGACTGGCCGCGCGAGGCCCTCTCCGCACGTTTCTTTTCGGCGTCAGAGTGGCGAAAACATTTTCCTGTGTCCTCAGTAAAGAGTTCCCACGTTCTTGAGGACTTTTCGTGATTCTCAAATTACATCAGTACGGTTTTTCCCCAAAAGAAGACGAAGCTGTCAAGCTTCGGGACCGAGTTACAGTGGTTATATCAGCCCACCCTATCCACTCATCCATATTTTCTCCCGCTCTTACCGCGAACGAGCGTGGTTAGTGGACGTTTTCGCGGTTAGGCGCTGGCTATAGTCCATCGTTCTGGGGCATGATGACTGTTGTCGGCCAAGAGACCGGCAGTATGGCGGCTCTGGCGCGTTTGAAGGGGTTGCGGCTGCCTAATACCTCGTGTAACCCGTACCTCCACCACTCTGTAATGAGGATCGGTGAAGAGAGCGTTTATTGGGATACGACATGACCCACGGCCTGGAGCGCCAGCCGGGATTCCGCTATGGCTGGGCGAACGTCTTCTACCTCTCCCCTCTATTACCCCGTGTGCCACTACATCTTGTGGACCGTACTCAAATCACACAAGATTGCCATGCTTGCAAGAATATCATTATCTTCATTTCATTCTGATACAGGAGGTCCCTCGGATCGTTCACTTCGGGTCCAGCTAATCTACTGCTGAAGATGTATCCTTGTTTTTATTTGCGCTACAAATAAGCTTCCAACTTGAACTAAACTTGAAAATTGAAAATTTAATCTCTGCTAGAGCACTCAAAGCTACACAGCATACGAGCGAAAAGGACAAAGCCCTGATCAAAAGCTGAGTGTAGCGGTGGCGCAAGGGCTCGTCATGAATTACCCCGTGGCGACTGAGGTGTGGTCAAGGCTAGGCAGCACGCCATCTGATTTGTCTCCCTTTTTAAGGTCGCAAACATACATATTGTTACGGGGATGCTGGGAGTATAGACAGTCTGTTTTAAAATATATATACAAGCAGATTCAATGTAGTTAAGGTATCTGGCCGGCAACGACACGCAGCAGCCAGCGTCTTGCGATCTTGTTCTTCCTTTCTATTCTTTTATCGTTCCGCAACAGGACCCGAGAGTGCTGAAGCGCCGTCTCGGCGCATGTTAGGCGACGAACTGCGAGCGAAGCATGCCTTCAGCCGCGAAACGTACACGGTGTCAAGCGGCTTCAGACTTGAGGAGGGAGCAAACTGTAACGGCGAGATTTCGTAATTGACGTCGTTACCTTGACGTAGGACTTCATAAGGCCCTGTTTAGCGAAAGAGAAGCTTCTGGGAGAGGCCGACCCGACGACATGGTGACCAAAGGAGTTTCCAAGCACCTGGGGCGAACTCAACATCACGATGGGACCGGTCGCAACGCTCTTTTTGCATATGCTGCGAGGCTCACAAACGAGATCGGGTCCTTGACGTGCCATGCGAGTGCGCTTGAGAACTCATTTGCAACACGTGGCTCAGAAGGTAGGATGGTGAAAAAGGCAATGTGGGGTAGCGAACATACAAAAAAGAGGCAGTGGCTTAGCTCCGTTATGCCAGGATATACGTAGCGAAAGCTAAGGCATAGCATGGTTACGCTTGGTTAGTCTTGATTGCAAGTCCAGGTTCGGCGCAATCGTTCGGCGCACTGTTCGTCTGCTTCCTGGGCGATTTGTTTCCTCTTGATCTGTTTCCGATGTCGATTCCAGGGGCGCGATCGGAGATCTTTGTTCGATACGCGTTCTGTTCGGTTGCTGCAACGTCACAAAGTGGCAGTATGCAAAATTTCTGAGAACGGGGTGGAGAGTGCAGCCAATCAGCAATTACTGCAATTTATAACTATTAGTTTCTCTGCGTCGTCCCTAGGTGGTGCTGCGAACAGCGAGAAGAAAAAAGAAAAATGAAATGACGGGAACAGTGGTGCAGTTTTCAAGAGGCAGCAATAGCATTGCAGTGGCTCGCGTGCACCGATGATGGGGTCGATTTCGCTGTACAACCAAATCACTATTTGTTTTGAGTAGCGAAAGCGACGCTAGAATTCGCTTTCTGCCATTTCTTCAAACGCGTTTCGCACCGTCACCCGCTCTCTTTCCTCCTCGAGCAACCCCAGCGCATCAACCAAAGTTCCCAACGCAAGCGTCCTGTTCTCGAATTAAACTATGGATTGGAGCCGATCGTTCTACTCCGCAGCCGCCGGTTGGATCCAATCCAATCCAGCAGACGCGCGGTGCGAAATCGGCTTCGTAATGAGCGTATGATCGCTCAAAACTTCCCAACTCCCGTCGGGTTCGGCGCCTAGCATACGACGTGCTCGGTAGCAAGATGATTGACAGGAGCGTGTCGTCATTTTGACGTCATTAAAAACGTGGCCGCGCCTCGCGGCTGGCGACGTCGGCGCGGAGTAGGCCACTCGTGCGCGCTGGTAACCAAACGTACGCAATTAACAACGATCTCCAATCGCACCCCAAACCTCCCCATGCTTATCAGAATTGTCGCCGTCCATACTGCCGCCGCAACTGTGGTTGCGGCGGACGCGAGCTCTCCTTTTCAATCCTCCGATATGTCATCAGGCATGCGACGCAGTTGGCGAAGCAAGCGGCGTCGAGAAACGCCGCCCGCTTCGCGAGCAATACGACGAGGAACGACGAGGAACACGATGTGACGTCATACCAAAGGGCAGCGGCCGGTAGGCGCGGCGCTGCGTAGCGGTGGAACGCCTGTTGCTCGGTGCTACTAGTGGCGCATGCGCAGCAGTGACTACGGAGCGAGAGAGAGAAAAATATCCGCGGAGAGACGCGTGCTGTGACGTCATGTGCCTGGTCGGATCACCGCCACGGCGAAAGCACAAGTTCGCGGCCAATAAAGCTTTCGCTTTTAAAATAAAAGGATGAGAACCCTGCGATGTCATGTCGGGACGAGTTATACGCGAGCGTCACGTAGGTCAGAGGGGCGTTCTAGTCGCGGTGATCGTTGGAGATGTACATCGACAGCATCTCTGTCAGTGTGCGGTTGAGACTTTGCGTAAGACCGTTGGTTTGTGGGCGATAGGCGGTGGACAGCTTGTGGTAAGTGGCACAAGAGAGGAGCAAGTCGTCGGCAACTCGAGAGAATAACGAGTGGCTGTGGGCTGTAAGCAACTGTCGAGGTGCACCGTGGTGGAGAATGGCGTCATTGAGGAGAAAATTGGCGACATCAGTTGTGCAACTAGTCGGCAACGCCTTTGTTATCGCGTAGGGCGTCACGTAACCAGTAGCGACGGTGATTCACTTATTCCCTCTCTCCGTCGTCGGAAAAAGGCCAAGCGGGTCAAGGCCTAGGCGAAAGAAAGCTTCAGAGGGAACTTCCATTGGATGGAGTCGTCTGTCAGGTGGCAGGGCAGGTTTCTTCCGGCGCTGACACCGGCGTCGTACACGGTCATATGTAGGGAATACTCTAAGGTGTCCCGCGGTCGGTGCATTGTGAAGTTGTTCGAGAACGACGGATGGCAGACGAAGAGGAAGGACAAAGAGCAACTCAGGGCCGTAGGGGTTGATATTGTGGTAGTGGAGAATGCCTTCGTGCAGCACGAACATGCGGTACGTGCCGTCGGTGCTACGAGATTGCAGTCCGGCGATGATGGGCTGTAAGGATTCGTCGCGTTGTTGTTCGCCGCACATGTTGGTCATGTCAGTAAAAGCCGTCACGCAGGTCACCGGTTCATGCGCAACGGGATCCGGAGAATCCACGGGATGACGAGAGAGGCAGTGAGGGTCCTTGTGCAGATGTCCAGACTTCTAGTTAACAACAAATGAAAATTCCTGGAGCCGCAATACCCAGCGACCAAGTCGGTCTGTCGGAACGCAGAGGGAAGACAGCCAACAGAAGGCGTGGTGGTTTGTAACAACCAAAAACCGTGCGACCGTAAAAATATGGCCGGATCATGGCGACACTACTGAATAATGTCAAGCACTCCCGCTCGGTGATGGAGTAATTTCTCTCGGGACATGACAGCAGGCGGCTGGCGTAAGCGATCACGCATTCGGTACTATTCTGCTGTTGGGCGAGAACTGCGTCAATGGTCTGGCTGCTCGCGTCAATGTGGACTTCGGTTGGTGCAGATGGATCAAAGTGGGAAAGTACGGGAGGAGTGGTCAGAAACCCGATGAGAGCGGCGAACGCGTGAGCCTGCTCCGGGCCCCATGAGAATGGCATGTTCTTCTTTAGAAGATCTACCAGAAGCCGAGCAACTTCGGCGAAGTTCTTGACGGAAGGGGAAAATAAAAACGCAGGGCGACGAAGCAGCCTACGTCAGAAGCAGAAGGTGGCACAGGAAAACTGCGAATGGCGCGAACTTTTTCCGAATCTGGTTGTACACCAGATGTGTCAACGAGTTGTCCCAACACGATTTTTTGACGGCGCCCGAATTGACATATCGTGGAGGTCAGTTGGAGGTCGGCTTTGCGGAAAACCGCTAGAATTGCAGCGATTCGGCTAAGATGGCTGCCGAACGCAGGAGAAAAAACAATAACGGTCGTGAAGATAACAAAGAGAGCTGGTCTATTTGTAGTCTCAGAGAAGAGAGCCCATCATAAGTTCAAATGTCGCAGGAGCATTGCATAGGCCAAAAGGCATGACTTTAAACAGATATAAACCATCAGGCGTGATGAAGGCCACCTTCTCGCGGTCCATTTCGTGAAACGAAATGTGCGAATAGCCGGATCGAAGATAAATGGACGAAGTATTTAGCTCCGTGCAAACAGTGCAAGGTGTCATCGATGCCTGGTAGGGGGTAGACGTCTTTTCGCGTGATATTGTTTAAGTCAGGATAATCGACGCAAAGACGCAGGTACCATTTTTTATTTCTTAAGGACGACAGGCGAAGCCTAAGGGCTGGCTGATGATTAAACGACCGCTCTATGGAGCATTTTTCTTCACTTCTAATTGTATGATTCTACGTTCAGCATGTGTAACCCGATAGGGACGCCGACGAATAGCTTTCGTGTCTAAAGTGTTCATAAGTTGGTAAACAACAGATCTTTGGCCTAAAGGGCTGTCGCAGAAATCAAAGATATCACTATATGATTCGAGCAGGAGGCGTAAGTCCGTGGCTTGAGCAGAGGTGAAGTCAGGTGCAATGATCTTCGCGTAGTCATTCTTTAAGGAACCAGGGCTGTGAGCTGCAATTGGCGCTAAGAAATCACTCTCGGTGACCATACTTTCAATGTCAAATACGGAAATGCTAGAAACGCTGGCCAAGAGCATGCCGGCCGGAAGAACTTGAGCTCACAGGCTGAAATGCGGGAGCGGAAGAACGACGCCGTTATTAGTAAGCGTGACCAGCGTATGCGGAAGAGCAACGTTCAGGTTGAAAAACAAATAGACGGTGGTGCGAAGCACTTATTCACTCTCAGGAACCTGTGGCTATGTGGTCAAAGCGACGTTAGTGACTACCTCGCGTGATAGACACACATAATAAAGCAAGCACAAGTGCGGTGGGGTGGTGCTCGCAGCATCGACGAGTTTGGGCAGTTCCAACTGAACAACGCTGGCTGCGGAGTCGATTAGAGCAGAATGATTGGAGGAAAGGTCCAATACAAGGATAACGTCGTGAGGGCGGTTGTTTATCACAGCAAAGAGAACAGAAGTAGGGCGGCCGGCTATGCTTAAACGTGCACTAAAGATTCCAAGAACAACCAGCGCGCCGCCGTGGGCCACACGAAGCACTTGTGCAGCTGCTGGGGTGAGGACATTTTTTAAACGTCTACGTAGGCTAGCACACATCACAAAAACGTCGGCTCCAGTGTCGACGAGTGCTTGGACAGGTACGCCGTCTATTTTAACATAAATGTCACTTACCTTTTTGGGCACAGACAGAGGATTTGCTGCAGTAGTAGCCAATGCAGCACCACCTCCGAGGCGTGCATTTCTTAGTTTTCCGATACGGCGCGGCCAAATGCCACAGGGGACGAAAGGCGACGTGGCTGCGGCGGACGGCAAGATGGGCGACGTGTTTGCGGTGAGCGTGGCTGGTCTCCGCGCAGCGATGGTGAGCGACTGTACCATGTGTTCCCAGCAGAGTTGTCGGCGCTGTTAGACACGGCGGTGGGCGAAATGTTGCTGGTATTTCAATCACATTGGCTCAGGTCGGTTGGCATGCAAGGTGTTGAAGGCCACGAGTTGCGACAGTATCTGGCGAAATGACCAATGCGGTGACAGGTGAAACATATCGGCTGGAAGTCCGCGGTTCTCCATTCACTCTGGTTGCGATAACGCGGAGAGAAGCGTCGGGGTGGAGCGAAAATAATAGAAGTGCATTCGTTAGCTCTGTGACTGGCGACCGCACAGACAGAATGTAACCCGATGTTTTCAAGTTCCTGGCGAAAGATGGCTTGTACGGGGGGAACCGAAAACGTGGTATCATCAGGGCTACGCAAACAGAAAGCTGCGGGCGCCATCGCATCCACTTCACGTCGAGCGATTCGCACCACGTCCACTGATGGCGACGCATGTTGGTGTGCGAGCTGATCTTCACACGTCGACGATGCAGCAGTATTGAAAAGTCTGGCGAATGGTTGCAGGATGCGTCGGCTTTTGGCCTGCTCGAATTGTCGACCCTCTTTGTTGATAGCATTAGCTGTGGAGGAGCTTTTGCACATGAGCAGATTAAAGGCGTCGTCAGCAATTCTCTTCAGCACGTACCCGACCTAATCAGCTTCTGCCTATGTCGTGATCGGCTTTACGTCCAAGGGCCAGCATGTCCTGGATGTACGAGACATAGCACGGCGTGGGGGATGGGCACGTGACGGCAATTCCTACTTTGTAGCAATTTTTCGGCTGGCTGGTTGGCCAAACAACTCTGTTTACTTCTATTTGCATTGGTCCCAGCTGGTCAGCTCCACTTAATGGTTTTCGAACCACACCTTTGTCCTGCCTCTTAGGTAGAATAACAGGTTAGCTAGCACAAGCTTAGGGCGCCATCTGTTGATTCCACTTGCACGTTTGTACATAGCCACCCACTCTACAACGTCGGCGCCATCGGACCCGCACAAAGTGCCGGGATCCTTCGGTTGCGCGACCACAATAGAAGGGGACAGCGACGTAGCGTGCGATGATGACGTTGGAGGCGGTAACGACATTGATCCCGAGTGCTCAGCGTTATTTATGGTGAGGACTGTGATGTGACGTCCACTGCGGTGCTCGGTGTCCAGCCGTGGTACCCAGCAGTTCCCACCAATATGTTACAGGGATGTTGGGAGTATAGACGGACTGTATTTACAATATTTATACAAGCGGAACATCTTGAAGGGGCAGCGCAATAAGACGAAGACAGAAGGCAGGAACACACAGGACCGCGCTGAACTCACAACTAGCTTTATTCGAAGGCATATACAAACTTATGTACACAACCCATAGCCACGTGCTCTCCCATCGATGACGTCAATATCAGTGCGCAGGCAAAAAACGCAAAACCCTGTAATCTAATGTTACACTATGAGGCGGCTTAAAAGCCATGTCTTCGTCTATTGTGCTGCCCCTTCAAGGTGTTCAACCAGTACCAACTCGCCTAAATGTCGATCCTTATACAAGCGGAGTCAATGTGGTTAAGATGGCTGACCTGCTGCAACACGCAATAGCCAGCGTCTTGCGATCTTCTTTCTTTCTCTTCTATTATCCTTCCCTAACAATATTTATGTGTTTTTGACTCAAAGTTAGCCATATATATTGCTACGGAACTCCTCAGTGCAGCCACAGTGTGGCTGCACTGAGGAGAAGGAAGACGACGTGGCCACCGCTTGATATAGCGTCGCCATCATTGCCACCGCTTGTCTACGTGTAAATATATTGTAGACTCGTACGTCAGCTACACGTAACATTAATTTGGTGGAGGTGCACGTTCCCCGTACCCGTCATGGAGCTTCGCAGCGGTCGCAACGGCGACAGTGCAACTTCGGCTCCTGCTGGCGGCACTTCCTCTACGCAACCGTCTCCGCCTGCAGCCCCGACCTACGTCGCCATTTCCCCACCTCGGGATCCTGGTGTTTTCAACGGAGTCGGCAGTCCTGATGTTGACGACTGGCTCCGCTTATACGAACGTGTCAGCACCAGTCACAGGTGGGATTCGACTATTATGCTCGCGAACGTTGTTTTCTACCTCGACGGAGCTCCACTTGCATGGTTCCAGACTCACGAAGAGGAGATCTCGAGCTGGGATCTCTTCAAAGAGAAGCTCCGCGACCTTTTTGGCAATCCCTTCGGTCGTCAAGTCAATGCCAAGAAAGCCCTAGCCACACGTGTACAGACGTCGACCGAGTCCTACGTGTCCTACATTCTCGACGTCTTGGCCCTTTGAGCCAAGGCTGACCCGACCATGTCTGAGGACGATAAGGTAAATCACGTCCTCAAAGGGATTGCTGACGACGCCTTCAATTTACTGGTGTTTACCAACGTCACCAGCATCGATACGATCCTCAAGGAGTGCCGCCGTCTTGAGCATGCTAAAAGCCGCCGGTTATCCCAGCACATCACGCGACTTCCCAACACAGCTGCTACGTCATCCTGTGACGACCTCTTCCACCAGCCGTCGCGATGTGACAACTTGACCCGCATTATTCGTCGTGAGGTCGAAGCGGCACAACCGGCGGCCCCTTCATTTCCGTCACCTGATCATTCTCCGGTGACAATCTCCTTGATCCAGGCCATCGTCCGTCAAGAGTTATCCAACGTCGGCCTGCACTCCATTCGTTCCGCATGCTCGGCACCTCTCTCTCCACGCACGGCCCCACCGCGCCCTTCTTACTCTTATGGACAGCGCAACCCCTCCGAATGGCGAACCGTGGACGACAAGCCGATCTGTTTTAACTGCCGACGCATTGGACATGTCACTCGCCACTGCCGCAGCCGCTGGACTTCCCCCACACGCTATTCTCCTAATTACCACCCTCGCCCCTCTAGTGCGTCCTTTTCCTTTGCCCCTTCTATGCCCACCCCATCATCTGACCCTGCGACGCCTTTGACACGACCCCGCTACTCCCGCTCGCCTTCTCCCTCCCGTCGTCAATCTCGCTCGCCCCCGTCTCGCCGTGCTCCTTCTCCGACCTACTCGCCGCACCCCCGACCGGAAAACTAGACAGCGCAGCTTCTGGAGGTGAAGCTGCAAAGACGACATTGGCTCAAAATCCTCGCTTCACCTTACCGACGAACAAGAATCTTTTGGACGTTCTCGTCGACAATGTTCCTGTGTGCGCGTTGATTGACACCGGGGCGCATGTGTCCATTATGAGTGCTGCTCTTCGCCGTCGGCTCAAGAAAGTTCTGACGCCTGCCCCGAACCGATTTGTACAAGTCGCCGACGGAGGGACTGTCGCTATTGTTGGCATGTGCTCTGCCCGACTCACTATTGCTGAGAGACACACCGTCGTTCTCTTCACCGTCATCGAGCATTGCCCTCACGAACTCATTCTCGGTCTGGATTTTCTTGCCCATCATTCTGCCCTCATTGACTGTTCGGCCGGCTCACTTCGCCTTGACTTGCCTCTTCTTGCCGACCCTGTTGACCCGCCTCCCAGCCATCTGAGCTGCATAGATTTTATTCGCCTACCACCTCACTCTATGACACACGTAGACTTGTTGTCCTCACCAGCTGTACCTGACGGCAATTACGTGGCCGCACCAATTCCGGCCGTTATGCTTACACATGGTGTTATCGTGCCGCACACTGTGCTGAAAATTACTGGTAACCGCACCTGCCTTCCACTCGTCAATTTCCCGCTAACCGCGCAAGTTCTGCCTCAGGGGATCTCCTTGGCTATAATTCGCGCTTTGCAGGATGATGAGGTCGAGCCATTCACAGTGGAAGATCGTTACAGCTCAGCCCATACCGTGACGTCATCGCACAGTACTGACGTCGACATGAAGAAGATGGTCTCCTCTGACCTTACACCTGCTCAAGCTGCAGCCCTTTGCCGCGTTCTTGAAGGCTATCGCGACATTTTTGACTTTGACAATCAACCCTTAGGTCAAACGTCCGTCGTTACCCATCGCATAAACATTGGCGATGCGAACCCTATTCACCGTCGTCCATATCGTGTTTCTGCGTCAGAACGAGCTGTTATCCAACAGTATGTCAAAAAGATGCTTGCAAAGGACATTATCGAGCCTTCCTGTAGTCCCTGGGCTTCTCCCGTCGTACTTGCCAAAAAGAAGGATGGAACGTGGCGTTTTTGTGTAGATTATCGCCACCTGAACAAAATCACAAAAAAGGACGTGTACCCTTTGCCACGTATTGATGACGCTCTAGACTGCCTGTACGGTGCCACTTATTTTTCTTCTATCGACTTACGGTCCGGATACTGGCAGATATCCGTCGACGACATGGACAGAGAGAAGACTGCATTTGTTACCCCTGACGGCCTTTATCAGTTCAAGGTGATGCCTTTCGGTCATTGTAACGCGCCCGCCACCTTCGAACGAATGATGGACTCTTTGCTTCAGGGGTTCAAGTGGTCCACCTGTTTGTGCTATCTGGACGACGTCATCGTTTACTCACCCACATTTGACACGCATCTAGACCGCCTTTCAGCGATTCTTGACGTGTTCCGCCGCGCCGGTCTCCAGTTGAACTCGTCAAAATGTCACTTCGCTCGCCGCCAAATCACCGTCCTTGGACACCTCGTGGACGCCAGAGGCGTGCGACCTGACCCGGACAAGATTCGCGCCGTTACGAACTTTCCTGTTCCGAAGTCTACCAAGGACGTTCGTAGTTTCGTAGGGCTGTGCTCATATTTCCGACGCTTTGTGAAGGATTTTGCGACCATCGCCCGTCCCCTTACCGACCTCTTGAAGAAAGACGCCCTATTTTCTTGGGGACCTGACCATGCCGCATCTTTTTCGCAGCTCACTACTCTCCTTACCACGCCTCCAATTCTGGACCATTTTGACCCGTCTGCTTCAACGGAAGTTCGAACTGATGCCAGTGGTCACGGCATCGGAGCAGTATTAGCACAACACGAGCGTGGACATGATCGCGTTATAGCCTATGCCAGCCGACTTCTCTCACCCGCCGAGCGCAATTATTCAATCAGAGAGCGCGAGTGCCTCGCTCTTGTGTGGGCTGTTGCCAAGTTTCGCCCATACTTGTGCGGACGCCCCTTCTGTGTCATCACTGATCACCACGCGCTCTGCTGGCTATCCTCGCTCAAGGACCCCACGGGACGACTCGCTCGCTGGGCGTTACGCCTGCAAGAATATACCTTCTCCGTGGTATACAAGACGGGACGCTTGCACCAGGATGCCGATTGTTTGTCCCGCTACCCCGTCGACGACCCCGCTGATGCGGACACCATCACTTGCGTTTTCTCTGTGTCCAAGTTGCTCGAAATCGGCAATGAGCAACGCCGCGATCCTTCCTTACGAGCCCTCATCGACCATCTGGAGTCAACGCCTGGCGACGCCTCTCTCCGGATGTTTCTCCTTAAGGAAGGGACACTATACCGCCGCAATCTCGATCCACACGGCCGTGACCTTCTGCTCGTAATTCCATCCCACTTGCGGTCGACTGTCCTCCAACAACTTCCCGACGCTCCCGTGGCTGGACACTTGGGCGTCTCGCGCACATACGACCGTGTACGCCGTCGCTTCTTTTGGCCGGGTCTCGCTCGCTCCGTGCGGCGCTACGTTGCCGCTTGTGAGCCCTGTCAGCGCCGGAAGAAGCCCTCCACACCTCCAGCTGGATGTCTTCAGCCGATCGACATCCCACCGGAACCCTTTTTCCGTGTTGGTCTAGACCTTCTTGGACCGTTCCCTCTCTCGGGCTCCGGAAATAAATGGGTCGCCGTCGCTACTGATTATGCTACGCGGTACGCAATCACCAGAGCCCTCCCGACAAGTTGTGCTACTGACGTTGCTGACTTTCTGCTCTATGACATCATTTTAGTGCACGGTGCCCCACGCCAATTACTCACTGACCGTGGCCGCAGCTTTCTGTCGGCAGTCATCGAGGACATCCTCCGCTCCTGCTCGACTAAGCACAAGTTCAGCACGTCCTACCACCCACAGACCAACGGCCTCACGGAGCGCCTCAACCGGACCATCACCGACATGCTATCCAAGTACGTCGCGACCGACCACCACGACTGGGATCTTCACTTACCGTATGTGACGTTCACGTATAATTCATCGCGTCACGACACCGCTGGCTATTGACCATTCTATCTCCTATATGGCCGAGAACCCGCGTTGCCCTTGGACACATTGTTGCCCTCAGCCACACGTTCAACCACTGAATACGCCCGCGACGCGATCGCACACGCCGACCACGCGCGCCAGCTCGCCCGCACCCGTCTCGAGGCCTCGCAGGAGCATCAGAGACGCCTCTATGATTGCCACCATCGCGGCGTACAATTTACTCCGGGTTCTCTGGTGCTTCTCTGGTCCCCCATGCGACGTGTGGGCCTTTCCGAAAAGCTGCTGTCCCGCTACACTGGCCCATACCGTGTGATGCGACAAGTGACCGATGTCACGTATGAAGTCATCCCCGCCAGCCTCTCAGCGTCATCGTCGGCTGCAAGTGACATCGTTCACGTGGCGAGACTAAAGCCATATCACACACCTTTCGCCGCGGATGTGTAGATTAAGCACCGGGACGGCGCTTCTACTGCCGGGGGTGATGCTACGGAACAGCAGCCACAGTGTGGCTGCATTGAGGAGAAGGAAGACGACGTGACCACCGCTTGATATAGCGTCGCCATCATTGCCACCGCTTGTCTACGTGTAAATATATTGTAGACTCGTACGTCAGCTACACGTAACAATATTATTCAGATAGATATCGTGATATTGAAATCAGCCATTAGCGTTGATGTGCCAGCTCCTTTGCATGGCGCAGCGTGAATGCATTTCGCAGTTTGCGCTGTGTTTGACAGTAGATAGGAAATAGTCTGCCACACGCAGTACAGCATTGGTTGGCCCACATGTTCCCCAGCAGACTCTACGAGAGACAGGCAGCGTTTTCGTTTTATGTTCGAACAATGTTTCAGCGCCCATTCAAGGGGTGCAACTTGAGTGAAAACATACCAACTTACAATTTCGGATAGCTTTGACGGTCTGCCATGGCACTGACACTTAATGTATTCAGCTCGTATCCATTTAAAAGCAACGACATAGCCAGCGAACTTTGGCAGGTGACAATAGGTAATGCCCACAACGTGCGTAGACAGCGCCGCGCGGGCAACAGCTGAAACGAACACACACTAATTCCTTCGCCAAAGAGAAGGCTCACATTCCCTAGCTACATGCCACGCGGCGCATTGGTCGCTACAGGTCGGTTACATTCTTGTTAAAGCGAATATATTCATTGGGAATGGCGCCGGGTTTTCTTGACCCAGGGTGCTGCGTGGCTGTCCACTAGCCGAACAGTCCAGCCAGTCACAGCGGAGTACGTGTGCAACGTCACCTCCAGTGGGTTCCTTGCACCACCGCCAGATGACGCTCACAGCGCGCATCCGCCGAAGCGAATTTCCAGTTGAATGGCGTGAAAGCAAGATTAAGTTCATCTACAAACCCAAAGTTGATACGGATAGGACGAGCTCGTACAGTTCAGTTACAGTAACGTTAACTTGAGCCAACCTTTAAAAATATGCAAATCCTACGTAGCTGGAGAAAATCAAGGTAATGTTGCTTGCCGTCACTTGGAGATACTCAGATTCTGTCTTACAACCCGCCTAATTACAAAATTAGTCTTATTTAATTAGTCAGCTTCTCAATTATTATAATTAAGTGAAATGTGTCAATGAGAAAATTATAGAGCAGGAGCAACACGAAAACTACCGATACAGCTTTCTGTTGCTCAGGATGGCTACAGAAAAGTTTTTTTCTGAGCGTGAAGGAAGCCCGTGAATTACACGCAAGGTGCCTCGAGCACCCAGTCGCGCGGCAATTTTGTGTGTATTCATGCTCGGATAAACACTTCTATGTAGCACGTATTGACAAGCAGAAAGCTGTAGCCGGAGTTTTTCATGTTGATCTACAATTCTTTTTATTGACACTTTTCTTCTGATTACATTAATTGAGAAGTAAATAAATAATTAACACTAATTATCAAATTAGGTAGAATGCCAAAATAGATCTCAGTATCTCCATGAGACAACGAACAGCAATACCTTGTTTCGGTCCAGCTACGATGCACTTGCGTATTTTTAAAGTTTGCCTCAAGTTACGTGAAACAACCTGTATAGCCTGGCGGTGCAAGGCACGGAATTTGAATTGTCGAAATGGCCGTAAACAAAAGATGCAACGGGGCAACTACACAACGGGTTCAGACAAGACAGGTGCTTGGAATACATTTTTATTCTAAGTGAGTGCATACAGATTTCAGTAAGGCAGAATACACCTTTTTGGATAGAATTTCTACATGTTAAGGAAGCCTGCGACAACGTAGACAGGTAGTTGTTATGCTATGTTCTCAAGCACGAATGTTTAGATAACGATTTCGTGGAGCTTCTGGGGGAGATATACAGAGCATATTCAGTAAAGATTATATCATCGTCATCATGGTTATCCCCACTGCAGGGCAAAACCTTCTCCCATACTTCTCCAACTATCCCGGTCATGTACTAATTGTGGCCATGTTGTCCCTGCAGAGTACTTAATCTCATCCGCCCACCTAACTTTCTGCCGCCCCCTGCTACGCTTCCCTTCCCTTGGAATCAAGTCCGTAACCCTTAATGACCATCGGTTACCTTCCCTCCTCATTACATGTTCTGCCCATGTCTAGTTCTTCTTCTTGATTTGAACTAATATGTCATTAACTCGCGTTTGTTCCCTCACCCAATCTGCTCTTTTCTTATCCCTTAACGCTACACCCATCATTCTTCTTTCCATAGCTCGTTGCGTCGTCCTCAATTTAAGTAGAAACCTTTTAGTAAGCCTCCAGGTTTCTGCCCCGTACTTGAGTACTGGTAAGACACAGGTGTTATACACTTTTCTCTTGAGGGATAATGGCAACCTGCTGTTCATTATCTGAGAATGCCTGCTAAACGCAGCCCAGCCCATTCTTTTTCTTCTGATTATTTCAGTCTCATGATCGGAATGCGCGGTCACTATATGCCCTAAGTAGCTGTATTCCCTTACCGCTTCCAGTGCCTCGCTACCTATCGTAAACTACTGTTCTCTTACTAATCTGTTAAACACTACTTTAGTTATCTGCAGATTAATTTTTACACCCACCGTTCTGCTTTGCCTCTCCAGGTCAGTGAGCATGCATTGCATTTGGTTCGCTGAGTTATTAAGCAAGGCAATCATCAGTGAATCGCAGGTTACTATGGTATTCTCCATGAACTCTTATCCCCAATTCTTCCCAATCCAGGGCTCTGAATACCTGCTGTAAACACGCTGTGAATATAATTGGAGAAATCGTATCTCCCTGCCTGACACCTCCTTTATTGGGATTTTTTTGCTTTCTTTGTGGAGGACTGCGGTGGCTGTGGAGCCGCTATAGATAGCTTTCAGTAGTTTTACATACGGCTCGTCTACACCCTGATCCCGTAATGCCTCCATGACTGCTGAGATTTCGACTGAGTCAAAGGCTTTTTCCTAATCAATGAAGGCTATATATCAGGGTTGGTTATCTGCCGCACATTTCTTTAACACCAGTGAATATGGTCTTTTGTTGAGTAGCTTTTACGGAATCCTGCCTGATTCTTTGGTTAACAGAAGTCTATGGTGTTCCTGATTCTATTTGTGATTATCTTAGTAAATACCTTGTAGGCAGATTGTATGGGAAGGCTGACATTGTAACGAAAAGGTCGAAATTCACCAAGGACGGCGTCAAGAATGCCGCTATGTCTCCTTTGTTGTTCATGCTTTATGTTAAACGCATAGGACGACAAATGTAAAACAGTCATTTAAGATTTGATTTATTATACACACGTAATGGAGAAATGGTGCAACAGATGGTCCCCGCACTGATGTATGCTGAAGACATGTTGCTACTAGCGCACAATGAAAAAAATTTACGGACACTGGCTAATATGTGTGGCAGCGCAACGACAAATATAGGCCTTGAATTTACCATAGGGAAATTAGGAATTATGACCTTCAATTATTACCTACGTGGTGTCGTTTCAACAGCAAGTCATAACCACAATCAAGTAATATAAATACCTCAGCGTATACTTAAACGTAGCAAATACTTATTCAAGCACCCACGAAGATAATCTGAAAATAAAAGAGAAACAGAATTCAGAAATAATAAAGATAGCACACTTTGAGGCCGCAATAAATATGAGGTGGTGCGTGGGATATGAAAAGGAGTCATTGTGCCAGCGCTTAATTTTGCTAGTGTCATTCTGTACCTAAAATCTTATATATTGTCGGGGTTGTATGTAGGTCGGCTGCGTTTTGCAGCCCAAACCAAAACCATAAATGGACGGAACCATAAAAATAAATGGAACCACAAAAGGAAGTCCAAGGGCTGGGCCTCCTTTCTAGTCATAAGCGAAGATCGAAATTTGATTTGAAGAAAAACTTCCGGAACAAGGATCAAAATAAATGGGCGGCTAAAGTGCACACGCATCTATATTTAAAAAGGACGGACCCAGAGTGGAGGAAGAGGTCGAGAAACTTGGCAACCAAGTACAGGGTAATTGTGAGTGAAGATAGACAGCAATGAATAATCAAAAAGAGAGTGGGAGAAATAGGGACAGCGAATTAGACAAAAAAATGGAAATAACAAATTGATGGAGGCTTACAAGAATGGAAAAAAAATTAGAAGGGACAATATTTATGATATCACGAAGGGAAGTGCCCTGCTGTTTGAGGCTCGATCTGGTTGCCTAAGGACGAACAAATACCGCAAAAAATATTCGCAATAAGACCAGACCTGTGTATGCTACAGCAAAAATCTGGAGACCCCACAGTACATCCTATTAGAGTGAGAAGGGATTCACCGAGCGGGACAAGTACGTAAGGTACAGCTTCCAGAAGCGTTTGGATTTACAGTAGCCGGTAGTAGCTACCGGTCAGCAACCGGGATAACCAAGAGCAGTTTAGGGTATTTAGGGTAAAAATAACAAGGAAGAGACTGATACGAGCGCATCTATTAAAGGCATAGGCGGCGATGCAAGGTAAATAGAGAAGATTAAAGAGATGTATACAAAAGCACTTGAAAAAAAAACAGTGATAGCATACCTGAGTAACTCAAGCAAGCTAGGTTACGATTTCTCCCCGGCCCGTTTTAAAGCGATGCCAATAACTCATCATCATCACCATGGCAGCGGCGGCGCTGGCCATGCGGGAGAAAGAAAGAAAGAAAAGAACCAGAAAGCTCGCCTTCGCGCATCCATGGCAGCGGCACTTCATTCGTCTCTCTACAATGTCCGAACAGAGCCTCCCGTGTCAGTTTGTGCCGACGTTCAATAAACAGAAAGTTATGTTTTTACTTTTTAAGCACTCGCAGGAAGCTTCTCTATATATAGATCGCAACTCGTCAGATCTGCTGCTGCTTATTTGCCCCAGCTTCAAGCGAATGCGTGAGTTGCAAGAGATACACACGGGTACTTCTCGGAATCTGGCTTTCCTAGGTGCTGCCGTGCCACGGATGAAAACGGGTGCTTTGTTCCACTTGTCCTTTCCTGAGCTGGATACCGCGTACGTGCTCCGGAGTAGGCCTGCTTATTGTAAGCCCGTACTTCATGGTGTGTTGGCCGTGTTAGTGCAGCACTCGTGATAGAGGGGTCCGTCGTAAGTATCCCGTGATGGACAGGCTATTGTTGCAATAGCAATTGTATGGATACTCCGGGTGAATTTCAGCCATCGCCATGTGTTCGGCGTAAAGTGCAACTGTGATAACTTCGTGGGCACGGGCCGTATACTTTGAGTGCAACTGTAAAAGTCCGTAGGTACGACAGTGGGGTTTGCCAAGCCGAGTTCGCGGCCGCCTGCGCATGGGCGATTCCGGAAGTTACGAGGCCAGAACCGTTTAGAAATCGTTCTATATTGAGTTACCCATCGCTATCAGGAAAACACATCTTTCGCGGATACATCAATAAGTTTTTAGGCACGTAAGATTTACGAAATGGGTTGCAGAGAGCTTTGAAACGCGCTGCCGATATGTGGCTACTGAGATGCCCTCCTTTTAGTGATTGAAGCAAACGCATCGTGCACGTTATTATTATATTAAACGAAAGTAGCGGTATGAGCTCTGTGTCGCACAGAACCTGGTGGCGGATTCTTCCGATGCGTTCGGGAGCGGAACTTTCCGCGTACATATACGTATGTGTGTATATATACGTATATATATGCCGCATATATATGTACGTCTATTCCTTTTGGTTGGTTTCCGTTTGTGCTCCGTAGATCACGAACATGTATCGGCAACTCCTAAATTGCCCGTGTTGCAAGTTCGGCGGCACACGTGACCTTAATTGGTTTCCCGCACGAAGTGTACAAACAATGTCTAACGGAGCGCAGACAGAAGCTTACGCTGTAGTTTAAGGGGCACTAAAAGTTACTATGAAGTCAAGTTAAAGTGATAAAGCAATGCTCAAGAACGTATATGGCGTCAATATGAACGCGAACAGAGCTTTAGTAACCGAGGAATTGAGGTAGATGCATGACACGATTTGAGCCCCCCCAGCGACATTCCGGTACTAGCCCGATGACGAAGCCACTCCTCATCATACTTTATGTCACTAGTACTCAACTACTCGTATTAAATAGATCATTTCATTAGGTTATAAGATGGAAGGAAGTGCTATTTGTCTACTTCTGTTCCATTATAAGAAACATTAACATTTTGACGTTACACTTCAGAAGTATCGCTGGTCGAAAGGTTTCGTTTTCGTTCGACTCTGCGCCGCGCGCGCTTTGGAGTTTCAGTTGTTTCGTTATCGCGTCGTGCTGCGCTGGTTCTGCTGGCTGGCGAAACTTGCATTTGGAACAAGCAGCGAGAATACCACGTCCATGTGATGTGGGATGCGTGAACGGTCCGCGGAACTTGGTCAAGAGCAGTTGCAGCGGCGAATCCAACGTTACTTATCACTGTGTGCCAACGAGTGAGCCTCTCCGTTCGAAGTGGTTAAGTGCCGTACCCCTGCCACAACGCGATGGCAAAGAGCCGAAAAATCGCATAGTGTGCTCGCTGCACTTTCGTCCAGAGGATTACGAGTTCAACGCCGACTTACTGAAGTCGTGTGGAGTGCCCTTCAAAGCAATGCTTTCCCATAGCGCTGTTCCATTGGTCTTGCCTGCATTCTCCGAAGCGCATGAACAACTGCAGGTCGAAGACGGGGCGGTGAGTGCGGCATTTGGTTTCCACGAAGGAAAAGCTACAAATCTGTAACATGTACACCCATGACATACAGTTTCCGCCGTAGTAGTGCGCAATGAGGCCGGCAGCGCGAGTCCTCAGCAGCTGGTCACGTTCATCAGTGCTTAAATTGCTGAAGTCGAGCCCAGTATCGCGAGCCAATGTGTCGTTGTCGGGGTCGTTCACTGCAACGAGCGTGAAAGTCGTCAAAGGTGGCGGCATAAACTAAAGAACCAGCTTATCGTTGCGTGCTTTCCCTTCCGCTAGCCACCATAGTTCCGCTTTCGCGCTGCTGTCGGGTCTGTCTTGGCTCTGTTTCTGGCCGCGCGTTAGCGTTTTGCGCAGAAAAGCAGTAGTGCCGTCTGCGGGCACAGTTTTACTCACCGACGGCGCAACGTCACTATGAGGCCATGACGTCACCACTTCTCAATCGGGGGGCAGGCGATCTGAACTGCGCTAGAGGTACGCGGACGCTTCAGAACGCCTTTTTTTCTCAAAATAAATCTCTTCTTCGCATGAAACAAGCGTTTCGAGGTTTCTGGATGGTATTTCAACAGTCCACGTTGACTTACCATTAACCTTTAGTGCCTCTTTAAAGGAAGCGTCGTATAAGCGCATAAAACCATAGAGCACGGCCGCTTCCAAAGTTGCATATTTTACGCGCGGCTCAGAACTATTATTGGCGGCCCGTCTCAACACTGAGGTTTTGCCTTTGAGCGAAAGTCTCTGTCAATGCGCCCTCCTCCCATCCGACGTCTCAGCCTTGCGCGGCGCATCACTACCAGGTCCGTCTCGTTCGGAAACACTTCTCCGATGCAAGACAGGCAGCCCAAGACCGTGAACTGTTTGGTGTAGTTCCCTGCAGGCGCGACTAGTGAATTTGCGGTAAGCGTTAAAAGTTTTTTTTTCATTTTCTTATTTCCTTCTTTCACACTAATTTTAAGTGCTGTTCAATTCCTCCGTAAATATATCGTGTATCTTGCTGCGTTCAAGGCCGCTTGCATACGGGAGACTCCTAAACCACGACGTTTGAACCATTCAGAAATACTTTGCCATGCCACCTGCCGCGATCATCAAGACCCGTATGCCGCGGATAATTCAAGTATGTTTTCAGGGATTAGAGACATTCCAAATGGACTTAAACTGACTCTACCGACAAGCCTCGCGCTGACATTCTAGTTAGAGACACCCTCCCCCCCCAAAAAAAAAAAACAAGAAATATTGTAGCGCTAACGGAATAGAAAAAGTGATGAGAAGGTTTGCAGTAGCACGCAAACAATGAGAAAACAAAACGTAACACCAGTCGCAAAGTTCACTCACAGATTTCTTCTAAATTTGCAGTTATATTCGTTTTCAGGGGTATTCGTTTGTACTCCTGTAGATCACGAGCATGTGTTCGCAGCTGTGGAAGAACATCGGTACGCCTGCAGGATTTGCCTAACCGAGTTTACGGCCGTCTCCGCACGTGCGATACCGGAACTACGAGGCCAGAACCGTTTGGATATCGTTCTATAGTGAGTTGCCTATCGCGATCAGGAAAACACATCTATCGCAGATACATTCATAAGTATTTAGGCACGTAGGGCCCTCTGGGCTATACTTGTCGGCGATAAAGTAGCCTCACCGCCTACGGAATTATCTGACTGAGCTATGTGGAATGCTGGGTTTCCATAGTAAGAAGTTCGAATCCTTCTATAAGTCTTTTTTTAATTTGACAATGGTAAGCTTGAAATTCACCTCCTTCAATGCACTAAATCTGCAAGCTTGGAGTGACGCCTGACACCGGCAAAAGGTGCCGAGAGTCAGTTGGGCTACAATAATCCAAGTACAGCCAAATATGAAGGCCCACTAAGCTTCAACAAAGACACTCCCTCACCAGAACAGGAATTGAGCTTCCTGTTCTGGTGAGGGAGTGTTCTGGTGGGAGGGATTCCTTCAATAGACCCCTGGCCCTCAGTTTCCAGCAGCTGCGGAGTACCTGACCAAGGCGGCGCACAAACCTGTAACGCAGCAGAGGGTGCTAGAACGTATGGGACCGCACAGGCCGCCAATGGAAACTGACCCTGTCAACCATTAATTACCGAAGTCTGTTGAGTGAGGCTAGCTTAGCAGGACTCTGAGGAACTATCAGACATTGTTGGGGATATGATCAGCCTTAGTGAGATCAGAAGAACTGGTGAGGCTTATACGTTGCCGAATAACGACCATGCCCTCTGCTATTGAGAAGAAGCATATAAGAAGCAATACGGGGTAGGATTCCTAATCCGTAAGGATATAGCGGGCAGCATTGACGAATTCTACATCATTAATGAGAGTGTAGCTGTAGTCGTAATAAAAGTTAATTAAACTTAAGAAGTATAGATTTAAGGTAGTGCAAGCCTACGCTCCAACATCCAGTCACGATGATGAGGAAGTATATCAATTCTATGCAGATTTCGAAATAGCGATGAGGAAACTGCAAACTCCGGATACTGTAGTAATCGGCGACTTCAATGCAAAAGTGGGGGCAAAGCAAGCAGAATAAGGGTAAAGAACAAGCAGTTGGTAACTATGGCGTAGATTCTAGGAACGCTAGAGGAAAGATACACGTAAAATTCCCAGGAAGGAATAAGCTTCGAATAATTAACACCTTTTATCGGGAAGCATAGCAACAAAAAGTAGACCTTGAAAAGCCCTAATGGTGAAACAAGAAATGAAATTGACTTCATACATTCTGCTGATTCCGGCATAGTGCAGGATATAGAAGTGATAGGTAGGGTAAAGTGCAGTGATAATAAATTAGTGAGGGCGAGCATTCACCTCAATTGAAGGGAGAAGGAGTAAAATTGGTCAAGAAGAAACAGGTCAACATAGAGGCAGTAAGGCTAAATCCAGACAAATTCAGGCTAGATATTGGAAACAAATATGCAGCCTTAGAACAGAGGGATGAAGATGACATAGATATAATGAATGAAACCATAACTTGGCTGGCTTAAGAGGCAGCAATTGAAGTGGGAGGCAAGGCACCAAGGCAGCCAGTAGGCAAGTTCTCCCAAGTGACAAATGAGCTAATAAAGAAACGACAATGAAGGTGTCCAAATCAAGAGATAAGATAGAATTTGCGGAACTGTCAAAACTTATCACTAAGGCCAAAATAAATTATATTTGAAACTATACCGTGAGAAAGACTGAAGAACCCGTAAAAAATGGACCCAGCCTGAAATAGGTGAGAAAGAAACTTGGTATAGGACAAAGCAAGATGTATGCACTTAAAGGAAGGCAGGGTAATATCATCAGTAATCTCGAAGTTTTAGTGAAACAAGCGGAATGCTTCTATACTGACCTGTACAGTACCCAGGGAATTCAGGATACCTCCATTAGAAACACTAATGAACAGAATGCAGAAACTCCTCCTATATCTAGCAATGAGGCCAGAAGGGCCTTGCAAGACATGAAACGTGGAAGAGCGGCAGGAGAAGATGGAATAAAAGTCGATTTAATCAAAGATAAAGAAGACCTATAGCTTGGAAAACTGGCAGCTCTTTATACTAAGTGTGTATTGGCTGCGAGGTTCCCAGAAAACTGGAAGAATGCAAACATACTGATAGACAAAAAGAATTGTAAAATCATAGGCCCTTAAGCTTACTCTCCTTATTATATAAAATATTTAAAAAATAATCTCCAATAGAATAAGGACAACACTGGCCTTTAGTCAACCAAGGGAAGAGGCTAGCTTCCGGAAGGGATACTCTACAATTGATCACATCCATGCCATTAATCAGGTTATCGAGAAATTCGGAGGGTAAAATAAGCACCTCTATATGGATTTCATAGATTAAGAAAAGTCATTTGATTTTGTAGAGATACCATCAGTCGCAGATGCATTACCTAATCACGGCGTACAGAACGCTTACGTAAATACATTGGAAAATATCTACAGAGGTTCTACAGCTACCTTAATTATACACAACAAAAGCAGGAAGATACCTATAAAGAAAGGGGTTAGACAGGGAGACACAATCTCTTCATTGCTATTCACTGAGTGCTTGTAAGAATTATTGAGGCTATTATACGGGGAAGGCTTAAATGTTAGGATGGACGGCGAATAGCTAAGCAACCTTCGGTTTGCCGACGACATTGTTCTATCCAACAACACTGCGGACGAGTTACAACAAATTATTGAGCACGTTAACAGAGAGAGTGTGAGAGTGGGGCTAAAGATCAATATGTAGAAGACAGATTATGATGAATAACCGGGAGAAGGAACAAGAGTTCAGGAACACCAGTCAGCCTCTAGAGTCTATGAAGGAGTACGTTTACCTAAGTGAGCTAATCACAGGGAAGCCAGACCATGAGAAGGAAATTCACCGGAGAATAAAAATGGGTTGGATCGCATACGGCATACATTGTGAGCTCCTGACTAGAGGCTTACCATTACACTGAAAAGGAAGGTGTACTATCATTGCATTTTACTAGTGCTGACATATGGGGCAGATACTTGGAGACTCACAAAGCAGCTTGAGAACAAGTTCAGGACCGCGCAAAGAGCGATGGAACGAAGATTGCTAGGCACAAAGTTAAAAGACAGAAAGAGAGTGGTTTGGATCGGAGAGCAAACGGGTATAGACGACATTATAATTGACGTCAAGAGAAGGAAATGGAGCTGGGAAAGTCATGTAATGCGCAGATTTGATAACCGTTGGACAATTAGGGTAACAGAATAGGCACCAAGAGACGGCAAACGCACTCAAGCACGGCAGACGACTAAGTGGAACGATGAAATTTGAAAATTCGTGGGTGCTAGACGGAATCGGTTGGCGCAGGACAGGGGTAATTGGAGATCGCAGGGAGAGGCCTTTGACCTGCAGTGGATATAAAACAGGCTGATGATGATAATAATAATGATGATGATGATGATGATGATGAAGGCGTCATGTTCTCGCCGGCACATAGGCAGAGCATACGCCCACGAGGGAGGGGCGCCTCCCGTCGGCGACGACTGTGCCGCAGCAAAGGAACAAACTTTATGCCACGCGCTGCCGCAGTGACATGGGCAGGCCATTGACGCAAAAAAAAAAAACTGACGCCTCGCCGTTAAAGACTCTGTATCGGCCACTACGATCCCGTTTGGATGGAAGATTAGCCGGGCGACGAATCAAGGCGCGTCGCTGTCTTTAGTATTTACGCAAAGGCACCGTTGAGGCGAAACAGAGCTAACATTTCCCATCAGAAAGTCCCCACATCTATGTCGCTCTGGCAAGGAGGGGAAAAATACTATCGTGTTGCAGGTGACGCCGCTCTTAGTGCTAATAACTAAGCCCCTTGAATGAAAGTAAACAACTCTCCTCCTGCGCACCCGCACTTTTGGTTACAACTGGCGCTCGGGCTTTGCTATTTCTCTCCATGGCCCGGGTACGTCGCTGATACTGAAATTTGGCTGGTTTTTTTACAGACTTGAGCAGAAAAAGGTCAGAATATCCGGACGTGCAAACGGTACCGAAAAGACCGTGAATTTAGCCGGCATATACGGCGAGTTCCTAAATTTTAGAGGTATAGCTCTAATACTCCAGGTGCAAACCCAGAAAACGCCTAGTTCCGTAAGTCTGACCTGCAAGGTCAAAGTGGGACTTAGCCTGCCACTAGCGACACCTGCAGCCACGTGGGCGCCCATATCTTGAAAGTCATCGGCGATGTGACCAAAGGGAGACAAATGCTGGTAGATTCGCATGCGCTGTGCTTTCCAGGGTTCGTTGGCGTCGAAGCGAGATGCAGCATGAAGGTCAATTCGCTTGCTACTGCTGCCAAGCCGAGCAATGTCTATGCGCTGTCTTGTGGTGCAATTGTAGATTTAGTAGTTGGTGATGGCACAGAGCAGCGCCTGTGTCCTTTTCCAAAGGAAGCGAAGCCATGCTATCAGTCAACAAACTTGGTTTGGCAGCGTTCAATCGCGGCACATTTTTTATCGTCCTCCGGACAAGAAAGGCCCGGTCGTCCTTAAGCGGTCTTACCAGTCTGTCTGCGTACGGCACAAACATCGCTGTTACAATCTCGCTTGTCAGGCCAACGTTGCGTCAGAGCAAGGTCACACAGTTCGGTGAGCATCGGCGCTCACAACATTGCACTCTGCGCCTTTGCTACGCCAACAGCAGTGACCATGGTAACACGGTAACGCCGTACAAAGAAACTTCAAAACGAACATTTTTAATTATACATTTGCCGTCTTTCTCAGCCCCGAAGAAATTCACTTAGTTTCGAGCTCTCTATTTCCAACCTACATTATGTCTAGAAAGATAGTGCGCCCCCAACCGTTGATATCTGTTCGAGTGGGCCCTGTGGGAATCATCGTCACGCGCCACAGGGAAATACGCCAATCGGCAACATCTGTCAACAAACCGCAACTATCTGCAGCACGCACTAGAAGAGAAATAGGCACGAAGCCGCTGCGAAGAGATACAACGCGGAATTTGCAGACAAGGATCTTGCGGTCCAGTCGTACTCGTTCTGAGTAATTTTCGCAGATGAAGTAGGAAGAATGTCTAGGTGTCCATATTTAAATCTTATATTCTAAGAATTAGTTAAAGCGTTTTGCTTGGCTTCAAGCTGCCCAGTTGGTACACATATTGCACGTCGCCAGTAATAATCGTAAAGCCAGTTCTTCGGGGTAGAAGGACATAATTTTGACACCCAGATTGGGCGCAGCAGTCGTTGTTTACGCCTGGAGACAAAACAAAAATATGGAGCCGGAGCGCCCAGGGCGCTTTTTCACACCATTACATTTTTAAGTTCGAGATTTGCTCTTGAACGACAGAGTCTTGATAGTATTGTAGAGGCGCGACTATCGCCTCCACAGCCGGTGAAGAAAAAGACGGCTCACGTGCATGTAGCGTGAGAAGAGAACGCGCTGGTGCTCGACCTGGTCGGCTGCGGTAGATGCCGCCCCGGGATCCCGCGGCACCATGGCAGGCCGGCATAAATAAAGAATGAGCACAGCGGCTACATATTGGCGCCGCCTACCCACAAACAAGCTAACATTGAACGACTGAAACCAGCCGTGCCGCCTTCCGCGCACCAACTCTACCAAGGACAGTGACGTGGCATCAAGCAGTCCGGCAGACTTCCGGTGGTTGTAGGGTGTCCGGGAATTCTACATCGACCTGCAGGACATCTGCTTTATCCAGCTGGACAACCATTTCGTTCTAAACAAGGTTCCAGGCTCCGGCTGCGTTCCAGGCCTTCCATCTGCCACCCCAGTGCCCCGACTTCTACGAGGACTTGCAGGTAGCCTTACTCACTATGTCACCTTGAGCGCTCAGTCGCATCCAGCTGGTGCTCCATCAGAACAGTTCTCGCCATTTCAACCATCGCGTCCTTCCGCCTCTTGTTGTCCCACATCACCTGTGTCCACCCATGCCGATCGTGCCCCAGCATCAAACCTGTACTTGGTCCCTGAGCTTCCTGCTCATCTCAAAGGCAGCTACGTGACGACTATTTCCAAGGAATTTAGTGGGCCAAACACCAGTGCTTTCAGCTACTCTACGATCCACCGCTCTCCTTCCTTGGACGTTCCCGCATGCAGTCCGCTTTTCGTTAGTGGGCACATTACTTATCACCTATTCGCAAATTTCACTTTCGCTAGCACGGCGACGCTACAAGTAGAACCTTCGCGATGCCTTCAGCGACCACCGCAACCCTGATGCTATTGGTATTCGAGATCTCACCCCAAAAGGCAGCAGGCGAGCCTTTCGATGTTCTGTGTTCACACAGAACATAAGTTTTACAGGAGCAGCTCTGTCATCTGGTTTCTTCAGCTCGAGGATCATTTGTCCATCAAGAACCTGAGTAACCAACAACTCACATTGGGCTTAGAACTTCCAGACTGTCTTCTTTCGGAGCCCTGACTTCGACAGGCCCGGGCTTCTAGGAGAACCTGCCGGAGGTCGTGATTTTGCACTACGACATCACTGTGGTTGCGCCTAGCTCACAACCTACGCTGCCGTTGCTGCATTCTACATCTCTAAGTTTTGAGGAACCCGACACTATCAATGACTAACGCTTCCAACGACACTACCAACGCCACCGCCAGTGTAGCCCGCCATCCGACGACACCGTCTTCAGCATTGTAACCCGCAACGTCTTCAACCCTCAGTACGAGCCAAGAACCGGCCAATGCGCACCTTTTGCGCATACTTTAATCGAGCTTCGCACTAAGAGTGGCAGTGGCACGACTACCGTAGAGCCGGCGAAGATGAAGACGGTCCACGTGCACGTTGCCCGACAATAGAACACGATGGCGCTCGACGTGGCCCACCGCGGCAGCTGCCGCTCCTGGGATTTCGTGGCAGCATGGCCGGTGGGCGTAAATAAATATTGGCCATGGCGGCTACCACTTTGCGCCACCTCCCAGAGTTTCATTCTGGTGTTTGAATGTGCATCACCTGCTTCTAGTGCATTTCCCGTTCTTCTAATAGCAGCTCATCAAATAGACATACACGGCACTGTTTTTTTCAGCGCTGTGAATTCTATGATTGTCCCTCAATTTACGTGCTGTGATCATAACCAACAAACAAGCCGAAGCGTCCGCTAACTCATTTACGATCCTTTAAACGTACCCGCCGTGGTTGCTCCGTGGCTATGGTGTTGGGCTGCTGAGCGCGAGGTCGCGGGATCGAATCCCGGCCACGGCGGCCGCATTTCGATGGGGGCGAAATGCTAAAACACCCGTGTGCTTAGATTTAGGTGCACGTTAAAGAACCCCAGGTGGCCAAAATTTCCGGAGTCCTCCACTACAGCGTGCCTCATAATCAGAAAGTGGTTTTGGCACGTAAAACCCCAAATAAAAAAAAATCCTTTAAACGCAGGGAGAAATGCTTATTATAATTCCCTTAGAATTTTTTGTGCCACTCTAATGTGTTTAACTTCAGGCACACATGTCTAGGAAGCCTCTGTGCCTGCCAGGCAGTTCAGCAGAGGCCCCGGTTCGGGACTTGACGTAACCACGCTGGCACCCCATATCAGCATACAGAAGTATCTGGAACTGTGGCAGAAATTTAAAAAAAAACATGTTAATTCAGCGCACTGTATACATGTGTGGGCAATTTTTTGGGAATCAGTGGAAAAGATAAAACATATTCTATTGAAACAAGTGGTGACGGTCGTCTTTTTCAGGTGAAGTGGACATTGTTCCTCAACAACATCCTGAAGGACACGCAGCTCACCCTAGACCTGAATGACAAGGTGGTGGTGACCAACCAAGAGTATTTGCGACGAATGTCCCTCATCCTTAAGGAAGAGCCGCCGTGAGTATTCGATTAGCTGATTTAAGTGCTGCCACGCAATAATTTACCTTGAGGTTTCAATTGACATTGAGGATAAGGTATAGCAGTGTTGTAGATATGCCTTACTCGGTTGCTTCCTGGCTTCACCGAGTGCCGTGTTGTATATGACATGGTGGTCTGTATAAGTTTTGTTAAATACCATCAAATAAATGCACAGGTCTCTGGCCCTCTTGGTTCGGGAAAAACATACTGCTTGTTTCAACATAGGACCCGTTTGCTGGAAAAGCACTATGATTAGCTGTTCAGCATATACTTATCTCCTTTGGATGGAGGGGACTAACATTCGTTCACAGCACCGATTTCGTGTGCTCCTTCAAACATATGCGATCGTAAACATCGAGCTTTCCTACACCCAAGAAATAAACCTTTTGTATAGGTTCACCGCTACATGTTCGGCGATATTAGAATATTTTTTGTGGCAGCAGAAGCAGTGAACAGCGCTTTAACGCACCTTTCTTTCGCCTGTGACAGACTTCCAGCCCGTGATAACTTTCCTGGCACCCTTCCTGAAGAGTGCATGCCCCATAGTAAGGTGAGTGCCTGAGCACTCTTATCCAGTGATACGTGGACTGAGGTTCACACCTGTGGGCACTGTTCTGCATGTGGCGTCACCACCAGAAGACACGTCCATAAAAGCAACAGCTTCCCACCTGGACACTTCGTTTCGGCAGCAGCAGTAACAGCGAATGATTTCAAACTTCTCTATTACACACTTTTTTCAGTCGTAGCAGACTTCCAGGCCACCATCACTTTCTCGGCACGTGACCTGGAGCGCGCATGCACCATAAAAAGAAGGCGGCCTGATCGCCTTTCCCCGGTGATATCTGGACGGACCTTCGTTCCTGCGAACAAGTCTTCGCGTGGCATCGTCACCGGGAGAGACGTCCATGGATGCAAGTCCCTCCAACCTGGACCTTTTCTTTTTTTTTCTTGGGGGGGGGGTGGCAGAATAGCAGCGAACCGTTTCAAGCGTTTCTCTTAAGCATGTTTCTTCTAAACGTGAAAGGTACCTACTGAATCTTATATATTAAATTGCCCTATTAGTCTTTCTTTTGCTGTTTGCTGGTACCGTCTTTATTGCCTGTGTTTGTATTGAGGTTCTATTTGCACTCAGTGTTACAATGCGTGAGCTTGAAAAAGAGTGTGAGGATTTGAAGGTCACCTTTCTGAAAGAGTTCTCAGCGTTTAGATAAAAAATTATCCAGAAATGGATGAACTAGAACTAGAACTAAAAAGCACACTTGAAGGAAACAAAATAGACACTGTGTGAGGTTAACCCGCTAACTAGTTTAAGTATAGCGAGCAGAGATATTACACCTTTTATAATACAGCAGAAATCGAAAGATCAAGCCAAAGGGTTTGCCGCAAATCACACTTGAAAAGATTCCTGTTTTGTAGTGAAAGATGGCAAAAGCGATTAATGAGCCGATTGATTCAAGGGACGTTGAAGTGAACCATTGCACACCAGCAAGGGGTTCTTTGGCTTCTATTATTGTAGGTTGAGAATGAAGATCAGATATCAAGAAATGCTGTCATATTACCTACAATAGAACTCGTCAATTCGTTCAATGACTTTGTCTAGCTCATCTAATGACAGAAATGCGACAATACATTATAATTGGCCTCAACATATCACAAAAGCTTCATTTCTCACTTCTGCTTCAGAAGCTAGTTTTTCTTAACTGTTCAAATCTTCGCAATACCAGTGCTACTGATATAGGTGATCTACAGCTAATTCCAATCAAACTTGCTGCGGATATCGTCATGCCGATGCTTCATCATCATCATCATCATCCTGATTACGCCCAATGCTGGGCCAATGCCACTCCCATACTTCTCCAAATACCCCGGTCATGCACTAATTGTGGCCATGTCATCCCTGCAAACTTCTTAATCTCATCTGCCCACCTAACTTTCTGCCGCCCCCAGCTACGCTTCCCATCCCTTGGAATCCAGTCCGCAACCCTTAATGACCATTGGTTATCTTCCCTCATTACACGTCTTGCCCATGCCCCATTTCTTTTTCTTGATTCCAACTAAGATGTCATTCACTCGCGTTTCTTGCCTCACCCAATCTGCTCTTTTCTGATCCCTTAACGTTACAGCCATCATTCTTCTTTCCATAGCTCGATGCGTCGTCGTCAATGTGCCCTTTTCGTAAGCATCCTGGTTTCTGTCCCGTACGTGAGTACTGGTAAGACACAGCTGTTATACACTTTTCTCTTGAGGGATAATGGCAATCTGTTGTTCATGATCAGAGAATGCCTGCCAAACCCACCGCAGCCCATTCTTAATCTTCTGATTATTTCAGTCTCATGATCCGCATCCGCGGTCACTACCTGCCCTAAGTATACGTATTCCCTTACCACTTCCAGTGCCTTGCTACCTATCGTAAACTGGTGTTCTCTTCCGAGGCTGTTAAACATTATTTTAGTTTTTTGCAGGTAATTTTTATACCCACGCTTCTGTTTTGCCTCTCCAGGTCAGTGAGCATGCTTTGCAATTGGTCCCCTGAGTTACTAAGCAAGGCAATACCAGCAAATTGCAAGTTACTAAGGTATTCTCCATTAACTGTTATGCCCAATTCTTCCCAGTGCCTCCTCTAAACAGGCTATGAATAGTATGTAAGTTTATTTCGACCATTACGTCATACATGATGATGCAGGGGGACCGAAGTAAAAGCTGTCTTTCAACAGCTTGACAGAGCAACCGCCCTCCTTATTTGGCGGTAGCATAAAAAGTAACTTAAAAAGAAGATACACAAGAACAAACACTGCTCACGGCGGTCACATTGCACTACAGAACAATATATAAACATGTTGCATAAAGGCTGCATCTGGTACATAATTATATTTTAAAAAAGAATTAAGCCATAGACACATGGTAAATAAAATTGAAGGTTTCTAATGGGTTACACAATGCAATGACATAGCAAAGGCACTTTAACAGAAAAAACGTAGGAATACCATCGTGAAACATGATAATTCTGTTAAGCGATTTGGCTTTAGTTGCATAAAGAAATAACAAAAGAAGGTCAGGAAAGAAAGCAAGCCAAGAGTGTCCGAAATGTGACATATTGTGGTGTTATATCCTGTCTCAATAGGTCATTAAGAAGTCGTGGATGCCGGTGTTCTAACGTTCGTACGCCATATGTGGTTCGAAATGTTTTAATTTCCCACATATCCTTATTTCTTGTGTTGTAGTTTCGTTCGCGCCATCTCAGGCCTGAAAGAGTTAGAATAAAATTTGTTTTATTTAAATGTTCTTTTTAAGTATTCGGCTGAGGCGATAGTAATAGATTTTTGTTACTGGAACTATTTTGTGTTGTAAAAATATTTCTCTTGTATGATGTAACGTCGGTAATTTCTTTACAATTCGCATTGCTTGTTTTTCGTAATACAAGTAATTTGTTCAGGTTTGCCTGTGTTGTAGTTCCCCAGATAAGGCTACAATAGCTAAGGCCAGAAATAAATAAAGAGTACTAAACTAACAGCATAACACACGAGAATAAGATTTCACGGTTGTGAGAGAGCAGACCAATTTTTTGTGACAATTTGGAAGTAATGTGGGCACATGATCTTCCCAGGACATCTGCTGGTTAAACACACCGCCCACAGTTTGAAGCTGTGGTACTATTTCTAGCGGACAAGATCTAAAGCATACTTGTTTTGTCGAATCAACTTGTAAATTCTTGGCCCGAAAAACAACTGCTTTTATTTTGCTAGCATTAATTTGCGATGCATTTTTTGTGTCCGTTTGTCTAGGTGTTTGAGCATGCAGTTTGCTGAATCTATTAGATCATTGGCAGTTTCGCCGGATAAGAATATGCTCGTATCATCTGCGTATATGATAAATTTTGCGACGGGAACTACGTTGACGATGTCATTGATATAAAGATTGAGGAGAAATGGGCCGAGTATACTTCCTTGCGGAACTTCACAGCGGACAGGGAGAGTTTGAGAGATGAAGCCATTTACACTTACAGCTTGTCGGCTATATTCTAGATATGATTTGACTATGGATGCTGCGTGCCCGCGACAACCGTATCGTTCAAGCTTCCGGAGAAATAATTCATGAGAGACATTGGAGAGATCGTATCTCCCTGCCTGACGTCCTTCTTGGGATTTTGTTGCTTTCTTTATGGAGGACTACGGTGGCTGTGGAGCCGCTATATATATCTTTCAGTATCATTACATACGGCTCGTCTACACCCTGATTGCGTAATGCCTCCATGACTGCTGAGGTTTCGACAGAATCAAACGCTTTCTCGTAATCAATGAAAGCAATATATAAGGGTCGGTTATATTCCGCACATTTCTCTATCACCTGATTGATAGTGTGAATATGATCTATTATTAGGTACCCTTTACGGAATCCTGCCTGGTCCTTTGCTTGACAGAAGTCTAAGGTGTTCCTGATTCGATTTGCGATTACCTTAGTAAATAGTTTGTAGGCAAATGACAGTAAGCTGATCGGTCTATAATTTTTCAAGTCTTTCGCGTACCATTTCTTATGGATTAGGATTATGTTAGAGTTCTTCCAAGATTCCAGTACGCTCGAAGTCATCAGGTGCGTATACAGGGTGGCCAGTTTCTCTAGAACAATGTGCCCACCATCCTTCAACAAATGTGCTGTTACCTGATCCTCCCCAGCTGCCTTCCCCCTTTGCATTGCTCCCAAGGCTTCTTTTACTTCTTCCGGCGTTACTTGTGGGATTTCGAATTCCTCTAGACTATTCTCTCTTCCATTATCGTCGTGGGAGCCACTGGTGCTGTATAAATCTCTATAGAACTCCTCAACCACTTGAACTATCTCATCCATATTAGTAATGTTATTGCCGGCTTTGTCTCTTAACGCATACATCTGATTCTTGCCAATTCCTAGTTTCTTCACTGCTTTAAGGCTTCCTCCATTCCGGAGAGCACGCTCAATTCTATCCATATAATACCTGCTTATGTGAGCTGTCTTACGCTTGTGGATTAACTTCGAAAGTTTGGCCAGTTCTATTCTAGCTGTAGGGTTAGAGGCTTTCATACATTGGCGTTTCTTGATCAGATCTTCCGTCTCCTGCGATAGCTTAATGGTACCCTGTATAACGGAGTTACCACTGACTTCTATTGCACGCTCCTTAATGATGCCCATAGGATTGTCGTTCATTGTTTCAACACTTAGGTCCTCTTCCTGAGTTAAAGCGGAATACCTGTTCTGCAGCTTGATCCGGAATTCCTCTATTTCCCCTGTTACCGCTAACTCATTGATCGGCTTCTTATGTACCAGTTTGTTCCGTTCCCTCCTCAAGTCTAGGCTAATTCGATTTCTTACCATGCTATGGTCACTGCAGCGCACCTTGCCGAGCACGTCCACATCTTGTATGATGCCAGGGTTAGCACAGAATATAAAGTCTATTTCATTCATTGCTCACAATATGGCTATGCTTACATATATATAAAATCATTTCCTATGTGTTGGCAATTCTCTGTAAAATGCAACGAACTAAAGTACAGTACTTTGTAAAAATGTAGACAGAAGCAAGTTTTGAAATTACGGGCCAATATCGGTTGTGACAGGGTTTTCCAAAGGTATGAGCAAATTGAACAAATAAAATTAGAAAAAAATGGAAGTGATACCAGACGAAATTGGCAGGTTATTAAAGAATTCTTAAACATCAGTACAACTAAAAATCGCATATCGTGTATGAACCACAATTCTGCTAATATTGCTGACCCTCAAGACATAGCTAATGTTTTCAGTGACCATTTTAGTATTGCAGACGGTAGTCAGCCTGATTCAACGTTGCTTAGTTTTCCGCGCTGTTCTCATTCATTTTACCTGTTCCCCACAACATCGCTGGAAGTATGTAACATTATCAATTCTCTTAAAAGAACCGGTCCGGGCCTTGACTTGATACGCCCCTCTAGCATTAATCTTGTGTCTAACGAAATCTCACCTGCGTTAACACATATAGTAAATAGACTATTTATAGATGGCAACTTTCTTAATCGCCTCAAGACAGGTAAAATAATCCCAGTATTTAAAAAAGGTGACCTAAGTACACGAGTAATTATCGTCCTATCTGCATTTTGTCTTTCTTTAGTAAGGTCATCGAAAAACTTATACATAATCGCTTAACTAAATACTTATCCAAATTTAATCTTTTAACTCCTGATCAATTTGGTTTTCGTGACAATTTTTCAACTGAATTAGCACTTATTACATTTACTGAGAGGCTCAAATTAGCCATCGAGCAAGGCATCTTAGTTTGTGCTCTCTTTATTGATTTCACCAAGGCGTTTGATACAATTAACCATCGTATTCTTTTAAGTAAACTTGAATCATATGGCTTTTCTGGACCGCCTTTACAAATAATTCGCAACTACCTAATTGACCGACAATATATAGTCGAATTTAATGGTGTCTTGTCCTCATCAAAAACTGTAAATACAGGTGTCCCTGAGGGATCAATACTTGGGCCACTTTTATTTCTCATATTCATTAATGACTTGCCAGAAATATTAACACATGCGCAGTGCCTTCTTTACGCTGATGACACCACCATTTTCGCATCTGATAAAAATTTATTTGCATTGCAGGATAAACTTAACGCTGACCTAACGAATGTTCATTCATGGTGTGTAAAAAACAAGCTAACCATCAACCCATCTAAGACAACATTTACGGTATTCCATTCTTCAAAATCTTTGCACATTGACTCTATTGTAGTGTCTCTAAATAATAATGTATTTGGAAGATCCACGTCTACTAAATTTCTTGGTGTAGTACTAGATGAAAACCTAAAGTTCCAGTGCCATATTCAATCACTTATTCAAAAAATCTCATTTGGTATTCACATCATAATAAAAGCTCGCTCTTTTTTCCTGCAAACCATTCTCATGTCTTTATATTACGCGTATATACACAGTCATCTCTCATACTGCCTGTCATCTTGGGGTAATACATATACCACACATCTTCATCAGTTAGAAGTTTTGCAAAAGCAGGCATTACGATTAATTGCATTCCAATCGCATACATCTCCCTCTGCTCCAATATTCCGTTCCCTAAATGTTTTACCTTTACGCATGTTATTCAATCATAAGCTGTCGCTACTTATGTTTCGTCTTATAAATACCGAGTTTAATATTCCAGATTTTAATCGCTCTAGCCTCATCAATTATAACAACACAAGATTTTCAGCTGAACTCAATCTTCTTCTTCCAAAAGCAAGAACTAACTATGGGAAATTTACCGTCGCGTTTTCAGGCATTTCTGTTTGGAATTCTATACCATCTGACTTGAAGAAATCTACATTATTATCATTCAAGCGTAGAACGAAGGAGCATTTCATGAGCACTTTAACTGACGCGTAGCATAACTTAACAAACCTTGAATTAATTAGTATGTTGTTCACTTTAACATTACGCAATGTACTTTTGAATTACCGAGTTACTAAATTTTGCTTTAATTGATACTTCTCCTCGCTGTTAGCTTTACGTGCCATTTATCCTCGTTTGAATTGTTGCATGTTATATTTAAGATTTCTTCAATTATTTTCCTTCTTTTTAACTCTGTGAATATACCTGTGATATTGTTAACAGATTTTTTTCTATCTTATCGTTTATTTCCGATGTAGAAACTGTATAATATATGACATTGACTCACTGTTTGCCACGATCTTACTATCCCCTTTTCATGTTTTGTTACGAGGTCCCCCCGACAGTTGTTAGTTCGGGACCTGCGAATGTGTACTTATACCCATCTTGTATTTGTTTTGTCAAAAATAAATATTGAAAAAAAATTATCGTGCATTTTCAAAACGTTAACAGGTTTGTCTAATGCGCAATGTGGATTTGGTCCCGGACGGTTCAGAATGCATGAGCTAACTGAACATAAAAGTCGCAGCTTCGCCAGAAAGGCGAAACGTCGATTGCGACAGCAAATCAGAGGATGGCTATAAGAAATGAGGATAAATATTTTATCGCCCGTGTAAATTTGTAAGCATAGGCACGCTAACTATATTGACAAGCATGGCGTCACGCGCGCACAAGCAAACATGAACACATCTGACTCGATGACCGTGGAAACTCTCTGTCAAACCGCTGTCGTGAGAAAACACTGCAGCAGCAACGAGCGAAGTGACATTCTTGCTGCTGGCGCACCTATACTCTGGCGCCAACGAAGGTCGGTCTCAAAATACGGCGGCCCGACGGCGCGCAGCCGGCCCATGCGAAGTTGCAGCCGCAGTAGAATGCCGCTCCCCCACTCTCCCCTACCGCCAGTGCTTCGCCAAGTTGGGCGCCTCGCGCACGACGGGAGGCCGACGCGCTTCCTTCCGCTTTCGTCTCTTCAGTGCGGGCGAGATTCAGTCCAGGTCGTCGACTCCCCTCGCACGCCGTCATTCGCACATGCAGCGTAAGGTGCGCACGATGGCCTTATCGCCCTTGGAATGTATACTGAACCTCACGGTGACGGCAATGGCGGCGGTATACATACGCTTGCAGTGTCCATATAGTTTTTATCTGAATAAAATAAATTATTTGCAGGCGTTTGAATCTCAACTGCTAACACTTGTAATTTGGAAAGACCTTTCAAAGGTATTTTATCGGCTTAACATTTTTGTACTGTAATATAAACTTGAGAGATATGGCATACGCGGCACCACGCTGAACCTAATCGATAGCAATCTTTAAGTTACTACGGTTCGCTTCAATCGTGGATTCACAATCTAACTTCCTTCCCATGCGTACGAGGGTTCCACAGGTAGAACTTTAGGAACTTTCTTATTGTCTAAATATGAACGGTATTATTCAGATCACCTTCAATTCAAATTTTTATATAGTGTTGCTGGCGGCATCATCCTGAGAGCAGGTAGGACAAATAAAATCACTTGCTTAGGTAAAGGCATCCTTAACAAATTTTATGACAGGCGCATTGCGAACTCACTTCCAGTTAACATACAGAGAACCAAAGGTATATTATTCCAGACCAGAAACACGCCAGTGCATGGCCCTGTAAATTTCTTTTTTTTCAACAATAACAATTCCTGTGTAATTGATATCAAAACATTACAAGTGACATTAAACGAAAACCTTTCACAATATACATATTCAGAAGCTTCAGCAAAGCTCTCAACTGTTTATGGTGTATTCCTCAAGAATGGGTCTGACAGATTGAACAGCACACTGTGGTATAATGTTTATAGACAGGGATAAGTTGCCTCAGAAAGGCTGGCCAACGTTTCATCAAAGGCGGCCTGGTAATTTTCGGCATGTTAGTTTTAACGGGTTACTGGAGTGACGTTGCGTGCGGTTGTTGCCGGTGGCGACTGATTGTAAAGGCAGAAACTGCAAAGAAAATTAGCACTGTCGCCTGACGATATATTTCTTCCCACATAAAAGCGGGAACTCCCGCTTTCATGTGGGAAGAAATATATCGTACAAACTGGGCGTTGCCTCAATGATCGGCTCTGCGAACACGTACAGCAAGAATGTAAAAAACGGCTCTGCTGTTTTCTTGGCGATCCACTGCTGCGATCATGGATGCAAACCTCTTGAGGATCAATGCACGATTGTTTCACGTGGCAGCACGCAGCTAATCCGTGAAATATCTGAAGCGCAGAAGATCGCGAAGTTGGGTGATAAGTGTGTTAGCTTCCCGTCTTTTGCTCTCACCGCAGAAGAACTAAGTTTCTTGGAGGCGGCATCACATGACTCGTAACTATGGTACATGAATTCGCAGTTCTTTTTCTTGTAAGCGCATGCGCGGTCTACACTGCTTCCCATATATAAAATCGACGCAGCGGCACAATAAACTTAGTTGAAAGTTTGCACTTGGTGTGTCGTCTTTTCTCACGTCCGTGTCGTTTTTTTGTCGCGCAATATCATTTCAGCAATGTTTTTGTGGCTTTAGAAAAATCGGTCAGCCGATCAGTGAGCGAGTGACGAAAAAGACCACAATAACATGAGTTGAAACAATGACTTGTGTAGCGTAGCATTATTGCGTCGGGTAATTTTGAAGGAGTGAAGATGGCGACAAGGAGCCTGGGATGAAACGCATGGGGTAGCTGGAAGCCAGCGGCTTGGTCTTTCAAGGGACGTTAGCCCCAGTAGCTCAACATAGGTGTCGTCATGGCGGTATACAGAAGTGGTGACATCCTGTGTGGCTGAGGCGGCGGAAAATGTACCCTCGTGTCTGGGACTTTGGAATGTGCTGGATAGGGTGTTACAAGAAATAAAATAAAGAAAAACAGACAAAAATAAAACAAAAAAGGGGCGGGGAGGCCAAAACTGGAGTAACAGAAGAGTTACAGGAGTAAAAGCGGGTGGGGGCAGGTGTATCAGTAAAAAGGGGTCGTACTGTTGATATATGCGTAAGAATATTTACATATAATAAATTGAATAGTAGGCAGGAAAAAAATTGGAAATGGAGGAATAGGTGTGGTTAAGAATTAGGGTTAGTTGGTGGCACATTGTGTTTTGTGCCTTGGTTGATGATATGAGAATTTCAGATTTAAGGTACAGATTTTACAGTTTCTAAGTTGCCACGCGCCAAATTAATTCCCGTCGGGTTTAGGCATCTAAAGTTTTGCATGAAGCATGATTCCTTATACTGCCTCTCGCGAGGTGAGCGCAAATTTGTTTGTACTATTTAGATCCTTGCTTTGTCGAATATTGTCCATGTTCATTGAAGTGGCTGGCTACTGCTTTAGGTAAACTGTGTTTTGTATCTGCGCGGTGACCGTTGAGCCTTGTATGAATTCGTTGTCCAGCCACACCACCCCCTATGTATTGTTTGCTACAATCGGCACATTCTATACAGTTGACTACGTTGCTGGATGTGCAAGTGAAACTCGAGGTTACCTTGTGTGAGTAATCCGATGCTGTACTTTCACTGCAGTAGTAGATTGAACATACTTGCGCGTGGGGCACTTGGAGCGGCCACTGGGACCGGTTCCTAACTTCGTCTTTGTCCTTAGTTTGGCATGTACAATAATATCCTCAAAGTTAATGTTGCCTCTATAAGCTACTCTGGGTAGGTCGAGAAAAATCTTGTTTCTGGTTGCTGGTGAGAAGTGGGTAGTATAAAATAATAAAATAATTTGCTGAGGATGTTGTTCCCGTTTCCTAGTACGTTTGAGAATTTAGTAGGTGAAAGAGGCGTTGTTGTTCTTGTGATCCTAGGGCGGGGCTTGATGACCTCGGCTCGATCAAGTTGGGTTGCATCGGGGTAGGCTTTTTGAAGGGAACTGTTTGGGTGGTTCCTGTTTAATAGGGTTTCTTTAAAGTGATCGAGTCTGTCTATTTAGTCTTGGTTTGCAATGGAAATGCGACGTAGTCGTGTGGCTGGCCTTTAGAGATGCCTTACTTGCAATGTCTGGAATGGTAGCTCGCATGTTCTAGGTACCGTTGTTTGTAGAATGGTTTCCTATACAGCGTTGTCTTTAGTGTCCCATTGCCAATGTTTATTGTTGTGTCCAGAATGTTTATCGCTCCATTGAAGGTTCTGATCTCGATTTTGTTGTTGCGTAGAAAGAATTGTAAATGCTACATATCTATCTAGACTGTCTTGACCATGCCCCCATAATATGAATAGGTCGTCTACGAATCGTAGGGATGTTTCGGGCTTGTCAGTGCAGCGCGATAGGCAATCTGTTTCCAGAATCCCCATAAATATGTCCTCGTACGTTGGTGTAAAAGGCGTACCCATGCTTGTTCCATGTATTTGCAGTTATCCAGCACTCTCCTGAAATTCCAAGTAGTTATGTGTTGGAACTAATTCAAGGAGAGACAAGTAGACTTCAATAGAGTGTTGTACATTGCCTTTAGACAGTGTTTGTTTTATCGAAGATAAACCATCGGGGATTGCAATGTTTGTGTACAGGGCCATGACGTCTAGTGTTGCAAGAATATTGTTTTGGGTTAGTGTGCATTTAGTATTAATGTCCTCCATAAATCTCAGTAGTTGGGACGCATCTTGTGGAAATGACGGAAGTTTTTTGGGAAAGTCACCATGGAAGTGATAGGGGATTGTGGAGATGCTCTCTGTAGGGGTGTTGTTGTTTGATACTATCGTGCACCCAGAACGGTGTATAGTTTAATGGATCGAATTTTATGAATTTTTGGATGGAGTTAGAAGCGCCCGGCTGTTTTGTTGCTGGTTTGAGAAATTTCTATTCTGACGATGGTATCAGTTCATCAGCCAAATTTATTTCAGCCTGTTGATAATTGTGTTTGTGTAGAATAATATCGGATCATTATCTATCTTATGGCAATGTTCTGTGTTGTTGAGTTGTCTCTATGCCTCGTGCTGGTATTTTGATACTGGCCAAGTAACCATACTTCCACCCTTATCTGCTTCCTTAATAAGAATGTCATTCCGGCCACGAAGATTTGAAGTAATTCGACTCTCCGACATAGGTGTGCTTTTAGTCCACCTAAATACTTTGATTTCCTACTATTTCTCTACTGATAGCTTTAAGATATAGGTCAAATTCCATGGCTTGTTCTGGTTCGGGAGTCCCAAGTGTATTGGGCTCTAAGTGGTGTCGTGCCGGTGTCTGTTGTGTTGTCTGCGAAAAAGTGACTGATACGCATTCGTCAGGACAATTCTGAAAGGTCCTTGTGAAGCTCCCATTCATTTATTGTGTTGTTTATGGGACAAAAATTTAGGCCCTTGCTGAGAACACCTATTCTTTATTTAACGTGTTTTAATTGCCTACAACATTGGACTGGTTTAATTTGTGGAAGCTTCCACCACGTCTGGTGTTTCTAGATTCGAGGTCTCTCTTGTTAGTGTGAGCGGGCTGTTTGCCTGCAAGGTTGTTTTTTCTTTATTAAAGTTTTCTGTTTTTGTTTTTGAACCGATTTTATAGATTTTTTTTCGTCGTAATGCTCTGAATCTTTCTTCTCATCCGGTGTCAGAGCTGTATTCTGAAGTCTGCGGCTAAAACCTTTAGGTTGTTCTTTGCAGTGTTTCTTGAGGATATTAAAAGTGTAAGTGACACATTGCTGAATGTTGTTTGCCACTTCGCGCAATAGTGTGACGGGAATGTTGCTGGAGCTTGTATAGCGTGGCACAATGCGTTGGCGGGCTAGTTGGTGCGAATCCATGAATACTTTGTTTAGCGCAAAAAGACAGACACAAGAAAGACGACAGGACAAGGCGCTACTCTCAACTGACATCATTTTATTGCGTCACTCCTTTATAGACCGCTCAAACCAGAGGAACATGCGCAGTGAGCACAATGCGGTGGAGCCACCAACATCCGATCCCAAGAGCGCACTCATGCGACAGAATCTAAAAACCAAATGCAGCGCTGTACAAGGTTAAGGAAGGCACACTAATACACTGTGACCCCTATGACTGAATGAAAAATGTTTCTGATAACTCTCGAGCGGTGGTGTCACGACTCTTCTTCAAAATTGTGGTATCACGAAACATGGGTTTGCATTAGCATGTTTTACAATGCTGAGCCAAATGCGAACCTGTGCCTGTTGGTATGGATCGCTCATGTTCTCTAAGGCGCTCGTTAACACAGCGGCCTGACTGCCCTACATACACTTTGCCACATGACAAGGGAATTTTATAAATCACACCGACGCTGCAATCTACAAACTTCACGTGGTTCTTTTCACAATCACGTTTTTTATTTGTTTTAGAAATACGGCTGCACAGCATCGACAGTTTCTGAGGAGCGGAAAACACAACCGGAATTTTGTATCTAGTGGCGACATTCTTCAGATTGTGAGCCACTCTGTGGCAATACGGCACAACTTCAGGCCTTTTCTTTCGTGTGCTGCACTTACTTTTGTGCGCTTCCCTTTCAGTTTTTGAAGCAATGCCTCGGAATGGAGGCATTGCTTCAACACTGCTTAGTACGCTGTGTATACACAGCGTGCTAAGCTTAGTACGCACTGTATTTATCACTCTTTATATTGGTTTTATTGTTTTAGAGCTGTTTTCTGTGCTGCATCTTTATTTCCCAATTGTTTTTGTTTATGGTGCACTCTCGTGGAGTTTCTGCGTATGTAAGAATTCAAAGTGTAGTGAGCCAAATATGTCGCATGTCTAAGCACATGGCGTGCTGACCATTGTTTAACATTCATATCTACAATTACTTCTCGATTGTTCCCAGAATAACACCCACTGGCAAATACACAATTGATGAGCTTGAACATGAAATGATACGGGAAGGCCAGTATTCACTGTGTTGGAGTTATTACTGTACTGAGTTGTTTTCTAGTAAGCTAGATTTTTTCTTTCCTGTCTTTTTTTATATTCTTGGCGATCTGTCCTCTTTCATAGAAGTAGGAATTATAGCGGTTGCGAATGATAGTTCACTTTATTGATGCTCAATTATTAGTGAGCACTATTTTACACACAGTGCTAAATTGTCTGCTTCCTCTTGCTATGCCGTTTGCTCGTCGTTGATATGTCACTCATCAAATGACTTTGATGTCAACAGCGCGACACAGAATAATATGATTGAACCTAGCGTAATTTCAAGTAATAATCAATGAAAAATCCGTAATTCTACAGCTGTGAAGAATTATTTTTAATACTTTGGGTCCCTTTCCATGTGTTCTGTTTTATCCTTTGTATAAAACAATTATGTAAACAGAGATGTTTGTTAGGGGTGCAACAAATGGAATAAGATTGCACTCCAGGATAGACGGGTGCGTATCTTTGACGCCTGAGTATGCGCGGGCAAATGAATTTGAAATATGTCTGTAATCTTGCCTTGATTACCGCTTACGCCTGAGGGTGCGCAGGTAGATGAACATGAAGTATGTGTTCTGAAATAAAATAGTTGCGAGTGCAGCGAGTGTTGTGTATTCTTGTGTGTCTTCGCCGTGTCCATGTCGTTGTGCTGCTTCACCAGCAAGGTATGATGATCCTATGTATTTCGTCAGCACGTTGGGCAGTCTTCCATTCATTCTGCTTGGTGCTGATCAGGTCAGAGCATGTCCAAATAGCTAGTCCAAATTATAATGCTATCAGTAAAACTTCGGTTACTGGGCAGATGAATTGAAAGCGGTTTGTCTAATTCTAAAATTATTTTTGACAAAGATAGCGGGATCTGGAAAAACATCATATGCGCTGCAACTTTTATTGTTTTATGTAGGGTGGGCAAGTATATACAGCTAAGTATAATTGTGCATATGCTTTCTGCATATTAGTTAGTGTTTAACTACACGAAAAAGCCCATGTTACCATTGCTAACGTCAAACTTACAGTTCATGTACATGCTTGTTTTTGTTGTTGTGTACTTACACATATGTTCTCTCTTAAGCACTGCAGTCCTGTGAGAGGTGAAGTATTGCAGCAACGTCGAAGCTATCTTGCACCAACTGTTGCTGCAGTATTAAAAGAGATATCTATTGCCGTATTTGTGCATTTTCTGAGAAACAGCCATGTTAGCTAGGTGAAATTTGTAGTGTCCTTATGAGTTTGCGGTCATTTCATGTAACTTTTCAGGGCAAAATTTACACAGGGAGGGAAAGGAGACCATTCAACATTACAGGTGCTTTCCATTGACTATTTTGATGGAAGGATTAAAAATAGGCATAATACTGGATGTGTGCTTATATTGTGCACACTTTCTTTCAAAGGGAAGGCGTAATTAATGATATAAAGGCGTAAAATCACGAGAAACGGTATTTGCATCAAAAGAAAAGTAAATATGTGCAGACAAATTTCTGTCCCTGGTCATCTAGACGGGACGCATTTTTTTCTTTCATTGATAATGCAGGCTGCCTCACACATGTTTTATTTAAGTGATACGCAACAATGATTTCTCTTGTCAATTTTTCACCGTGGGTGAAAAAAGATGAATGATCATAATTGAGCCAAAAGGCCTATCGCGGCAATGCACGGCGAAGTTGGACGATCGTAGCGGTCTTTTGATTGAAATGTGGTGTTTCTTTGGCACATACTTGGCACATTTACTTATCGCCAGTGTGCCCTGCGTACCTTTGACCACATGTGAAAGGAATACAGTGCACTGCCTCTCACACACACTAGACAAGCATTGGTGGTATCTTTAACCAAGGAAACTTCACTTGCCTACTCGCCTTTCTTAGTTCACTTGTTGACTGCAGTGCATGAGCTGCCTACTTTATTTTTCGCTTTTATTGTGTATGCATTGCAGACCACAAGCGAATTGAGAAAGGCACCCACGCAGAGGAGGCTTGCTTAGGTAAAGATACCACCAAATTTGTCTTGTGCCCGTCCGGGGTAGTGTAGTCTACGCCTTTGATCATCTATATATTTGGTCAGATGTACATGGGGTAGACTGCTAGCTGGTGCCTCAGCATGCACCCAGGAGAGCACCATAATTAACTCCAAGGACAAGTATGCTCATCCTACTTGACGATGCATTGACACGAGATGCTGCGTGTCTGGTTTAGATTGTTCATCTGTTCACATACGGCAACCGATTGACAAAAAAAAAGGTTGAGGAATAACACATAAAAAAGCGCGACATGTGTCATTTCGCGCTCGTTATGATGAGAAAGAGATATACTCTCTAGATGACATGGAACAGCAATCACGCCATGGTTGTTATTCTATCTTGAATGCAAGTACTCTTTATCATGTTTTTGTACATTTGTATTGCGACTTGTGCCCTCTTCTGAAAGAAAGTTTGTGTAGTACAAGTGCGGATGCATCGTAAATATTTTTGTATTCCTTCCGATAATATAAACGTTGAATTTATAGCTTTTGTGCCCTGTGGTATAACTTTTGCCCCTGCAGCAAAGGTAACGTACGGCTGAATGGCATCCAAGGTCTTGTTTTCGACGTCGAAGTACATTGCCAGCATGTAGGCGAGAGTCCTGTTCTGGCGCTCCGTAAGACCACTCGTCAGCAGGTGCTAGACAGTTTCCCTGCTGCGGCTTCTCTGGCTATATTGCAGAATGCTTTGGTTGAGCTCCGCTGTAGAGGCCGTTCTTCTGTCGCTGATGAGAAATTCAGGGGCGCCATGTCACAGCAGGATGTTTTCGACAAATTTTTGCACTTCAGGTGCGCTACCTTTCCGCAGAGCTTTCGTTTCAGCGAAGCGCGTGAGGTAGTCTGTTGCCACGACCGTCCACTCATTTCCGTATGATCACGACCGAAAGGGTACCGACAAGTCCATCCCTATCTGCTGAAGTAACGGGCAAGGAGGCTCCATCGTCTGTAGTAATCTCGCTGGCCTTGTCGGTGGCGTGTTGCGTCACTGACCGTATCGGCATGCCTTGGCGTAACGGGCGGCGTTGGAGGTGAGCCGCGGCCAGTAATACCTTTCCTGTATCCTCGATTGCGTCCGGGAAAATCCGAGGGGCCCAGTGGTGGGATCCTCATGTAGGGCGTGCAGTATTTCTGGACGCCCTGGAAACAACAAGAAGGTAGTTGGCGCGGATTGGCGCGAAGTCCTTCTTTATGAGTAGGTTGTCTTGAAGCGAGAACGAAGACAATCCTCGCTTAAATGCCCTAAGGACAACGTCTGTGTTCCCTTCCAAATACATCGCGAGACTTTTAGCTCCGGGTCTACTTGCTGCTGTTCACCGACATCTACCACGCTTATTATTCCAAGGACGCCGTCGTCATCCTCCTCATCTTGCGGCGGCGGGTCAATGGGGGTGCGTGATAGGCAGTCGGCAACGGTGTTTTCGTCCGAAGTTACAGTGTGTTTCGTCCGAAGTTCCAGTGTGTGATATTGTTCCACTCTGGGGCTCCACCGCGACAGGCGTCCTGAAGGCTTATTTAAATTCGCTAGCCAACAGATCTCTTGATGGTCGCTTACGACTGAGAACGGCCTGGCATAATGGTAAATCCGCAATTTCGTTGTTGCCCAAATGACGGCAAGTCATTCTTTTGCGGCCGTAGAATAATTGCCTTCCGCTTTCGAAGGTGAGCGGCTAACGGAAGCTATCACCCGTTCAAATCTGGCCTTTCTCTGGACTAGGACAGCACCGACGCGTATGCTACTGGCGTCGGTAGAGATTTCTATATCGGCGTCCTCGTCGAAGTCAGCAAGCGCCGGTTGCGACTACATGTGTCGTTTGAGTTCCTGAAATGCGTCTGGCTGCGGCGTTTCCTAGTGAAACTCGACTTCACATTTGGTTAGATGTGTTAGCGGCTCAGCGATGCGTGAAAAGTCCTTGACAAAGCGCCTGTAGTAGGCTCACATGCCACGGAATCTACGCACTGCATTCTTGTCGATGGGCTGCGGGAATTTTCCGATGACAGCTGTCTTCTGCGTGTAGGGGCGTACACCAGGTTTGCTGTTGACATGGCCTAGGAACAGAAGGTCATCGTATGCGAAGCGGCACTTTTCTAGCTTCAGAGTGAGTCCTGATGACTTGATGGCCTCCAGTACTGTCGCTAGCCACCTAAGGTGATCGTAGAAATTTCCGGCGAAGACAACGACGTCATCCAAGTAAACAAGACACGTCTAACACTTCAATCCTACTAACACCGTGTCCATAACGCTCTGAAACGCAGCAGGCGCTGAGCACATGCGAAATGACACGACCTTGAACTCGTAGAGGCCTTCTGCCATGATGAAGGCGGTCTTTTCGCGATCTCTCTCGTCGACGTCTATTTGCTAGTAGCGAGACTTGAGGTCCATCGACGAGAAGGATTTACCGTTGCAGCGCTGATCCAATGTGTCGTCTATCTGTGGAAGGGGTTATACGTCCTTCTTCGTGATCTTGTTCAGTCGATTATAATCGATGCAGAAACGTAGGGTTAAGCACTTTTTCTTCACCAGGACTACAGGGGATGCGCACGGGCGTTTCAGCTGGATCATGTCGTCGCGCAGCATTTCGTCGACTTGTTGCCCAATAGCTTCACGTTCACGCGTCCAAACTAGGTAAAAGCTCTGGCGGAGTCATCGAGCGCACTCTTCGGTTATTACGCGATTTTTTGCAACGGCTGTTTGTCGACTCCTCGATGACGTCGAAAACCAGTCTTTGTATTGTTGGAGAAGACTTCTGAGCTGATGCTGCTAACTCGTGGGGAGACTTGGATTTATGTCGAAGTCTGCTGCGGGAAATATGGCTGTCGGGTTAGATGCGGCGGAATCCGAGAGGACAACGGCATTGCTGGTTTCCAGAATTTCCTCGATGAACCCGATTGTCGTGCCCCTGCTGAGGTGCTTGAACTCTTGGTTGAAGTTGGTTAGCATCACTTCCGCTTTCCCTCCGTGGAGTTGAGTGATCCCTCTTGCGACGCAAATTTCACGGTTGAGCAGTAGGTGTTGGTCTCCCTCGGTGACGCCTCCTACATCAACTGGTGTTTCGGTGCCAACGGAAATAATAGTGCGGGAGCGCTGCGAGATGCTCATTTGATCTTCGAGCACACTCAAGGCGTGGCGACTTCGAGAGCTCTATAAAAATATCGCTCGATCTTCCGACAGGGTGATCGACTTCGACTTCAGGTCGATGGTAGCGCCGTGTTATTTCAGGAAGTCCATCCGAGAATACCGTCTCGTGAAGACTATTGGAGGATAACGAAGGTGGCAGGGTAAGTCCCGTCATGAACAGTAATTCTTGCCATGCAGATTCCAGTCGGCGTGATGAGGTGCCCTCCAGCTGTCCTGATTTTAGGGCCTTCCCATGCAATCTTAACTTTCTTCAACTGGGCGGCGATGGTTCCACTCATGACGGAGTAATCGGCTCCTGTGTCTACTAAGGCGGTGACTGCGTGGCGTGGAGAAGCACGTAGAGGTCGGTGGTTATTTTTTCTTGGGTTACAGTTAGCTCTTGGCGTCGGATCACGCATGCGTCACGTTGACCTGTGGCTGGTACGTGTCGATGCCAGGTCGCCTTTCGTCGGCGCATTATTTACTGCCAGACTTCGTCGATATGGCGTTATGTCGTTGTTATGTCGTCGACGTGGTCTCTTCGGCGTCTTCGTCGGCGGCGGACGATCTTCGTGAGTTCGACGAGCAGCAACCGCACCTCCATCTGTTGCTGCTTTTAGTTTTCCGGATATGGGCTCGCCGACCAGCCCCGGGCTGAGCCAGTGTTTGGTCGGCGCTGCGGCGACAGGTAGCGAACCTGATGATGGCGAACGGGATGGTCGTCGAGGGCTCAACTTAGTGGCGGCAGGGTAGTCGGCGATATCGCGAGGTCGTTCGCCAGGTTGTGGTCGTGGCTTCTTAACGGCACACCCTCGCAGTCCCATCTCCCGATATGGGCATCGGTAGTATACGTGACCCTTCACCGCAGTGGTAGCAGAGCGGGCGGTGGTCAGGGGCGCGCCAGACTTCTGTCTTCCTTGGATAGCTTCGCTCGACAACGGGTGGGCGAGCTGGCGACGGAATTCCGTCGTTACAGCGCTCTGACGCGGTGGCGGAGTGTCATTTTGACGGCGGGCGACGGTGGTGTAGGTCATCGCTTCAGGTTAGACCTGTGGTCATTTCGGCTGGCCTTCGTGAACTTCTAGTGGCCGCTGGAATTCGTATCTCATGACGTCCGCGATCGATGCAACCTGAGGTTTGGATCTTGGGAACGTGGAAGAGCGTAGGTTAGGCCGTGTTGGTATTACGTAACTGAGGTTTTTTAGCGCACGAGAAGGGACGAAAGACAGTTGCGAGACGAGGACACAGCGCTAACTTCCAACAATGGTTTTATTCCACAAAGCGGTACACACATATATTTAGGTAACACACACAACCGTACGCATGCGCATATGTACTGATTTCTAGTCAAATGAGACAGCAACGAGACATGTGTTATGGAAAGTTAAGATCTTATCAAAGATGAAAGAACGACCATGCATAGCCAAAAAAAAATTTTTGTAATTGCAAGATTAAACTGTAATCTCCATCAGGCCACCCTCTGTGTCACGTTTAAAAAAGCGAATTCTTTACTTGAAAGGTCTATTGAAGGCGCGCTAACACAAGCGCTCCCTAAACTAGCAATCTTCGCCGCTTCAATAATCTCACGTGTTGTTTGCGCTGGGCTTCTTCCTATCACCGTGCACTGTTTATAAATGGGAGTGCACCCATGTTTTCTGCAGTGAAAAGCCAGATGCCCCACTCCTCCACTTCGCACATTATTTGCGTGTTCACGCAACCTGTCATTTAGGCACCTTCCCGTTTGGCCGATGTATTTTTTGCCGCACGACAGGGGTAGTTCGTACACGATATTTTTCTCGCAATGAACGTAGCGTTCCTTGTGATTTGTCCGGCAACTGGGCTTCTCAGAACCACAGTAGCTGTCTCATTTGACTAGAAATCAGTACATATGCGCATGCGTACGGTTGTGTGTGTTATCTATATATATGTGTGTACCGCTTTGTGGAACAAAACCATTGTTGGAAGTTAGCGCTGTGTCCTCGTCTCGCCACTGTCTTTCGTCCCTTCTCGTGCGCTAAAAAACCTCAGTTGCGAACATGCTCTGAAGTTCCTCTCACACCACCGTTCTAATGGTCTCGCGTCGGTCGTCGGTGGCCAATGATTGAACTGCGGCGTAGTTTGCTGGGCTTGCGCAGCAACTGAGTTACTGGATCCGCATTTGCAGAGTTTTCCCGACGATTGTGGCCTCGTGAAGAATCTCTTCGACGGTTTTCGGTGGATTTTGTATCATTCCGGCGAAACGTTCTTGCTTGACGCCACGCATGAGTAGGCGAAGCTTCTTTTCCTCAGACATTTCTGAGTCGGCGTGGCGGAGCAGACGCGTCATATCCTCGGTGAAAATCGCTATGTTTTCGATGGATATTTGTACTCGGGCTTCTAGCATAGCTTCTGCCCCTTTTCTTACTCACGATGCTCGTAACAGTCCGCAGGAAGGCGCTACGGAATCGGTCCCACGTGTTCAGGGTCGACTGCCGGTTCTCAAACCACGTCCTGGCAGCGTCTTCTAAGGCGAAGTATACATGCCGCAGCTTGTCGTCGGAGTCCCAGTTGCTGAAACGCGTGATTCTTTCATATGTCTCGAGGTAGGTTTCTGTATCTTCAGACGATGATCCATGAAAGGTTGGTGGGTCCTGAAGTTGTCGCAGCAGAATGGGGACGCTGCGGCAGCCATTGGGGTTTCTGACTTGGACTTGATCCCTCTGAGAGGTCCGTATTCCGGTAGCAATCCCTGCTGCCTAAGGCTTGCTCGCTGGTCATTGGCGACGTTGGTGCTGTCTTCGGATTTCGGGCTTGGATCGTGGCTTTGCGGGGGCGTTTGGTACATGAACGCACTAGCACCTCCACCAGATGTCACGTAGCAGTGACGATGAAGAAGGCAGCAAAACTGTGATTAACGAAACTAGCGTTTTATTGGGAGAACTTGGGCCCTCAAAAGCAGGCTGCACTCAAAAAACAAAGATAGCGGCGAACACACTCGGCGATCGTCGAGAATCTGATCAGCGGGTCAAGCGCGTCGGCTTTTATACATCAGTCGTCGAATGTTCCAGAATAATCACTGGGACCCGCATGTCTTCCACAAAGTTCTACACTGTTCTCGTCAGGCATGCATGCAATCAGATTACACTAGGTTCGGTGACAGACAGCGGATGAACCCATCGATAAGATTCCAGAAACTTCGGAGACATGCTTGGCGCGTCCTGCGCTGTGCGATAACATTTGTTAGGCTGTAAAACGTGGTCGCGCGCTAAAGATGAAAACTTACACGTGTCAATATGTAAAGTGGATAATGTATAATTCGGTTTTAAACATCTGCATTGCTAGAGATCAGAGCATCCCCACTTCCTGTGTTCTCATCTGCCTCTGCTCATTTTAAGTAAAACGGGTGAGCGATGTCATTCCAGTGAGTGATCCGACTGGCTCCGCGCGACAGGTCATCAGGATTGCTTTAAATAAGCAGTCCCATTAGGCTTATATTTGCTCGTTTCCAAAAATAAATACACAAATGCTAGACATGTAGATGTTTTTTTAAACAAATGGCACACTTCTTCCTTAAAATGTAAATCTCCTGCTAAAGCTGCAGTTGTCTCTACATGTGCATTTGTGCATGCAAGCGAGAGAAGTAGGGGAATAACGAATTTCATGGAAAAGTTGACTCTGTTGTAGAAGTGTGAAAGAACTGCGACTTAGATTGACAATAATGCAATGGTGATAGCAGCTGATGGGATTCAGAGATGTTTTCACATAAAAATAGGCTCAGCAGTAACATGAATGGTACCAGCACTGCGCTGTGCTCATCTTGCACTACAGACGTGTGTAGCTGCAGTGTCTGCACGCTGCGGGAAACTCGAGTTCGTCCATGTAAACTTTTTGAGGCCGTTCTCACCACAGGAATGAGATAAACTGTGCGAGAGAGAGATGCGGGAAGACAAAGTTCAGATCGATCGAATCGCATTGTGTCTAAGGCGGCAGGACATGGCCATGGGCACAAGCTACAAAACTGCAGGGTGAATGCTTTGGCCTGAGACGAGCGGGTATATTTTTGTAGCTGTTTTATTTCAATACAGTGCCACAAAATCTTTGGTAGAAAGCACTTCACTCGATATACTCTCTATGTCAGGTACAACAGTCACTTCAGGGACCCTTTATGTTTGACAAACTTTTGCTGAATAGACCTATGGAGGGTCGGCTCAACTTTTCCAAGCATGCCCAAACAAAGAGCTAGCCTTTCAATGCGCAAGTCTCCAAAGAAAGAAGAATGTAGCTTTTAAAAAGTGAAACAATGTACAAAATGCATAGATGATAGGTGCCAGTAAGTCTGATTTTGAAGCATCGGGAAGATGTCATTGTTGTGCTGAGAGATATTGTGTTTAGTCACCATTGTTTAATCCATTGCACCTGCTCATTTGGCAATGCCGGTAACATTTCAATCAGGCCCTAGCCATACATTTTTAAAGAGGGAGACATTAAAGAGCTTTTTAAAGATGATCTGTTAGGGTGTGCACATGTGTGTGAACTTGTACTCAAGTAATTCATGAATGGGAGAAATTACCATGCACTTGACTGTTACACGTAGAAAATTAACTAGCTAACGCAAGGCGTGATGGTCGCTTACAACTTTGAATGGTCTAACATATAGGTAAGGGCGAAATTTTGCTGTAGCACATATAACACCAAGGCATACATCTTAGGTTGTAGAACAATTGGCTTTCGCTTGTGACAGTGACCGGCTAGCGTAAGCTATCACCCGTTCAAGTCCACTTTTCTTCTCAGCTAGGACGGCGGCGAAGTATTGGCTACTGGCGGCAGTGTGAATTACCGTATCCGCATCTTCGTCGAAGTGCGCAAGTGCCGGTGGCCACTGCATGAGTCATTTGAGTTCTTGAAACACGTTGGCCTGCGCTATTCCCCACTTGAATAGGTATCACATTTAGTTAAATGTGTTTGCGGCGTAGCGATGCCTTGAAAGTCCCTAACTATGCGCCTGTAGTGGGCACACATGCCAAGGAATCTACGGACTGCTTTTTTGCCGACGTACTCCTGGAACTTCGCGTTGGCAATTGTCTCCGGCTGGTCGGGGTGTACTGCAGACTTGATGATGACGTGTCCCAAGAACAGCAGTTCTTCTTACGTAAAGTGGCACTTTTCCGGTTTCAAAGTAAGTCCGGAAAACTTGATTGTCTTTAGGACTGTTTCAAGTCGCCTCAAGTGCTCCTCGAAACTTGCAGAAAAAACGACGACGTCTTCCAACGTACGAAACAGGTCTGCCACTTCAACCCTGCCAACACAGTGTTCATCCTGCGCTGGAACGTTGCAGGTGCTGATTACAGTCCGAATGGCATAATCTTGAACTAACAGAGACCGTCTGTCGTGAAGAAGGCTGTCTTTTCGCGATCTCATTCGTCGACTTCTATTTGGCAGTAGCCAGTCTTTAGACCAATCGACAAGAACTATTTGGGGTTGCAGAGTCGATCCAATGCGTCGTCTATCCGTGGAAGGGGGTATACGTCTTTCTTCGTAATCTTGTTCAATCGACAATATACGACACAGAAACGAAGGTTTCCGTCCTCTTTCTTTACCGAGGCTGCAGGAGATGCCTATGCAGTGATGTTGCGCAGCATATCGTCGACTTGTTTCCTTATAGCTTCACGTTCTCGCGTCGAAACTTGGTATTGGCTTTGACGGAGGGGTAGAGCACACTCTTCGGTTATTATGCGATGCTCTGCAACTGGTGTTTGTCGAATTCTCGATGACGTCGAAAATCAGTTTTTATGTCGTCGGAGAAGACCTTTGAGCGGTTCCTGCTTACTGATGAGGAGACTTAGATTAATGTTGAAGTCTGATTCGGGAACTATTGTCGTGGAGGTAGAGGCCGTAGAAACCGGGTGGACAAACGCATTGCTGGTTTCCAGAATTTGCTTGATGTATATGATCGTCGTGCCCTTGTTGATGTGCTTGAGTTCCTCGTTGAAGTAGGTCAACAACACTTTCATTTTTTCTACGTGCAGACCAGCGATCTCTCTTTCGAAGCGAATTTCGCGGTCCAGGAATAGACATTCGTCACCCTCCATGACGCTTGCTACGTCTGCAGGTGTTTCGGGGCCGACGGAAATGACAATGCTGGAGCCAGTCGGGATGCTGGCTTGATTTTTGAGCACTCAAGGCATGGTGGCTTCGAGACCTCGCCGGCTTTATTGCTTGATCTTCCAACAGAGTTATTGACTTCGACTTGAGGTAGATGACTTCGCCGTGTTTGTTCAGGAAGTCCACGCCGAGACTTACCTCTCGTCAGCACTTTTGAAAGATAACGAAGGTGGCAGGGTAGGTGCAATAATTAATGGTAATCCTGGCTGCGCAGAATCCCGTCGGTGTTATCAGGTGTCCTTCAGCTGTCCGGATTTGAGGTCCTTCAAATACTGTCTTAACATTCTTCGACTGGGCGGCAAGGGGTTCACGCATCACGGAGTATGCGGCACCTGTGTCCACTAAGGCGATAACTGCATGGCCATTGATAAGCACGTCGGGGTCGGTGGTTGTTTGTCTTGCGTTACAGTTAGGTTTTGGCGTCGGTTGAAGGCTGCGTCGTGTTGACGTGTGGCTGGAACGTCGCGTCACCAGGTCGTCTTTTGTCGGCGTGCTCTTTGCTTCTGGGCTTCGTAGGGATGGCGGCGCCTTGTTGATATATATCGCCAAAATACACTTTTCGGTGTCTTCGTCCGCAGCGGAGGATGTTCGTCAGTTCGACGGTCAGCTTCCTTACCTCCTTCGGTTGCTGTTTTCGCTTTCCAGATATGGGCTCACGGACCGGCGCCGGGCTGAGGAAATAACGCCCGGCGCTACGGCGACGGGTGTTATCTTGGCGACGGTGAACGCGAAGGACGTCGTGGTCTGCACTGTGTTGCGCCGATGTACTCGGCGACATCACGAGATCGTTCGAAAAAGCTGTGGTCATGGCCAGTTAACGCGGAACCTCGAGGTCCCATCTTCCGGTATGGGCATTGCCAGTAGACGCTACCCGCGTCTCTGCAGTGGTAGCAGAGCGGGCGGTGGTCAGGAGCACGCCATACGTTTTTCTTCTTGGGGTAGTTTCGTTGGACGATAGGTGGACGAGCTGGCGGCGGCGGCGGACGACGAAACTGCGTCGTTACAGCACCCTGGCGCAGCCGTGGAGGGTTAATTAGACGGCGGGCGACGGTGGCGTAGGTCATCGCTTCAGGCGGGTCCTGTGGCGATGACGGCTGCGCCTCGAGAAGTTCCAGTGTCCACCAGATTTCTTTTGTCATGACGTCAGCGATCGAGGCAATTGAGGCTGGGGTCTTAGGAACATCCTCTGAAGTTCCTCTCGCACGACCGCTGTGGCGATGTCGCGTAGGTCGTCGGTGTCCAATGACTGAACTTCGGCGTAGTTTTCTGGGATTGTGCGGTGGTTGGATTGGCGGTTCCAAATTTCTAGAGCTTTCTCGATGCCGGCGGATTCACGTGGAAACTCTTCGACAGTCTTCGGTGGGTTTCGTAACCTTCCGGGGAAAACTTACTTATTCACAGCATGCTTGAGTAGGCGAACCTTCACCTGGAACATTTCTGGGTCGCCGTGGCGCAATAAGCGGCTCATTTATCTAGTACAGATGGCAACGTTCTTTTTTGTCACCTGGCTTCCAATCGAACTTCGGCACATTTTTTTCCTGACAATACCTGTGAAAGGCCTCAGAAAGTTGCTGCGTAAGAAGTCCCTCGTTGCAAGTGTGGACTCCCGATCCTCGAACCATGTCCTCGCGGCATCTTCCAAAGAGAAGTATAGACGGCGTAGCTTATCCTCAGAGATCCAGTTGTTGAAGGCTGAAATCATTTCTAAAGTCTCGAGCCAGGTTTCTGGATCGTCCACCTAAGCGCCACGGAAGGTAGGTGACTCCTTGGGTAGTTGAAGCATGATCGGGACGCGAAGCTGCCATTGTTGTTGACTTGGAGACGATCTTTCTGATCGGCTCGTGTAGAAGACCGGGCTCCGTGGCACGTTTTGGAGTCTACTGCATGCTCGATGGTTTGGGGCGAAGCTGGTGCTGTCTTCCAGGTTCGGGCTTGGATCACGACTTTGCGGGATCATTCGGTACATGAATGCTCCCGCATTTCACGTGGTAGTGGCGGTAAAGGAGGCATCAAAACTGTGAATGACCAAACTAGCGTTTTAGTGGGCGAACGTTTGCCCTGAAAATCAACACACTCAAAGAACAACGATAGCAACTAGTCCAGTCGGCGATTGTCGAAAATATATCAGCGGCTCAAGTGCGTCCGCTTTTGCACACCAGTCATCGAAGATTCCAGAATAATCGCTAGTGCGCGCGTGTCTTCCAGAAAGCTGTACACCGATTCGTGTTGCGCATAAATGAAATGAGATTACACAAGGTTCGGTGATAACAGACAGCGGATAGAACTTTCGATAACATTCGAGAAACTCGCGATACAGGCAGCCGTGTCTTGCTCTTTGCGATAATTTTTGTTAGGCGGTGAAAAACTGTTTCCCGAAAAAGATAAAGCACGCGTGTCAATATAGCTTGCAGAGAACGCAAGTTCTAAGAATTCGCTTAGCTTCTTACTCAACGCGTACAACGCCGTATTGCTGCGCAATTTCCAACATAATGCGTACCACACCTTCATGAAAAGCTCTACAGTGAGATGTCAGAGCAAGGAGCAGCTGAATATTCGTCTGGTTCTCTCCTTCGTATATCTGCTGCGCCTAACACTATGCAGGAATTGGTATTTGCAAAAGAGCGCGCGTAATTATTTGCCTGCACAATTCAGAGCGTTCTGCATGGGAACTTGCGCATCAGTGAAAAACGTGAAAATGTGCTCAATTATAACCTGCATGCGAAATAACTGGCTGCCTTCACAACAAACCTGCTGTTTCTGATTTTTTATGTGCAGATACGTGGTGGTAAACTACATCGCATGGCGCGTCGTACAGCTTTTGGGGCCACTGTCCATCGATCGGCTGAGGCTCGCTCGTTTTCGCTTCGACCGGTACCGCTACTCGCTCTTCCAGATACAGCAGCTTTCACGGCAGTGCTTTGACCTCACCTTCAGGTACATGCGCTTTGCCGTGGGGCGCATCCTCTACGACCGCGACACGCAGCGCCCCATGGAACGACATGCCAAGGCAAGCTTCCTTTGCAGTTTTGCGTAGGATAATAGTTTCCTCACAATTTACGATTACAACGAGACACACACGCGCCTATTGCTTTTTCATCAAAAAATAGCCGGCTAATATCCGTGAGTAGGTATTAGAAAATACAAGTGGCTGAATTAAGGTGAGTGACCAGATGAAAACACAAGGCGCACAAAAATAGACAATGGGACGAAGGCCAACTGTCAGTCCACTTCGTCCCTTAATATTCTCTTCCTGTGAGCGCTGTGTTTGACGAGGTTGATCGTCTTCAATCACGTACAAAGTGGCCCAGTGTTTGACCTTGTTGAAACAAACTCACTCAACAGGTTGAAAGTCCATTGGCATTCTTGGGCTCCCGCGGCATTCTGTTTCAACATGCAGAGGCACTTGGTCATCATGAGCGCATGCATTATGTGACGTAATATTTTGGAGCAGTCTTGAGAACACGAAATGCGTCCGTGCCGCTCTTGATGTTACATATCGCCTCTATCAGTAATAATTCGAGCACTAGCCACCTGCCACGTTTCTTCTATGGCAATAAGTAATGCGTTGCAGAGCAGCTGCTAAATATTTGTTTATTGAGTATTGCGATATATATTTTTACGTGTTGATAAAGATGAATTTATTTATTTTTTGCCGTATTTCGGCTACTTGTCCCAGTAATTATCCAAAGGTAGAGAACGACGCCTCCTAGGCTTCGCGTGACGTGCGGCGCCCACCAAGAGGCCGCACTCGCGATTTCCTGGTCTGTGTGTCACTCTACGCTATGCTTGTAGGCTGCTCTCATGTTTATCAACTCTCGTTGGGGAAATGCGAAAACATCTGTGATTTAGGGGCGCGTTAAAAAACCCCAGCCGGTCCACATTTCCTTCCGGTGTCTCCCACTATGGCATGCTCATTAAACAGATCGTGGTTTCGGTGCGTAAAACCACATAATTTAATTTTGTCAACTCTCGTTTGTGTTCTTCGCTAGTTTCCTTAAAGTTTACGTAGGGCCTAATTAAATATCTTACTTTTGAGTCAGCACACTGTGCGGCTTTCCTGGTGTGTCTCGTCATGCTGTGGCAAGAAAATTGCACAAAACAACATTTACAAACAATGAAGGAGGATTGAATGCGTACCGATACGCAAAGAAATTGACATGAATAAATTGGGCGAACAGTGCACAAGTGAAACAAATATTCTTACAATTAATTGGCGTACTGACATGAATTGTGCTTACATAATAGTGACACAAAAAGGCTAAAAAATTAAACAAAGCATTGATTAGCCATGTCAATTCGGTCAAAACCAATGACAAATTTCCAATGCTATAGAGTACGGCAAATCAAGAATGAAAGCGAAAAGAATTGTTGAAATAATTTTTCGAGTTCAAGTGAATTGAATGACGAAGGTTATTCAAATTTGAGGCGTTATTCTGCCTTAGTGAGATCCGGGCAGTATATTCCGTGGTTTAATGGGCATATTTTAATTGAGTTACATGCCGATACTGGAACCGATTTTTCTGCACGCAATGCTGATGTAACATCGTTTCTGGTCACCGATATTATTTGCACAGGGTCATTTATTCAAAGTTTGGCAGATGATACACGCTTGTGACACAAGGACTGCTGTACATTTGGTCATACGTGAAGTTTTACAAATGGCGTACTACTTCTTTGTGGGACACATTGGTAATGCGTTAGGTGATACAATCGGGACTAGACTTCTTGCAAGATATAACGAGCAGCCATTGGAAGAACTCGTTGAACAACGCATTCCGCTAATATCCTGGATTTAATCCTTACGAGAGCACTCGACGCGGTTTACACTATAACCGACCTGCCAGGTCTAAGTGATCATTGTGTAATGCCGCCTGACTTACGCGCTTCTGTTCCTTCTTTAATTCCTACAAACGAATTCGCGATTAGAGAACTCTTTAATTCTATTACCCAAGCGTTAGAAAAGTTTATTGCTGACTATTTTTCTAACTTGCACCCAGGAACCGTTGAAGGAAAGTTAAAGCAGGAAGTTTTTTCGTTCATTAATCGATTCATTCCAATTAGACGGATCCCCTCTAACTCACATTCACCATGGTTCAATTCACATCTTAAACGGCTGCCCAATAATAAATATACTTTTTCGGTGCTCCAAGACAGCCAGTAATGCAGAGCGTGGACACGCCTATGTCACTGCTCACTGCGAACACAAATAAGCTATTGTACTTTCTAAGAGCGAATTTTATCAAGTTACTTTGCCTTCAATTTTTCATGATAGCTTTCGTAAACCTTGGTATATACTCAGCGACAAGGATTGAACTTCCATTGAATTGTATGATGAAAATGGCGTTTATATAGCCCCCAATGACTGCTGCGAACTATTAAACAATGTATTTGTGTCATTCTTTTCTGCTACATCAACCCATGCTTATCCTGACAGACTGTTTACTGCTTACCATTCCTATGAATTCTATTTCTTTTGATGCTGTTGATGTTGCAAGTTTGATTACAAAGCTAAAAGGTTCTTCTTGTGCAGGAACTGATCTTATGATTTCCAAGTTTCTAAAAACACGGTGACGTATTCTTCTTTAATGCTGTCGCAAACTTTGCTCAATCACTACAATCATCCGCCTTGCCCAATGATTGGAAGGCAGGGAAGGTGGTTCCATTGCATTAATCTGGTCCCATTGACTCTCCATTTAAATATAGGCCTATATGAATAACCAGCGTACCCTCTAAGTTTATGGAGCATGTGATTTACGCATATCTAATTACTTTCCTGTAACTGTCAGCATGGTTTTAATAAATTTATTTCATTTCACACTCAGGTCTTGGTTTTACTAATGTTTTATTTAGTGCTGCAAACAAAGGAGTGGCAATAGGTATTATATTCTTGGATTTCGCGAAAACTTTCTACTCTGTGTCTCACAAATTGCTTTTTCATAAGTTTTGTTTTTAAACTTAACATCTATACTAATATCTTGCGCTGGATTGACTGCTCCTTTTCTAGCCGCTTCCAATATTTATCTGCTAACGGGCATGCCTCTTCCTTTGTTTTTTTGTAGTCTTGTGTACCTCAGGTGTCTCTTGTGGGTCCGAAATTCGTTACTTGTATAAAACTTTTCGCCGATGACTGCGTAGTTTACCGCATCACCACAAATGCCGCTGATCATGTTGCCTTGCAATCCGACCTTACTGCCATATCTTCTTGGTGCTCCGATTCTTTAATGACCCCTAATAATAATAAATTTAAAAGGATGCGTGTCCCACGGACTTGCCCTTGCCCAGTTTATCGATCAATAACACACAATTAGCCTCTGTTGTATCTCACAAATACCTTTGTATAATATCACTAGTAGCCTCTCGTGGAACGTACATCTCCAATTCATATTTAATAACGGTAACCGCACGCTCAGTTTCCTACGTCGCAATTTTTCCAGTGTCAGGGGTCACGTTAATTTAACAACATTGTAAAATAGTGGTACGTTCCAAGCTCGAATATGCTTGCTCCATATGGGACCCTAGTTTAGCTAATTGATCAAATCTTCTCGGATCCCTTCAGAACAGGGCCGCCCGTTTCATCTTATCAAATTATGCACGTCACGCAAGCATATGGTCAATGAAACTGACGCTCGGTTTGCCAGACCTCGCATTACGTCGTATGTTTATGCGTTTATGCCTCTTTCATAAGGTTTACCACACTAATCACAATCTTAAAAATGAGATGTTCCTTCACCTATCCTACATTTAACATTGCGTCAATCGCCATCTAAAGGTGTGGGTACCGCCATGCAACTCGAACTCTTAATTTCAATCATTTATACCACGCACTGCCGACCACTGGAACCACCACCTTCCCACTTTCATCTCTGACACTGCTAACTTCAAGAACATTCCCTGCTAATATACACGCACTCGTCACTCCTCTCTGTATTGCCCTCCAATCCTTAAGAGTATGTAAATAAATAAATAAATAAACGAACACGTGTCACGCTAAGGCGCGTGCTTTTTTCGCAGTGGCGCACATGCGCGACTGTCCCCGCGAGCTGCAAGAGCGCCCACGCTGCTTCACCGCTCGCCGCCTGCGATAAGGCGGCGACGTCAACACGCAAAGCACGCTCGCCCGCATTTCCTCGCAACTGGTGCAACAGTAATTGCTAAACTTCAAATTCCCCAGACGCTTAAGACTGCTTACGGCTGCGAATGCGAAAGCATTCTACCGCTTGTCGTCTTCGGAAAAGCGTCAACGCACTCATTTTGTGCACTCATCACGTGGCGCCACCTCCTCCACACCGTCACTTGCGCCACCCAATGACGCACGTGCTAGTCAGACAAGCACTGGGCGCACTTTTATTAAGCCGGAAACTTCGAGCAGGCGTGTCTTCAGGGAAGCGCGCTCGTCGCACACCCCGGAGGCCCGGATTTGAATCCGGCGCAGACCGATATGTACCGAAATTCCTTTCCACAGACTAATTTGCTTTGTTCACAGGAAGCTGCCCAAGAAATGTCACGTCAATCCATGGAATTTTTTTACGTGTTCTTACTCTTTGATCGTGGCTCAGTATTTGCAAGGTCACCGCCAACAGACACGAAAGGCTTTTGCCTTAATAAAATGAAATAACCTCTCACCAATACATCAAGCTTCACTTGAATTAACGTGGGCTAGCGGACCTACTGCGGTCAATTTTGCTTATACATGGCATAATTAAACAGCGCTAAAAAAAAGAGAACCTCAAGCAAAAGCGGAACAGAGGGGACCAGCGCTACATTGAACTGTTTATTCTACAACTTTGTCGTGATATATATATATGTGTGTGCATGTGTACGTGTACGTGCGTGTTTGTGTGTATGTCTGTGTGTGCGTGTGTATGTGTGTGTGTGTGAGAGAGTGTGTGCGTGCGTATGCGTGTGTGCATGTGTACGTGTGTGTGTGTGTGTGCGTGTGTGTGTGTGTGTGTGTGTGTGATTCACGCATGTGTGTGTGTGTGTGTGTATGATTCACGCATGTCCATTTGCAATAAAAATGAATCCCTCTTTACTGTTGTATAGCCGCAACGGAGGATAAAAATAAGGTAATTAAAGAAAGTGTTCGCCATTTGTGAAATGCTCCTGCGGAATAGTATATTGGTGTGCGTGAAGGAAAACGAGAAAGAAGCTCGCGCGCGGTGTCCACAATTTACATTATAGGTAAACCTCCTCAATCAGGCGGAAGCCTCATTCCGCTGAATCCCCTGCTCGCACACCGTCAGCATGCTGGGCGTGCCGTCGTCGTCTATTGTGGCATACAATAGTGCGCTACGGCCCCCCTTCTAGCAAGGAAGCCGTGAGCTGCAAGAACGGTGAAGCGCGGATGGCCGTGTGAAGTACTCACAAAGTACCGAGCGCAAGAGCAGACGACATTGTGGCCGTCCTCAACAAGAGGAAAAGAAAGACAGGGGAGGCTTGTGCAGCGAATGAGAAGGGGGCTCGCGCAACGGGGATCGTTGGAACGCGGGCACGACTAGGGCCGCCGGGCCTACAGAACCCACATCTACCGGTGAGGTTCACTTGACTGGGCGTCTGTCTTCTGGACAAGGAACACCTCGGGTCATTGTACGGCACGAGACCTCGGAGCGGCCTGCTGCAGCCTCAAACCCGCATCTACGCGCGAGGTTCGGGAGAGCGAGCGTCTGTCATCGAGACGAGGAGCGCCTCAGGTCGTCGCCTTGCTCGAGGCCTCAGGTCGGCCTGCTGAAATCTTGGAACCCGCTTCTACGCGCGAGGTTCGGGTGACCGGGCGTCCGTCATCGAAACGAGCGCCTGGGGCCGTCTTTGTGCTCGAGACTTCGGAGTGGCCTGTTCCCGACTACGGAGCTGGGGGACGCGTCCTTCTGTTACGGCCCCGTGCTGCTGCGTCTGCTCTGCCACGACGGTCATCCCTATACGAGCGAGTGTTCCACCTCAAGGACTCCACTCTACGTCTCACCACACTCCGGACTTCAACCGCAACGTCGTGAGACTACATTTTTCCTGTTTACGAACAACCTTGTATGTGTTGGTCTAGTTTAAGGTATTTTTCGTGTTGACGTACCGTGTAATGTAATTGTCGTGTGTTTGCTCATCATGCACCGTCTCCTCCATTTTCCTCGTGTCACACGCTTTGCAACGTGACGATCCTAACCCATCACACCGTGGTGCGATACGCACGCGGCGAGTAGGACTGGCTCGGTCGGTGGAAAATGCGAGAGCAGAAGGGGCTAAAGCATCAGAGTCTGAGTAGGCGGGCTTCAGACGGTCTACGGTGACCTTATCTTTCCGGCCGTGCATTAGCAATAGAAAGTGTTTAGGTGCACGCTTGAGCACTTTGAATGGACCACCATAAGGGAGCCATAAGAGAGGATTTCATTTATTTTCATTTATTTTACCCTCAAGGTACATAGTACATTATAGAGGGGAGGGGCTAAGAAAATACAAAGTAAACATCGGTAAAAGTAACTCAAAAAAAGATAAATAACGGCAGTAACAATTCCAAATTTTGAGTTGACATCCGATGATAATAAACAGAGGTACAAAAGATAAATACAAATGTGATGTACACAATGGTAAAGGGATTAAAAAAAAACAATATGTACAGTAGATTTACAAAATGCATTGTTAACTTTTTGATCATGATGCTGATGAAAACTGATGAAAACGCTGCAATAAAGAAAGGTACATACACATAGGCAAGACAAATGGTAAGTATATTACAAAAGTTCGTTTTCAAGTGCGTTTCTAAACATAAGTGGATTAATTATACCTGTTAATGAAGGGGATAAGCTGTTCCAGTCTTTGCTAGTCTTTGGCAAGAATGAATTTGCGCCCATGATAGTATTGAAATGAGATATGCTAACTTTCTGATTATGATCACGGCGAGAAGAAATGAAGGGTGCTGGCCTGATCCAAAGAGTGTGTAAAAAGGTGTTATGATAATAGATTTTGTGAAAAAGAGAAATGCGTGAGTGTTTTCGGCGGTCGGATAAGAGAGGCAGGTTTAATAAACATTTCATGTGTGTTACGCTTGCTGTCCGATTGAAGTTATTTAAAATGAAACGGGCTGAACGGTTTTGTATAGCTTCCAGCGTATGTATTAGTGTTGAATGCCAGGGATCCCATATTGATGAAGCATACTCAAGTTGCGTGCGAACGTAAGTGGTATATAGTAACTGTTTTAACGAGGATGGTGCACGAGAAAAATTTCGGCGCAGGTATCCTAAAGTACGGTTAGCTTTGGACACTATGATATCAATATGCGTTTTCCAAGACAAATTGTTAGTTATGGTCACTCCTAAATAACGATACGAGGTGACACATTCAAGTGATATATTAGTGAGAGAATAATTTGGAGAACTAGAGTTAGTACGAGAAACCCTCATAGTTTTGCACTTCTTAATGTTAAGTTGCATTTTCCACGTGCTGCACCAATCAGTTATTTTATTTAAGTCTGTTTGTAGAGCTGTTACATTGCAGTTATTGGAAATTTTGCGGTATATCACACAATCGTCTGCAAATAAACATATCTTTGATGAAATATTAATAGGTAAGTCATTAATGTATATAAGAAACAAAAGTGGGCCTAGGACAGATCCTTGAGGGACGCCTGAGCCGACAGGGACTAGAGAGGAAGTACATTCATTAGCAGAAACAAACTGAACGCGCGATGTAAGAAAGCTACAGATCCACGTAAGTAGTGTAGGGTCCATGTTTAAAATGCTTAGTTTGTGTAAGAGTAGAGCGTGACACACCTTGTCAAATGCCTTAGCGAAGTCCAAAAAAATACAGTCCGTCGTGAAGCCTGCGTCAAGGTTAGAGTGTAAATCGTTTGTAAATGTGACAAGCTGTGTTTCGCAAGAGAAGTGTTTTCTAAACCCATGTTGGTGAGGAGTAAAGAAATTATTGTCGTCAAGGAAGTTAATGAGATGCGTGTAGATTACATGCTCCATAATTTTACAAGGTACTGAGGTAAGAGAAATTGGTCTATAATTAAATGGATTATGAGTGTCACCCGATTTGTGTATGGGAATGATTTTTCCTGTTTTCCAATCTAGCGGAAGCATGCCAGAGTTATATGATTGCGAGAATAGATATTGCAATATGATAGACGAATATTCAACTGTGCTAATTAAGAATTTGGTGGTGATTTCATAGACACCGCAGGAGGAAGTAATTTTCAAATTTTCGATTATTTTCTTAATTCCTGTTGCATCAAATATAATAGGGTCCATAGGAGGAAAGTTACAGTCCTGTAGGACGGGACATTCGTTGTTAGGTGCGGGAGAGGAAAATGATTGCACAAACGCGCTGTTCAAGACGTCTGCGCAAAGATAGCTGGACACCTGACTACCAGATTGTGTTAGTGCAATCTTATTTCCACGTTTGCATTTTACTATGCTCCAAAAGCGCTTTGGATTGGTTTTTAGTAATAATGGCAGGGTTTTACTAAAAAATGTGTGCTTAGTATTTTTAGCTGTAATTGAGTAGTTAGAGGCAGCGTTTTTATATGCAAGCCAATGTGCAGGCTTTTTCGTCCGTTTAGCGGTGCGAAAAAGGAGTCTCTTCCTATTTGAGAGCATATTAAGAAACCTGTTAAACCAGGGGGCTTGATTATGAGAATAAACGCGCTGGAGTGGGACATGCTGATGGACTAATTCTCAAATTTTATTCTTGAACATGCACCAATTTCTTTCAACTGATCGTTCAAAAAACTGCGGTAAGAAGTCGTCAAGAAATGAACATAGGCTTGAGTTTATGGCAGAAAAATTGGCTCTTTTGAAGTTTCTAATTGTCTTTAGTTGTTTGCATTGATACTGCTGGGGGAATGTAAGCGTGAAGTGCAAAATGTCGTGATCACTGAGACCAGGCAAGTGAGTTATCAATGAGACGTTGTCGGGTGAAGATGTGAGCACCAGATCAAGTAGTGAGGATGAGTGCCGAGTTATTCGCGTTGGTGAGGTGACCATTTGTGAAAAACCGAAGTCAGAGCAAAGTGTAATGAACTCATTACATTCAGTAGATGAGGGCTCAGAAAACGGACTGTGGGACCATACGATGTTTGGAAAATTAAAATCGCCCATTAGATATATTGGCACTCCAGGATAGCGTATTGTTATCTGGTTCAAGTTGTCATACAAGTCATTGCAAAAGGACAAAGGACTTGAGGGTGATCGGTAACAAACCCCTATTAGTAGTTTTTTAAATTTTATTGTAAGGCAGCACCAGATGATTTCTAAATCTGAAACAATCGGCACACAAAAGCCCTCAAATCGGTCACTGATTGCAAGAAGTACACCACCGCCTACTTTCCCAGTGCGATCGCTCCGAAAAACTGCGTATTTATTTCTGCAAAAAAACAACTCAGTGTTGGCTACCCTAGATGACAGCCAGGTTTCAGTTAACGCAATGATGTCAGCGTCACAGTCATCAATAATGGCACACAGTTCGTCCCTCTTGGGCAGAAGACTACGCATGTTCGAAAAAAGCACTGAGCAAGAACACAGCTGAGAACCGCCTCCCCGTTCGTTCCCCTATGTTTCTTTTAATGGGAATTCGCGTCCAGAGCGAAGAGTACGAGGGCTGATGTCGTTCTGTGTGCTATCGAAAGCTGCTATTTCAGTTACAGTATTAAGAGCTTCATTGTAAACATACGTTTTTCCACCGATAATCAATTTATTGTAGTGCAACTTGAATGACTTTTTTGTGTTTTTTCCAAATTCGATCAGCTTCTTGCGGCAGTGTCTTGTTGCTGGGCAGTAATCTTCGCTTACGGATATTTTTTTTTCATCCTTTAAAACTTGGCGCTTGGAAAGGACCAAGTCCTTACATTTGTATGTTTCAAATTTTACTATTAGTGGCCGTGCTTTCCCTGTGGCAAATCGCCCGATTCTGTGCGCTCTGGCTATGTTGTTACTTGAAATATCCACATTTAAAGTATCGGCGAAAATTTTCAGTATTTTTTCTTCAGACTTGGAATAGGTTTCCTCAGCGGAGTCAGGCACATCGTAGAACAGCAAGTTATTCCGGCGAGCGCGGTCTTCGGCGTCGTTTAGTCTTGAGTGGAGTGTGTGCGTGTGCTTTTCGACGCGGACTACGGTATCCCGCACATCGTCGAGATCTGTCTGCTTTTGCTCAATTGCAAAAGTTTGCTGTTCAACTTTTTCTAATCTGGCTTTTATATCTGATACCACCCGACAAACTGATTCCTGCTTTTCCTTTAGGTCTGATATTGACGTAGCCATAGATTTCTGTAGGGTTTCCATTCTTATAGATCGCTCGTCTAGATCCTTAAGAGTTTTCAAAATTTCTTCCACAGCATTCGAAGATTGCGCTTTTTGCAAACCTGTATTGGGACCGGGATTACTCTCAACGTCACCACATAACAACAAAAGCAAAGCATAAAAAGGATCAACCAAGGCTTTTGGGCATGGAAGCACGACAAGGAACAGGTCATCAGATTTAAAAGAAGCGTGAGGTAGTTCTGGGAACCTACTAACCTGCACAATGAAGAAAAGCGTGCGTAAGCCCATCGTTGTTTTCCTTGTCGTACCACCATGCCCACTGAACAGCGATGCAGCCGGGCCTGGTTTTATATCCTTCGCCACCAATGCGGTACATGATGTTGCAGCAGCGCAGTCGTGAACACTGTGCACGTGCACGAATGTGCGCATGTGCTGTCTGGCTGCCGGTAGAATGACGGGCGAAAGGTAGGCGAAGTCGTTCTCGCTTTCCAGAAGAGTCGATGCGTTGCCAATGGACGGACTCTGGTGCTGGAAAGCCGTAGTCGAGCCGCACTGCCGTGCAGGTACCCAAGAACTGAAGAACTGCACAATGAAGAAAAGCGTGCGTAAGCCCATCGTTGTTTTCCTTGTCGTACCACCATGCCCACTGAACAGCGATGCAGCCGGGCCTGGTTTTATATCCTCCGCCACCAATGCGGTACATGATGTTGCAGCAGCGCAGTCGTGAACACTGTGCACGTGCACGAATGTGCGCATGTGCTGTCTGGCTGCCGGTAGAATGACGGGCGAAAGGTAGGCGAAGTCGTTCTCGCTTTCCAGAAGAGTCGATGCGTTGCCAATGGACGGACTCTGGTGCTGGAAAGCCGTAGTCGAGCCGCACTGCCGTGCAGGTACCCAAGAACTGAAGAACTGCACAATGAAGAAAAGCGTGCGTAAGCCCATCGTTGTTTTCCTTGTCGTACCACCATGCCCACTCCATACCACCATGCACAGGGTCCTGGCGCATAAAGGCGTGCGTGCAGTTCCCAAGGCCAAGGTTGCCGTATACATGCCGGGAAGAACGTCGTTGTTGGGGGTAAGACAGTACGCATAGTGTTGCGTATATGGTAGGTGTAGTAGGAGACGTCAGCACGTACAGTGAGCGAGTCATAGAATACGCCAGGGACTCGTAGAGTGTTGCGCATGCCAAGTGTAACAAAAGGAAAGCGCTCGATCCATGACGAAGGAACGTCGAAGTCACCAGTTGGTGGTGAAAACGCTGGATGATCCCATTGGATATCGGGTGATCAAAGATAGTCTTGATTATATTGGCGCCGAGTAGCATAGATTGATCGGCGAACAATATTGAGTCGGATGAGTGACCTCGGTCACTCATAATGGTGTAAGGGGCAATGTAGCGGCAAATCCAGAGTGTGATGAGCGCTCGAGCTATCGACTCCGTCGTTTGGAGAAGGGACATCGCTTCACGCCATCTGGTGAACTGTCAATGCTGGTTAACAGGTAGCGAGGGTTCCCGCAGGGCGGAAAGGGTCCAGTGATATCAACGTGCAGATGGTTGAAGCAGGCGTCCGGGGACGGGAATTTGCCAAGAGTAGCCGCAGTTTGGGGATGCACTTTCGACTTTTGGCAGTTGAGGCAGGCCCGCGAGCACCGACGAACGCACACGCTAATACTGGGTCACACATAAAGACAAGTGACGCGTCGCAGTGTTCCACGCACGCCAGGATGAGCTAAGGAACGGAGAGAACCAAAGACGGCCCAGCAGTATGGGCGACGCACGCAAGGACGAGGACACCCAGTCGACGTAACACAAATGAGGAGCACGTCGCAGTGAGGAAGAAAGACATATTTAAACACCAAAGATGTACCACTCGTGCCAAGCAGCTGGAGCTTCGTGCCGACATTCTAGGCGTTAACAATGGCCGTGGAGTCAATGACCAGTCGGCCAAGGTTCGTTGCATGGATGGCGGCGTGAGAAAGTGCGTCGGCAACGGTGTTTGATTTTCGGGTGACGTGACGAATGTCGCTGGTATATTCAGAAATGTAGTCGAGCTAGCTGATTTTGCGGGGCGCGTAGTAGGTACTGCTGGACACTAGGGTAGAAGTCAGTAGTTTATGGTTGGTAAGGACATTTAAGGAACGTCCCCCGGGAGAATGACGAATGCGCTTCACAGTCAAATACATGGCGAGCAGCTTTCGGCCGAACGTGCTGTAGGGGCGCGCAGGGGGCGCAAGCTTCTCGGTAAAAAATGCGATGGGCTGCCAAGCACGAGCAACGGACTGCTACATGCTACAAGACTACGCCGACAGCGGTGTCTGATGCGTCAACCATGACAGGTGCTCGGGCGTCACATTTTGGGCGGATGAAGAGCTTCGCGCTGGCAATGGCTTTTTTCGTACCTCTATATGCGCGGTCAAAGATGTCGTTGCAGGCCATGGGATTATTCGGTGTCTTGAGGCGCGAGAGAAGGCCGTGGAGCGGCTGCAGTACATTGGAGCAGCGAGGAATGAAACGGCGGTAATAATTAGCGAGGCCAAGAAATTCGCGCAGTTGCCTGGTGGCGGATGGCTGCGAAAAGTCACGGATAGCTATGACGCGGGTCGGGATAGGATGAATGCCGTGTGCGCTGACGCGATGGCCGAGGAAATTCAACTCCGTAGCGCCGAACTCCCTCTTTGGGCCGTTAACGACAAGACAAAACTTGCTGGGTCTTACGAGCACTTGACGTACAAGCAACTGATTAGCTTTGGCGGGGGTGCTGTAGACGGGAATGTGTTCAGGATAGGCAAAGCAGCGCATCAAACCACGTAATACGTGGTCAACGAAATGTTGAAAGATGTGGGTCGTATTACGAAGAACGAAAGGCATGCGCAGATATTTGAACAGGCTGAAGGGTATTATAATGGCGGTCATCGCAAAATCTGAGGATTCCGCAGGAATCTGGTGTTAGGCTTTCCCCTGGTCGGCCTTGCTAGTAATGGTGCAGCCGTGCAGTGCCCACGTAAAATGCTGAATATTAGGTATTGGGTACAGGTTCTCGGCAGTGGCCTTGTTGAGGGCACGGTAATCGCCGCGGAGGCGCCAGTCACCGGTCTTCTTGAGCAACATATGGAATGGCGAGGTCCGAGGGCTGGAGGACCGATGAATGATGCCAAGGTCAAGCATGTCCTAAAACTTCTTTTTGGTGACAGCTATACGATACGGCGTGAGGCGACGAGCCCGGGCAAAGACGGGAGGGCCAGTCATGACGATATAATGTGTCACACTGTCAGCGACCGAGGACTCAAAAGTGGGTGATCGGAACACGTGCGGATACTGGGTAAAGACGACTGATCAAGGATCGGGAATGGCCATGTGCGCCTCGAGAAGCCGAAGTGGTTGAGCTCTACAGGAAAGTCCTTGTATGGTTAAGCTCGTCTTGTAGTCGAAGATGTGGCTGGACCGCAGCTAGAGGACGAGCATGTAGTGCCAAATACAGTCGGCTTCGATGACAGAGATCTAGTGAAAGACGCGTCTGAGGCCAACGTCAAGATTCAACGACTTTTGGCCGTAGGTCCGTATGGTGGAGCCATTCACCGCGGGGAGAGGAGGAGAGTCGGGAGGATGGCGGCGCTGAGCCAATGTAGGAGCAAAGCCGGAAATCTCGGCGCCAGTGACAACGAGACAGAGTACTTTTGGTAACACGTGGAAAATGACCTGGAAAAGACGACTCGATCTCGAACCGAGAACAGCTGTTGTCGTCAGTGTCCGGCCCAACTGTTTCCCGCGTAGGAGCAGGGCTGGCGTCAATTGTTTGCGCGAAAGCTATAGCGATGGTGGTACCAGCAAGGCGCGATCGGAGGAAGAATACCGCGTCCAGAGCGACCGGAGCTGGGGCGGCGGGGTCATGACGGAGAACGCCTCTAGCGTGTTCGGATGGCAGCGACCTCAGCTGTCAATCGCGCAACTTGCCATGTGCGCTGCTCTTTCGCTTCGAGGAGACGCGCATAGCTGTCGCCAGCGGCTGCGCTGTATGTCTGAGGGTCAGGAGGACGATGAACTGTGGCCACGGAGGGAAAACCGACATTCAACATATTGTCCGCCAACTCAGCCAGAGATTGCAGCGTCGAGGATGAAGACGCGATCAGGATCAGGCGCACCTGCGGAGGAAGGCGCTGCAGGAAACGTTTCCAGAGAAGCGAGCTATCGGTTGAAGGAGCCAGGTCCTTAGCCAAGGCTTGCACGCAACACAAACATTCGGTGGGGTTGCAGTCGCCATGCTCTTCCAATGTAAGAAGTTGCTGTAATCTATGCCGCTCCATTTCGGTTGTGCGATGGATGAGCGGTTCCTTAAGGTGGTCATAGGAGCGGTCGACCGGCTGGGAGCGTAGAACATCGCGAACAGTAGCAGCAGTAGTAGGTGGAAGGGATCCAATAACGTGGTCGAACATAGTCAACTGCCAATCGAGGCGATGGCAACGGAACAATGATTCGATGGTAAGGAACCAAAGTTCCGAGTCTTACGACCTTAACTTAGCCAGCTTAAGAGCGGAGACCTCAGAATCATGGGGCAGTGACGCTGACGGCTGTACTGGATCGGGAGAATCCGAGGTTATGGCCTACTGGATAGAAGGCGGACTACCAAGACAGCGGGGCTCGAACTCCGTGCGGCGGTATGCGCAGCGAAGCGGCTGAGACACCCTGAGCTGAAGGCTGATGATTTGAAGTCCGGATACACCAATTTTTGGGTGAAGAAAAAAACCTCACTGCCCTTCCACCCTGTGAAGAAGGATGACCAGCGAAGCTTTGTATGTGGGCTCCTTAATGGCGAACTGCACCTCCGCCGCTGGTCGGTCCGGCGTTGCACTTTCTTCGGGATCGGCCCACGTAAGTGGAGTGCTTAACGCCTGCTTCTCCTCCACCACTGGCCGGCCCGGCATTACACTATCTATGGGATCGGCCCATTTATGGGGAGCTTTTTGCTCACTACCACGACAGGGAAAATTTCCTCGGACGGTAGAGATATACAGCTTGGCTGTTAAAGCAGACAGATGCTGGTGCCTGGTGTCCCCAAAATATAATGTTAGCTAAGACCGCTCCATCAAGCAGCAGCCTAATTCCGCTTATTCCACTGCTCATGCACCGTCAGCGTGCTGGACGTGTCCTTGTCGTCTTTTGCGACCGGACCATTGCGGCGCGTAGTAGTGCGCTACAATAATATACGACATACCATTGCACTGTGGGAAGAGTTACATCGCTCAAACATGAAAGTGTGTAAGCGACGAACTTCCGGAGCACGCCTTAAACGTGCGATGGAATGAACGCACTCACCTGGCGGTGGACATGAACGCTTGTGGCTGGGAGAAATTGTTTGGTAAAGGCAAGCTGATTTCAATAACCTGCAATGAGAATTGAATTGAATTTGGAAGATTTACGGGCCGGCACCACGATTTGATTCCAAGGCACGTCATGTTTGGGAGGTGCGGAATAATTTTGACTACCAGGAGATTTCTGCAATGAGCAAGACCACTTGTTGCTGGAAAGATTTCTCATGAAAGAGGGGAGGGGGCATTGTCAGTGAACCTGTATGAGCGATCTGCGTCAGGAGGCGGCACCACGCTTACTTCTGCGCCCATGTCATCTTTACTCCCTTTCAACAGGAAAGAAAATGCCTTTTTAGAATTTCATCTCCTAGTACCAATCCCAATATATCCTAACAATATCCGCTGAAAGCGAAAGCTTACCTTAAGAAATAAGCTATGTGAAAAAGCATTTCTTCTCGGGCTGTCTTCTCTCAATATTCCAATCTAACCCAAACACTTGACCAAGTCACGAAGTAACATGATTTTAGTGGTTAACGCCGCTGGTAACACAATAAAATTGGACATTGGGCAAGAGCTCTGTATAATTACTTTTCAGTCGTGTCTTGGACTACTACCGTCTGGTCTGCTGAAACCACAATGCAATTCCTAATTCACAAAATGCCTGAAATCACTAGCACAGACAATGCACTCATATTGTCATGTGGCAGTGACGGTTGAGGACAGAACAAAAAATTGTGGATGGTGAAACTAACTTTATTGGGCGAACCTGTGCCCAGAAAAACAGGCTATACTAAATGCTCAACGAAAACGGCGAACACAGTCGGCGATCGTCGAAAATCGGATCAGCGAGTCAAGCGCGACGGCTTTTATAGATCAGTCGTCGAATGTTCCAGAGTAATCGCGGCGACCGCGTGCCTTCCACAAACTTCAACGCCTATGCGTCGCTCATGCCTGCAATCAGATTACACAAGCATTGGCGACGACAGACAGCGGATAGAAGCATCGATAACATTCTAGAAACTTCCGATACCCCGCCCCACCCCATATAGACGCACCTGCGCTGAGATAATATTTTTTAGACGGTAAAAGCGCGCACCCGTAAAAGATTAGCGAGTTCACGTGTCAATATCCTAATTGACATTCCGAAACTATCCTCGTCTGCAAAGTCTGACCACATTTACAACGGGCTCCTTACAAGCACAATTCTATTATGAGGTTAGATTCTATACATAATAATCAAACAATCATTAGCGCTTTCAGAGGCCACTTTATCCCGTTGAATGAAAACCTGCTTTCACCAAATTTCTTGCAAGTTCAGAATCATAGAAAGTGTACAGCTGCAGAAGAGGTTAAGAATATTTTATTGTTTATTTCCGTTTTGTCAAGTTTACATAATGTGGACTCTATGCAGAACTCACTACAGGGACAGCATATATGAGGACATAAACTATTTGATGTTTTGAATTTGTTGAGTGCTTATCCGGCCACTTGAAAATTTGGACTGGTGAATGCCATGGTGAAAAACAATGAAAGAAGTGAACGCGTTGCGTACAAGATACTGTGACCGAGTAGAAACACCTAGGCGTTTACCTTGCCCCTAACTTTGCTGAAATATTTTCCGCTTTATAATAGTAATAATATAATATAATATATAATAATATTAAAATAATGAGTTATCCAAGATGTATGCGACATATTTTAAAAATCATTACTTTCTTCAGTGTTTTTGCTTTTCATGCACTATCTTGCGGTACACAATTGTGTAGACCTTGTCTGAAAGGGTTCAATACAGGTGATGTACCTGAGAAGAAAAAGAAAGCTAAGTCATGCCCATTTTTAAAGCAGGAGACCACGCAGGCGTTCCTTACTGGCGCCTAATTTCTCTAACAAGCCTTCTATCCAAACTACTGGACCACATTATATTGCTGCATGCAGATTGCGTGTTGCGATTCGACAATACGCGTGGGCGCCTCAACGAACTAGACCAACAGTACATTGCTCTCGAGCTGTCGGTTGGACTACTAGCGCTGCAGTTTTTCTTGTTAATGTACTTTATTAACAGTCTTCAGTGCTGAATCCCTCGTTCGCGTAACGTTTTGGTGGAGGTTGCCATTCTCCGTCCTCGCCACACAGCTCCACATACATGCATACAGGCTGCATGTATCAAGCACGAACGACAGTCACGCACAGGTAACATCTTTAAATAAGGTCTGACTGCCATTGGGACACATCAGAAATTGTTACCACACGTGGTGGCTAATTTCGTTATAGCAGTGCTATGAGCACCAGCAGTCTAACGTATAAGTCCATTAGAGATTCATTAGGAAGACATGGGAAAGTCACCAGAAAACTGCTTTGAGGCGCACATTAGGAAGACATTTCGTGCTCACAAGAAAAACTCTTCAAGAATTTAGGAGAAAGACGGTGGCCAATATGTTTTAGAATGACATTAGGAATACATCAGAAAACTCAAAGAAACTCATCAGAAAGTCTAATGGTTGTGATGTCAAAACTCATACGACTCATGAAACTCGTCTCATATTTTCTTAAGGGATCCAGTGCCAAAAAAGCGCTGGTTGCACACCGGAAGGAACTCGAAGACGCTGGTTTTTGCAATAGGGGAACGCGAAATAATAGTTGGCATATATTGTATAAATCGAAATAGGTTAAGGCTTCTATAAAATAAAACTACCAATGAGAAGATGTTTATTTGCGGCTCTTTATGCAAAGGCACAGTGACCGGGAATGGAGAGACATCCCGAAGCACTGTCCAAAAAGACGGAGCTCAAGGTGAGTCGAGCCGCCCGTTGGCGATGCAGTTGTGCTGCGAGACGCGTCTTCTTCACAATCTCCCGCCGGACAAAAAGAGTCACCCTGGCGATTTAAGAATCTGGAGGCAGAAAGTGGACGTAGGGCTTGAGAGGCGAGACGTGGACAATGTCCCGTCCACGCCGGCGCAAGTCGTCAGGTGGTGACAATGTCACATTGAGAAAATTCACCGGGGATGTTCGTTCCAAGACTCGGTAAGGCCCTTCGAATTTTGGGACGAGTTTCGAGGAAAGTTCCGGCGTTTGGAAAGGGACCGACAGCCACAGAAGAACGCCTGGATCGTAGGTGGTGTTTGGAAGCGAGTCGGTGCGGTTTACTTTCCGGCGCTGCTGTTGCTCTGTCGTAAAGCAGCGCGCAAGCTGGCGGAATTCTTCCGCTTGTCAGGCGACGTCATACACAGGTAGACACTCGGAGGTGTCAGGACGGTATGGAAGGAGCGTGTCGATGGTATGCGTAACCTCGCGGCCATACAGGAGGAAGAAAGGTGAAAATCCCGTAGTGACCTGGATCGCGGTGTTGTACGCGAACGGGATGAAACGAAGGATGCAGTCTCAGTTACCATGATCAGATGCCACGCACATTGATAGCATATCACCAAGTGTGCGTTTAAATCGCTCTGTGAGCCCATTAGTCTTGGGATGGTATACCGTGCTTGTCCGATGAATAATATGGCATTCCAAAAGCAAACTTTGGACGACTTCGGAGAGGAAGGCGCGACCTCGATCGCTGAGGAGTTATAGAGGTGAGCCGTGTCGAAGGATGAAGCGATGTAGGACGAAAGAGATCCAATCCCGCACTGTAGCACTTGTTAAAGCAACAGTTTCGGCGGTGCTTGTCAAATGGTCGACAACTACGATCCACCGATTGCCGTCTTGTGTCATAGGAAGTGGGCCGTATAGATCGATGCCGACGCGATCAAAGGGTGTGGCAGGGCACGGGAGTGGCTGCAAGGCACCAGACGGGCGTAAAGGTGGCGATTTGCGGCGTTGACAGTCAAGACAGCACCGAACGAACTTTTGTAGAAAATTGTACATGCCGCGCCAGTAGTAGCGGTGGCAAATTGGTTCGTACGTCTTGAAAACTCCGGCGTTGCCACAGTGCGAATCATTGTGGAAAGAGGCACAGATTTGTGACCTTAAGCTGCGAGGAATCATCAGAAGCCACCGACGGCCTCCAGGAGCGTAAGTGCGTCGGTGGAGCAGCTGGTCAAGAATGGCGAAATGAACTGCTTGGCGTTGGAGGGTTCAGGATAGCGCGATGGTCGATTATCTAGATAGATAGTCGAAAAGAGATCTGATCCACGGGTCTTGACATAGTGCGGTTGCAAATGAGTCCACGTCGAGAGATGACACGGAGTGTGCGGAAGTTGGACCGCAGGCCGTGTCTGGAGGTAAAGGTCAACGAGACAGGGCCTCTGCGTCTGTGCGTGGGCGCCCGCTGTGGTATACGACGCGAATATTGTACTCCTGGATGCGTGGTGCCCAACTGGCTTGGCTTCCATTGGGATCTTTCAATGGGCGCCCATACAGGTATGGTCTGAACTTCCCAAGAGCCCATACTAAAGCCAAGCACTCTTTTTTGGTCACGCTGTATTTGGCCTGAGGCTTCATCAGTGTGCGACTCGCATAGGCGACTACATATTCGGGGTAGCCGTACTTTCGTTGGGCCAGCACTGCGCCGATACCGACCCCACTGGCTTCTGTATGTACCTCAGTTGCAGCTGACGGGTCGAAAGGGCGAAGAATAGTTGGGTAGGTGAGAGGACAACGCAGCGTAGCAAAGGCAGAGTCACATGCAGGAGACCAGGAGGAGAGGGCGGCGTCACCGCGTAGAAACTGGGTTATTGGCGCTATGATCGATGCGAAATTCCGAACAAAGCGTCGGAAATATGAGCATATTCCCACAAAGCTTCGAAGTTGTTTGATTTTCTTAGGCTTCGGAAACTCAGCGACAGCTCGAAGTTTTGCAGGATTGGGTAGAACGCCGTGCTTGGACACAACGTGGCCTAATATGGTGAGCTCTCACGCAGCGAAGCGGCACTTTTGGAGATTGAGTTGCAGGCCAGCGTTCGTTAGACCGGTGAGAAAGCGACGACATTGATGAGGTAACACAGACATATAGACCACTTGAGGCCACGCAACATGTTGTCCATGAGTCGTTCAAACGTGGCAGGGGCGTTACAAAGCCCGAGAGGCATCACCTTAAATTCATATCAGTCGTCAGGCGTAGCGAATGTGGTTTTCTGGTGATCGGCCACAGCCATCGGGACCTGCCAGTGCCCTGAACGCAATCGAGGGACGAAGAGAATTCTGCTCCCTGTAGACTGTCGAGGGCGTCGTCAATGCCCGGCAAAAGATGGACGTCTTTGATCGTTACCTTATTTAACCGACGGCAGTCGACGCAAAAGCGAACGGACCCGTCCTTCTTGCGAACGAGAATGACAGGAGATGCCCAGGAACTGTGCGAAGGCTGAATAACATTACGGCACAGCATATCTTCGACTTGGGCGGTAATGACACGAATCTCTTCGGCAGAGATGCGGTAGGGTCATTGACGTAACAGCCAATCTGAACCGGTGTCAATGTAGTGCTGCACTGCCGACGTGCGGCGCAGTTGAGGTTGTGAAACATCGAATGAACTTCTGATGTAGTGCAGGAGATAAAGTAGGACGGCGCATTCGGCAGGTGTGAGGGTATTGGCGATGGCACTCGTGAACTCATCCCTGGACGTCTCCTCATGCGCAGAAATTGAAGACGGTTGGCCGGAGTCGACATCAAAAGAGTCTCCGGGGCCATCAACCAAAGACGAAGAGTCGAGGAGTTCTGCGAAGCCAAGTCATTCACCAACGAGCAACGTAATAGGCGCACAGAGGGGATTGTAAAAGTATATATTGCTGCAGCTGCCGGCGATGTCAAGCATTGCGAAGGGTAGTGGGAGAGATTTACGGCTCATCAAGACGCCGGATGGTGTGAAGAGGACCGTTGCATCAGTGATGGCATCGCAAGAGACGGGTACTAGGGCGAAGAAGCCAGGCGGAACATCAGTGTCCTCGCGCACGGTAATTATAGAAGGGCGATCACGATCTTCATGCTATGGTGCGTCACACAAAGGGGAAAATTCAACTTCCGTGCATGCGCCGTCGATCACGGAATAAGCGCACGTACAGTACAGGCTGCATGCGGGGTGACGTGCTGCGCGCTTGCCATACAAAGCGACAGTCCAGGAAGTGGCTTGGTCACTTTTCGTAGTGTACTGCACAGTTTGGCGCCTATCACAGAAACGGCTGCGCCAGTATCCAAGGAACACCTTCACATATTTCGACAGGTTAGCAGGACAGGTGCGAGGACTTAGACAGTTCCAACGGGGCGCAGTTCCTGCCTCTTTGAACTGCGACGTTCAGTTTTCCTGGTCAGGTGGTGCGTATCACCGACGCGTTGGGGAGAGCTAGCGTGGGCGAGGGGATAGCGATCCACGCGAGGAAAATTCTGGGAGGTCAGCGGGAGCATTCGGTTGGAGGCAAGGAGCGGCGTATTGGCGAAAGGGCTGGCTGCCGTACTGCAAAGGACGAGAGGCGTCGCCAAGCGCTTGAGGGCGACGGCGGCAATATCGGGCCACTGGTGCGGGAGTGCAGCAAGAATAACAGATGGGATGATTGTCAGGCGTGCTCCAAGGAATAGCTCTCGGTGCGGTTCAATATACAGCATGGGCTTCCAGTGGCACCAGTTGGGACTGAGTCGAGAAAGACGCTGGCGGAGACGTGCGTACTGCCGGCGCGTACGTAAGAGGCGCGGCCACAGAGAGGCCTGGCTGCGCATAGTTGAGAGGCGTGGCGAAGAGTTGCACTGCCATCGCAGAGTTGAGATTCGCGGCTTCAGGCGGCTGATGGTGTGCGGAAGGGACAACTTGAGCTACCTCTTCGGAAATGAGGGCGGGGAGCGTGTTTGGAAGAAGGGAGGTGGTCTCCTGAGTGTAGGGGACTAAAGAAAGTTGGCGGGTAAATTCGTCAAGCACGAAGTTCTTGTCCCGCTAAAAGAATGAAGATGGGTCATACATGCTGTCAAGGCTCGCCAACGAGTCGTCGCTTCCGGGAGCACGCCAATCCCCCTTCCCCCGCCAGAAGCGCGTTGCTTCCTTAACTCATCATAACTATGGCATAGGCTGACGACTTCGGAGACGGTGCGCGGATTCTTGGCTATGAGCACCTGGAATGCGCTGTCCTCGATGCCTTTCAGTATATGATGAATTCGCTAAGCTTTGGGCCTGGCGGCGTTGACTTGTTTACAAAGGTCCACGACGTGTTCAATGTAGCTCGTGAACGTTTATGTCGTCTGCTGTGCTCGGGCGTGCAAGCGTTGTTCAGCGCGCAGCTTGCGAACAGTTGGTCAGCCGAACACTTCCGTAAAGGTTGTCTTGAAGACTGACCATGTGGGTACGTCACTTTCGTTATAGTGAAACCAGAGTTGGGCAACACCGGCCAGATAAAAGATGACGTGGGTTAACTTCGCTCGACCATCCCACTTGTGCGCGCTCACTCGTTCATATGACGCAAACCAGTCTTCCACGTCTTCGTCGTCTGCACCGCTGAAGATCTTGGGGTTCCGTTGTCGTGGAACGCCGTTGCAGGTGACGAACTGTGGCGTCGGCGCTGTTTGGGATGAGCTGCCGGTCAGTGCGGGTGGTAGCGTTCTTGATCGCCGTTCCAGGGTTTCAAGCGACGGGGTTTGAGTCCCAGAACCTCCACCAATTGAGAAGAGGTTTATTTTCTGCTCCTTATGCAAAGGCACAGCTACCGGGAACGGCGAGACAATTCGAAGCACTGTCCAAAAAGACGCCAGCAATCAACAGCGCGAACCAAGCCGAGCCGAGCCACGCGTTGGCGATGCGGGTGTGCCGCGAGACGCCTCTTCTTCAAAATAAGACCATTTTTTGCATTTTTCAGTTGAAAAACCTGGTCTCATTCAAGACGTAATGAGATCAGCTTTTTCAACTGAAAACTGGAAGAGGAGTGGAAGAAGAAGCCAGAGGGAGCAGATGCACATCGCGTCGGCTCCGTATTCCACGAATGGTTTTGTAGAGCGAAATGCCGAAAAACCACCAGCTATTGGACACCAACGGACTCAGCTCGTTCCCAGGAACAAGTGGATACCGAAAACTAGGTGGGATTCCCATTTTTCATGCTGACGCTAGCAATATTTTTCAGTTACCTAATAAGAAAGTTTACTATTTAAACAGAGAATCACGGCGTGGAGGAGGTGTTTCCTTGTTGGTAAATGAGTCTATATCATGTGATCTATCTGGCAACTTTTCGTATACGAATGAAAATATTGAGGTGCTATGTGTTGAAACCAATGATACGTTATTTTCTGTTTGGTACCGGCCACCTGATGGTAGTTTGAATGCTTTTTTCATGTTTATGAATAATCTGTTGTCATTTGCCAGTGAAAGCCGGAAATGTGTAGTTATTGGTGGCGACGTGAATATTGATATGGGTTCTGAAAACACAACGACGCGCGAGTTTGTAAACACATTTTTCTAGAACGGTTGCATTAATGCCCTAGAATCAGCAACTAGCGTTACAGCTACAAGGGAAACTAACGCTTGATCTCTTTTGTTTCCTTCATGCATTAGCACTTGTGTATTGACGCATTGCACAGGTGATCAGATGCCAATTTGTATGTACGTACGCTTGGAGCCAAGCGTTGCATCCTTCTCGCATCCTGCGGCGAGGGGCATTAAGATGCGGAATTCGTGCCTCGATCAGGGGCTCTACTTATGGCTTTCGGCCACAACAACACCCGCACAGACGTACAAGACCTTGTGACTTATGATGACAGGTCGCGGCAACAGCAGCGACTCTACTACAACAACGCGACGTGTCACCGATACAGTGTATTTCAGCGAGCAGCAGAGACACGTTGCCCACATGACAACGAACTTCCTTGCCACCCAAAGCGGCCTAGCATTCGTTTCGAGGAATATGTTGTGAACCGGGACCCTCCTATGTGCTACAATTGCCATTTCACAGGACATATATTTCGGTATTATTCTCGACGCCGCCAAATCACGAAGGATACCACCGATGTTCTCGTTACCCGGACTTCGTACTTCATATGACTTGCGGACGACCGATTTGCTTCCAAAGGACAATTTCTCGCACGAGACCAGACGCAACAATTCCCCGGCATCTGAGCAGAGTTTGACGCCACCGACCAAATGTCTCCGCCGTCGCTCTCGGTCCCCTCGGCGTCGTTCTTCCTCACCGGCGCCGCAAAAATAGCATCCCCGACCGATGGAGGCGACGTCTCCGGACGGTCTTTGAGAGAAATGCAATGACGGAATACCGACCATGGCACTCGTTTATACTACGGCGACTGTGTCTGGGACAAGGCTCGCTTTCAAAAACTGTATAGGCCACAAAGTTGTTTTCTTAGAACGCCGTTATCTTTCGTGGAATAGGCGGCGAGGAGCGCCTTCATCCCCTTGGTGTTTGTGCTGTGAGTATTTTGCTGGCCAGGACAGTGTGCCGGAATTCCTTGTTTTTTTCTCGTTGTTCGCCCGATGTAATTCTTGATATCGACAACGCGGCGCTTGCGTGGACTGTGCTAGTGGCGAAGTATCGTTGAACACGTTTTGGATACCAGCGCTTTCCAAACAAAGCTCGCGTAACAGAGACAGGGACACACTCAGCCTTCTCGATAGAGTGATTGTACGATCATGGTGCCTGACGCCCGCTAGTGTTTCTTAAACTAGTGTTGACGCTGTTTGTGTTGACCGTGTAGTTAGGCCTCTCAGCATAAACTCTGCTAAAAATATATATACTGGTGCGCTGCTCTGTGGTGTGCATGGCGAAAGCAGTCGACACATTGTGGGCGTTGAAACTTTCCGCCACGCCGGTTGTCCTTCCGCACGTTGTGAAAATTGCTGTCTTTGATAAAGCTTCAGGCAGCTCAATAGCGGCATTAACAGCGCATGTCACTACATCTTGCGGTCATTGCAATGATCTAAGTTTTGAATAACTAATCCTCTGCATGATCAGCAAGGCTCTCTGTTCTTCGGAGTGGCAAGCAATCGTACAGTTCCTTTCGAGTTAAGTTGCTGCATCCTACTTCACACATGAAGATGCACCACTTCATTTACCATCGGCCCACGCTCGCCACAGGATACCAGCTCAGCACACGCCATCCGCCAGTGGCCCTACCAAATGTCATCCTCCAATCGCAAAGTGATTACAGAACAAGTCAAGGAGATGATGAACAAAGGTTTCGTTCAACAGCCGTCGAGCCCACGGGCAGCCACAGTAATCCTGGTTGGACAAACAGATGGCCCCTGGACATTCTGCACGGATTACAGACGTTTAGACAGAATGACGAAGAAGGATGTCTATCTGCTACCGCGAATCGATGATGTCATCGATTGCTTATACGCTGCTTGTTATTACTCAGCACTTGATTTGCAATCAGGGTATTGGCAAACACCTAAGGGCCCTGACGACAAGGAAAATTCTGCATTCACGACTCCGGACGGCCTATTCGAGCCTAATACAATGCCTTTTGGCATCCGCAATGCTCTTGCTACCTTTGAAAGATTTACGGACATAGAATTACGCTGCCTTAAGTGGAATATATGCACATATCACCTCGATGATGTTATAATCTTTGGCCATACGTTTAAACAAAATAACGGCATCCTCAGCCTCGTTCTTGACTACACCGCCAAAGCTTGACTGTTTGAGAACTAGAAGAAATGTTGCTACAAAAACAGGTGCCGGGACACTAAGTCAACAAGAATGACGTGAGACCCGATCCTCTTAACATTGAAACGGCCAGTTCCTTCAAGCCACCGTAGTAAGCACGAGAACTTTGTTCGTTCATTCGCTATGTTCGTATTTTCGCCGCTTTCTGCCCCAGTTTACCAACATCTTACACGTTGACAAATATTCTGCGACAAAATGCGACCTTCAATTGGACAACAGAGTGTGACGCATCATTCTCTCCACTGAAGTTTATACTAAAACCAGCACCCTTCTTGCGTCACTTCGATCCATTTTGCCTGAGCAAACTTCATACTGTTGCTAGTGGAATTGGGATAGAAGTGCTTGTACAACGTCACAGTGCCGCAGAATATGTCGCATATAACAGCCGTTGCATGAGAAAATATGAACACAACTACGCGGTTACGGAACAGGAATGCCTGGTAGCTGTTATCGCCATACGGAAGCTGCGCTGTTATTTTTACGGTAAACCACTCAAGATAATCACCGACCAACATTCTTTATGCTGGCTGGTCGGTTTGCGCGATCGCTCTGGTCTTCTTGCACGTTGGATGCTGCGCCTTCAGGAATAAGACTTTCTGGTGTCGTAAAAGAGTGGTCGCCGTCACGGCCATTTCGGCTTCGTACTGACGTCACACCGCACTCAGGGGCGCGGGCCCAAAGTTGTACACAACAACCAAGCCCTCTGTTGCTAGTTATGAGACGTGCCAACGTCACAAGCAACCGACCACCGCTGCTCTGGGTCCTCTTCGGCCACTGACACCACTTTGTGCGTCGTTCGAGGAATTGACCTTTGGGTCCATTCCCGTTATCTAACAATAGAAACCGTTGGTTCATTGTCTGCGTGTACCACCTTACACGGTGCACAGAAATTGGAGCCACGCCCTCGTCCACTGCTACTTGTGTGGCAGTCTTACTACTGCCTTCTGTGGCTCGTCATGGGCCACCGTACGTTTTAATCAGCGACCATGGACGCCAGTTCCTTGCTGATACGTTTGAAGAGTTATTTCATTTGTACACTTGACAGTTCCGTCATTCCACGCCGTATGTTCCACAGACCAATGGACCCGTTGAAAGAAGAAAGAGAACACTGACGAACATGTTTGCTATGTACGTCTCCTCCAATCATAAGAAGTGGGAGGACGTGCTGCCCTTCGCAATTACGCATCGAACACGGCGAAACATGACACCACGAACTATAGCCCACCTCATCTCCTCTATGCAAAGTTACTGCGAAGGCCTTGCTTATATTTTATTCTGTACAATGGCAATTCGGTATCGAAGACCTTGCGTCTCCCTGAAGCTGGTCGAATAGCTGGCCTTCGTATTGTGCCCTTGAAAAGTAGTTCGAAATGGTGATACGATGAGCGTCACGAACAAGTGTCGTTCGAAAAAGCAGACTTGACTCTTCTTTGGACGCTGCAAAGCAAGCGTGGATTGTGTGAAAAAGCTCTTTGTTCGTAAAAGCGTTCGTAGTTGTGGACCGCCTGAGCGAATTCACTTACGTAATAGCTCACCTCCTGTGCGATGCTTGGCCACCAAGCGAACCACAACTGACTCACATTGCTCACCTCAAGCCTTTCGTCCCTGCTTGTCCGTCCTGACGCGCCGTATGGACTTCGTTTGCTTGCGGGAAAATGCAACGGAGATACGAAAGGCAGCGAGAGAGGAGGAAAAGAACAAGAGCTTTGGACTGCGCTCCCAACATAGTCTATCTCCTGCGAATAAACTCATTTCGGCACAAGTGTTCGTAACGATAATATAATGCAGCAGTTAACAGCGCAAAACGTAGAAGGGAAACGAGACGTGGAGACTACACCACAAGTAGCGCTTGCGGTGTCGTCTTCTCGTCTCGTGTCTCTTCTACGTTTTGTGCTGTTAACACCAGGATGGAAACCGACAAGTCCAAGATGCTGTTCTAGCGAAATGTTATACGGTAAATCACTGAGTGCTGCGACAGAATATAAGCCCCAAATATAGTATAGTTGAGGCTCCAACATTCGCGGAGTATGAATGGTGGTGCCGGCCTGCAGAACTAGCCCAAGGAAACGTTGCAGATAGCATAAACGCATCCATGGCTCTAGCTCTGCTAACAACTGCTGGAAACAGTGCAGCAAAGATAGTTATTGGTTGGAGAAGCAAACTAAAGAAAACATGGGTATCTTTTTGGATATATACTACAACTATAACTAAAAAAAAAAAACAGTTCAGAGCGATAAGCAAGAAGGCTAGCATATTCAAGGTTCATAGAGACAAATGAGAAGAAAAGGATATTTCAGTGGAGCTTAACATATGTCTATTGACGAAAGCTGTACCAGATAGAAAGTATCTCACGCTGTAAAATGAAGCCAATCATGAAAGACAGAATACGTCCAATCTAATAACTAATAATGAAGTTCTTATTGTGATGGTGGCTAACTCGCATATTTGGGAATGTAATCAATAACACCAGTACTATCTTCAACGTAGAAGCAGAAAAATTAGAGGTTCAATTATGAATAAATAACGAGTATCTTCTAAGGAAGGAATTTCAAAGGCATCTGAGGGTCTTCATTTCTCTGAGCACCTCAGTTTCTACATGTGTGATGGGTAACAATGTTCCTTTGCTTAAGACATAGGCATGCTCAGTGAGATAGTAATTGCTATCGAAATGTTCATAGGTATTAGAGAAAAAATTCACCAGCAAGCCGGCACTGGAACGAAGTTACAGCGGCACGAACGTTAAGCTGGATAAAGTGTGCTGCGGTTTGTGCATGGAATGGCAAATTACAAATCGACCTTGTAAGTCCTTTGCGGTGCCTTAGCAGTAGTGGAAAAGTTGTGCAAGTAATTTACTACACAAGAAATCAATAGTGTAAGTGAGATTGAATGAGATTATGACACATCTGCTTTTTCATGGATGTTGCCGCAGAGTTACAAATGGTGTTCATTATCACAGTCGCCTTGCGAAGGTCTTTGCGAATAGTTTGAAGAGGAACATACCTGTTTCAGTTTTGATGAAACAAAAATTGCTGAAGATATTATTGGCGTTGCATTCTGTAGGGTCTGGTTCTATATTGTCACCGTCAGCTCTCGTGGCAATAATATAAATTTAGGTCTAGAAATAGAACATATCGTTTAGTCAATTTTCCATCGAAGTTGGTTCGCTTGTTGCAAACGGTGCAAGTGTCGAGCCATTCTTGTATGCATAGAAAGTTCTCCGAAACTTGGCTGTAATTCGTAAGAAAAGCACAAGCGCTGGTGTCGCTGTTCCTCATGTTGTGATTCCCATTACACGTGCTTTAGCAACTATCGTGGCTCATGCGTCCAATTACAAAGCATGTTTGGCTTGTGACAGCAGTAAAGCTAGTCACAACATAGCTGCTTATCTATCGCCTGTCTTTGGAATTTTGTGATCGCAGTTGCAAGAGATCGCGGACGAAGTGAAGGACGCCTTTGCTATCCTCCTCGATCTCGTGGACTGGATGAGCGCTGCCAACAAGAAGGCCGCCATCTTCAAGGTGAGCCTGCGCCCGCAGTGCTAACACTCGCCGAATTTGGCGGCGCCGGTGTCTTTTCCGCCAGCGGGAAGACTTCCCGAGGTTAGCTCGAGAAACCCGCTGGTGTGGTGATAAGAGACGAAAAATAAGTTCTGTAATATTTGACAAAAAAAAAGACAGCCGAGGTGGGCTTGTTGGGCAGCAGTTGCAAAGGCAGTGCACTTGTGGATACAAGGACGAACACCCAAGGGAACATGAGCGTTAATGTTCTTGTGTTCACATTTTCATCTTGCGCTAAATACGAAATTGAAGATACCAAAAGACCGACTAAAGCTTTTTTCGCTCTATTTACCATTCTTAGACATTTCAATAAAGATGAAGCAGATGTATAGCCTCTGGATTGACTTCTGTACTGTCGCACGCAAGGAGGTTTGAAAAAAGAATTGCTAGAGTGATAATGATGTCCCGCAGGTGAAGCCGCACCGCAGTTATTTTAAAGAGGGCCGTGCAGAGGCGCGAAAAAACGTTATCTTATGGTGAGGGAGCGCTTTCTCACACTTCCGACGAGTTAATCATGGCTTATTTTGCCAGACAGATACTTGTTTACGTGTATCTCTGTATTACCACATCTAGTTATGAAATCTGAACATCATATTTTATTGGAGCTAATGTCATCGATACTCAGAGAAAGTCAGTACTTTTGTTGGAAGCAATCTTTATTTTCAACTAGCCTATCAGTACAATAACTGAGCCAAATCACTTAATCTTAAAGCCAAAGTTACTCGACAAGGCGCTATTACAGAGGTCGAGGAGGTGCAAGCGTTGGCTTCAGTTCTGGGGGAAGCTACGAAAGTTTATACTTCAGCAATTTATAAACTTCCTTGATAGCACCCAGTGTAAGCTACAACGCGAAAGCATGTGGCAAGCGGTCGCATGTTGTAGCTCATATTAAGCGCGAGAGTACCTGCCATTTAGAGTTTTAAATGGCGCGCATTTATTATATTTGAGATAACAGCACATCTCCACACAGAACTATTTAGAACAATGAGATGGTAAACAGTTTTCCATACCGTAATTCCAAAATCAATGCTATTTAACCTGCGCCTATTCACAAGAAAAAAAAACGCATTCTAGATTCAATATGCTATATGTTATACCCTAATATGTAATTTAAAGTTCAGTTTGCGACGACAGGAAAATAATGTCTGCAATGTAACAATTATACGAACATTTTTAAGGCATATTTTGTTTATCGAAGCATGCACTTTCGCTTGCTTTTATGCACAATACTGTTTGTACGAAATTAAATTATGCTTCGAAACTGTCATATATTTGCATTGTCTGTGGAAGTTATAAAATTTTTTCGGTGATCTGCCTTTGCAGCGATTTCATTCTTGTAAGCTTTTGTTCTTGTTAATCTATTTTTTGACAGCCTGCGCTCGACTTTCAAAATTCTTTTGCAATAATTTGCTGCTTGTGTAACAATTCCTCGGTGTCAGTGAACACATTGGCTCACGGTTCGTGCACTCTGATGACAATCAGAATCATTTTTAGGGGATGCAAAAACAAAAGATATGCAAGCTTGCGCAAGCAATATCCATATCTACATGAGGCATATCTATATGATAGTCGGGTCAAATGTGCATATAATGTACGGTATGTTTTTTATCAACCAAATTGGAAGTACAGTGCTCATCTCTGTGTGCCTTTTCTTTGGCCTTGTCAACTGCTGCGTACACTTTGAGGTCTACAAACAATAAACAAATCAATTGAATGAATGTGGGCAGAGCTCTTATCCCAGTTTTCATCTGCAAAAAGCAACCAACTTGTGAAGCGCCATATTAGGGGTAGGCAACCTGCGCAACCAAAAGTCGCAAGCTTCGCCCCTAGGTAAAATCTTCATGCAACAAAGCAGCTTCGCGAGCGTTTATCTGTACTTGCTAGTCAAGAAGGGAACGCCGACTTAGGTTAAAAGAAAGCGAATATGAGACGTGGGGAGCACCTTGACGTTGCCTTTCACAATGGAACACTATGACTGCGAATGACCACTTGGCAGTTATAGATGCAACCAAAGAATTCGGTTTTGTTACTCTGCCGAACGAATCGAAAAAAAAGGCAAAAGCGGCTCTTGCGAGAAAAGAAAGCTCCAAGCGAATTATTCTTCCGCCAGAGGCGTCAAAAAAAAATTTGGAGGACCCTTAAGTTTCGCCTTGAAGAGTGGAGCGCGCTACCAGTCAAAGGTACCCGAATGCTTCTCACGCTTCCCGGCAAATGCAGCTTATGCAACCGTAATGTCTACCAAGAAACGCTGGCAGCAAGCACCATGCACGAAGGCGATCTTTCTGGTAGCAACGCGGTCTGGGACGCGCATGCGCAGAGGAGAGCGCCATCTCACGGTGTTGTTGCAGGTAACCGGGCGCGCCGTTTTATTATGAGTAGAGACGCTGGGAAAGAGGTTTGTGTTTGAGTTTCCGCGTAACAGAATAATGTTTTCTCGAATATACAAATTACTATCCAGCGTTGCCATGTCTGTAGGTTGTGTTTAGGGCGTACTTTATGATTTTTCTCACGCAAGTTACTTTGCGAAATTCAATTGTTTCAGCAACTTCTTTGCACTACATAAAGGGCGTGCAGGTTTGGGCATGCTTGGTCCGGAAGGATTTTTCGCAAAAAATGCGTACGACGCTGGACACGGGATGCGGGACGCCAATTCCGAATTTTCTGTGACACAGGACGCTCTGTTGTGTGAAAAAGTGGGAAAGTGGCCACAGAAGCTGGACTTGCTGTGAATAAGTAGGCATAAGAGCTCGTACAAACGCTTGATCCTGAAAAAATAAAAAAATGGCGCAAGCCTACATACACAGTAACTATGAAAGGGGCGTGGCAAAACTAATTTAGTGCCCTTTAGCCTAGAGATCCATAAAAATTGACAAATAATGGCTCATTTATTCCAATAAGGCAACTTCGGGTTGTGCCATCAAGTCAAATAATTGAAACATTGTCCATTGCTCATTCGATTCACATTATAGATTTATTTTGCTCCGTTTGACACACACCTCTTTAGAAGGCCATGCGAGACAAAATTACATAAGCCAGAGAAATTGGTATTCAAGAATATTACAGGGCATAAGCAGCGGCTTCTTATCAGCACATTTGGAAACTTATCATTGGACGACACCCGCTTGCCCGATCAAGAAACTTGCTGCGTACAAAAAGCAGAGTTCTGCATTGGATCTTAAGCGGCACTAGTGTTCTAGAACGCTCCAATCAGTTTGAAAGAAGTGAGACAACGGTGCCTTGGCTCACATTCAGGTGGACAAGGTGTTCGATACGTAGATGACTATATATTTATTGATGGTCAGTCACAGGAAGGCACATTGCCTCGTATAATAGAAACTATATTGACACTTCTGCACTACCGACTGAAAGAAAAAAGTGTCCATGACTGGGTAATCTTAAAAAGCAGGCACATTTGTTGACAACAAGGTTTATAGCGTTTATGATTATATTGCCACGTGGTAGCGACGGTAAAGAACACAGTAGCAATACTGTGAATGTAGAAATTACCATTATTCGGCGAATCAAAAGCTCCGAGGCATATCAGCTGCCAAACGTATTTTGGACGTGGCAAGTCTCAAGGGCATTTTATTTACTATTTCTCAACCTAAGTGGCAAAGGTGTGCGGACACTCGCAAGGTGGAAAAAAGAGAAGAAAAGAGAAAGCATTCGTATCCACTGGAATGTAGCGTGCAACTGCAAGGGAAGCCCATACAGCTTGCTCAAAAACAAATTTTCGCAGTTGAACAATTTGTCCTGTTCCGGGATTCGCCCTTTTATTCATCCTGCTAAAGAAAGCGTCCGCGGCTTAAGAGTTATATTATCAGGCTCCTGTGTTGTAGGTCCTTTGTTGGAATGCAGCTGTGTGACAAATGGTTACTTAAAGAAGCATATACTTAGTATATCCGGAAAATCAACGCGACGTGGACTATCAGACTTTGGCTGGGGTTTCCATATAATTTTTCTCGCACTAATACTGAGCTTGTAAAGTCGTGTCTCGATATTGGCACAATTTAGAAAAGCTTGCGCACTTTGGGGCTTAACTTGTTCAAGTTCCCTTCATGTTTAGTGATTCGTATTGTGTACAATGTACGAGCATTTGTGCTCACACCATAACAGTCACCTGTCTGGCGTGTCTTCCATTTTTATAAAGCGGTGCTTCCATGTGACGAGTGGCTCGCGTGCTACAGATGTGACACAATATTACTCCCAGAAAACTATCAAGAACTGACTTTTCAAAAAAGAAAACACAGGAAGGCAGATAGCGTACAATATCTAGGTGCAAGACACGTTCCAAAGGATGCAAAATTTAGAGGGCCAACGGAATGCGCGTAGGCTCTAGGTTTTATTGCTGAACAGTAGTAGTACAGAGAATTATACTTTTCCATCCGATCAAGAAAGAAGTCATCTGTGGTGGTGGAGGCAGTGCTGGTTGACATTGCATTCTATAAATTACAACGCCATGTTTCTGTTCACTTGCCAATTGGGAAAGCAACGTTTGATATTTTCTTTAGCATGTTTGGTATGGAAGCAAGGAAGGACATTGACGACAGTGAACAAAAAACAAGAGTGTTTTATGTCAAACTCAACATCGATCTTTCTTACAGTACGTGACGCAAAGTAGAGTTAATACGGGCGAAAAAGCTGAAACAACCATACTGTGCCTCGTGCATGATTTCTACAAATGGACGAGTGTTGCACTACCTTGGTATTACATGACACCTAGAAAAAGTGTATGTCTCGTGCCCTTTACGGCAGAGATTGCCGTGGGCTCACGATTCTCATTTCATCGTTCATTCTGGACCGCCATCACAAATTTACACGTGCAGAAGCTGCTGCACACGGCTTGCAAAATTTCTTCTTCAGGAGCACCATTCATTCTGCTCATCGTGCATCCTGCCATACGTTTTTTACGGAATTGTTGGAATGCATCATGTAACCGCACAAAAACAAGGGACAAAAAAGGAACACACAAGACAGGCGCGGATCCGCGCCTGTCTTGTGTGTTCCTTCTTTGTTCCTTGTTTTTGTGCGGTTACATGATGCATTCCAATAACGACCACCAACTAGCCTGCTTATCCCTGTTAAATGTGGTTTACGGGTTATCTTTTACGGGTTATCTATGAAGTCTCTTGTCGTCTCCTTTAACACTAGTTTTAAGTAGTCTGACCTGTGATCTTTGAGATAGTGCAGCTTTAGGGAAATAATCTAAATTTAGTGTATCGCCTTGACGGTCTAAACACAAAGTGCTGATTGAATGAAACTTAAGAAATTGCGCCTGCGGAAAGAAAATGAACACAGTAAACTATCGCGCTCTTGTTTCGTTTTGCCGGGAAACGCACTCGTCTTTTGCGGGGCAACGTTTCCGTCTTCAGTTCTCCGCCAGCACGCCACGTCGACATAAGTGTCTCGCCTTCTCTCGCATTTACTTCGGCCCGAACGGCACTTGTCGCTGTCGCTCCTCAGGCAAGATGAGGTGAAGTGCTAGTCGAAGGTAGAAGAGAGGCGCGCACAGCGCTTGCTTTGGTAAGCAGGTGGGTAAAATAAACGGAAGCCACCAAGACTCACTCCCAAAATAGGCATTGTGTTTATGACCCCATACCCCTTACTCTTACTCCCGTAACCAAAATTTACTGTGACAATCTCACTCAGACGTTGGCTCACCACAATTTACTTTGGCATGCTCCTATGGAATTACCCTCGCAAGAATTTCCCTCCGCAGGCTTACTCAGACTAATCAAAGATTGAGTCAGACTCAGACTCAACCTGAGTGAGTCACTCAGTCTGAGTGGGTCGATTAACGAGCGTGCTTACTGACGTATGCCTTCGTCTATGTACCAAGCGGCAAATATTTGAACACTCCAGTGCGAAATGAGACGCCAATTTGCAGAGAAGGGAAAGAAAATTGTCAAAAGAGGACTTATGCTTACGTGAGCCATCGTAGGCGCCATGATGGTAACGTATTTTGCTAATAAGTACAGCTTACTCATGCATTGATGTTTTCGTCTTCTTGTTCAGCTTCGAGAAATGAAGGTCAACGCTGGTTTTCCGCTGTGGATCCGGAGTGACACGGAGCTCAACGAATATTACTCGTCGGTAAGCAACATAATATATACGCTAGTTTGTCATTTTCTGGGGAAAAATGCAAAGCGTAACATTACGTACGGGCTACGAAGGGCTGACATGTTACGTGTTTTCTCTGGTCTTCATTGTTACGGTGAACGATATATTAAAGTAACCATGAGTGGACTACGGACCAGCTGAGACGGAACCATTATTCGATGAAAATGACTTTGCAGTAACCTTCACAGCACTCAGCCTCGACACTTAAATTCAGGTGCACGTCAAAGAACCCTACGAGTCCGGAATTTCCGGACTCCTCATAATCAGCATGCCTAATAATCGGATCATGGTTTTTGCAGAAAAACTTCACAGTTTAATTTTTAAATAATGATAAGCTCCCGGTGAAAATTCGAAGCACGTAGCCCTTGCCAAAAGCTTTCGCGGTATAGATTACAGCTGCCGCAGCTGCCGCGGTAACGGCAGATTGCGGCGTAGGGAGAGACCTTTCTAGCTTTCCATACATAAGAGGACCAGCCTAACAACTGATTTCATGTTATTAGTGCACCACTATGTGTAGAAAACGCATAGTTAGGGCTCACGAGGACCAGGGCGAATACCAGGAGGGAATAAGAGAAACGGAACGGCAATATGAACAGCGGCGGCTTGCCGCCGCTGGTACTATTGTCGTGACATTCTAGTAAAGTGGAAGTCTACACATGCACATCCTCCTGTGGCTGAATAATGCCCCGGAGGAGGAATTGAGCAATCAAACGTTGCATGCCCTCCCCCCCTCTCGTAACAGTCGTGGTTTTCAACACATCTGCTTTCGCAGCACCAGCATGGCGAGTCACTATATTTTTTCGTTGAAATTGTGCGGATATGTACATTTTGTTTATTGTTTGTCAGCCAGCACTTATTGTGTATGATCAAGGCATAAATTCAATTTCTTATTGGAATAACTTCTGATCGCTATGGTTTCCTTGCGTGTTGCCAGTTTTCTCTGGCGCTCTTTGCGGCGATAATAGGCCAGTTGGCGAAAGGAGTAAGGAACCGGCCCCAGGTCGGCCCATCTCATGCGCGTCAGTGGGCGAGATGTAGCGACCTGGTCATAGTTAACGGCAAACTCGTCGGGCCCTGCACTGCGCCGTGGCGAGGTAGGAGAAGAAGAAATTTCTATTCCGACATAGTGTATTACGATATGGTTGGCAGTATCAGCTGGATCCTTAGCCAGGTGATCCTTAGCCTAGGTGGCCAGTTCGGGATTCTGTTTTGAAGTTGAGGATCCGAGTGGCCAGAAAGGTTCTAGGGCTGCGGCCGTGCCTGGTGCCGGGTAAAAGAGAGGTCCAAAGCGATGGTTGATAGATGAAAAAACACGTTTTATGAACTAATTTATATGATGATGGTCTAGAAGGAGGGCTCCGGGATTCTTGGAGCACATTGCATGTCCAGCGCTGTACGTCCAAGTCTTTACATGTCTGAGCAGCTCCACAACACCCAAGATCCGTTGCATAAGCAGTTGATTTGCCCCTTTAGCTCGTCGTGGAAATTCAATGTGCTTCTTCTCAGCCAATTATAACTGTCGTACAGTCTGCAAAATTCTAACCATGGTGTCACACCTTGTTGCCGGACACCACCTTTGGCGTGCAACCTTCGACCCGCCCTTGACGTAATTACAGACAGTCGTTTGTGAAACTTGGGTTGACGCTGTTCCCATCGAAGTCGTCAGCGTAGGCTTTCTCCCGCAATTAGTGGGCTCTCCTCAACGGCCAACTTGCAGCGATTTTCATCTTGCCATTGATTCTCGACTTCATCACTTTGAAGGTGGGTTCTCTGTCTGCCTGTCAATAGTCGGCACCGTGTCCAAAGGTAGTCTGGACGGTTACTGGTGCTTCACGGGAAGCACACAAAGACCGACGTTGTTATTTCGAGACCCACATGACCGACGACCCCTAACAGCTTGGGGTCCCAGAACTCTCCTCTTTCGCCAGCTTTGCGTCGTCGAGTAGACGAAGAAGCGACGCATAATTGCTTTTCAATGGTCTTGAAGTCATGCTGGCTTCGTCTCCAGCACCTTCTAGAAAAAAAGGCGATGAATCAGGGGTGGCATTCTATAGCAACACGCTCACCAATGACTCACCCTTTCTTCAGACGGACCTCCAGACACAACTGTTTATAACACAAAAGTATACTAAATTGCAGTCCAAAGCAGCACGGACTAATAGTACTCTCCTATACATAATGAATATTGCTAATTAGATGTCGTGATGGCATTTAAAACTCTATGCGTGGATGATTTTGAAGTGTTGTAATGAGCTTTGGTACTCTATTCCAAATTTTCGAGCCGTGAATTTATAGGGAACGTTAATAGTATACATTATGAGCAGCGGCGTAGCCAGAAATTTCATACGAGAGGGAAGTGGGGTCGCGTTCCAGCTCAGCCTCCTCCTGATATAATTTTTCGAGTGATCAAATACATTAATAATAACTGCATAGTCATTGCCACAGATGCTGAAAACGAATTCTTGAAACTAGGCACTGTGAAGACAAGTAAAATATGTATTTTTTCGTAAAAGAATGTTGTTATAGCTCCGACGGGCCAGCCGGATGGAGGATCTACGGCTTGAGGCCTAAACGGGCGGTGCGCGCAGCGCCGCAATAAGAGCTGCACTGCTCAAGTCGGGGACCAGGCCAAGAATTAATTTATTTCAGCGAGGGGAAACGCACCAGGCAACTTACAGCGTTAGGCCTTGAGTGTAGCCCTGACGTAAACGATTTGAAACTGAAACTGGAAGGCAACACTGGATACCACATCACCTCTCCCTTGAGAGGAAAAAGTGATACTCGCTCTCCTCTTAACAAAAGCACGTTATGAGTCACAGAAGAACACAGAAGCCTCAGCGTTACACAATGAAGATTTCCCAATGTAAGTTTTGGACATTATCATTTATCCTTGTACAATGAATAGGATTTCTACTAGTATCAATTAAAAACATGTATCATTTGCACATTTTACTTGGCGTTGGCCAATTGGAAAAATAATCGCAATGAAAATGCGTCTCACTACGTCATTTTATTGATTTGTATTGCGTTGAGTAAAGAGTACATGTTAGCACTAACACGCATGTGTGGTGAAGACATCTTTATATAATAGAAAATTCAGGCACATGTACCGATCACAGACTGTTTCTTTAAGCGGACATCTTTGACTTCCCCATTTTAAGAGAAATACACAACATGAATGCCGAAAATAAACATGATTGCACTACAGTCCTGAAGAGTTTCAGTACACATGACGACGAGATGCACACTTGCACACACAGATCACACATGAAAAAGTTCATAGAGCACAAAAAGACATTGCGAACATCTGTGTGCCCCCTGGGACAGCACTGATGTGTGGCTCATTCGCCCTGAGACTGACTCGAGACAGCTCTGTGGCTGTTGTGGATTGGAGACTGTGCCTATAAAGCACTTTACACTCTCAAGTAGTTGGGATAGTCCCCCCTTGAGGATGCTAAAACCTCAATAAAGTTCAGAACTCTTTTGGCATGAAAGACTAATTCGTATGGCGGCTATTACCGTAGTGAAAATGTGTCTACTACAGGCTTATGCTGCAAGAAATGTAAGGCACAAGAAACGCATGGTATCCCTTCTACGGGGATGCTGAGAAATCAGGGAAAGCGTTCCTACCACAAGGATATACTGATAAATGTGCAGTATAGGAGTAAGTACAGTGTGCGCATTGCACCCTTTATGCTGCCAGAAGTTCCCGAATTTGAAGGATACTACTTATGCACTATATACCTAACAAACATATAAGGAAAGACTTTTGGCGTTAAGATCCGAATTGGAATGGGAAAGTTGAAACATGTGTAGATAATAAACCAAGGCAGAACACTACTTGGAATCACAATCCTTAACCGTAGGGGAGGTTGTCTTTCACGTGTAGGCCTATGCAGGACTGGTTCAGGTTTTAGAGGAGGAACAGCGGAAGTGTTACTAGTACAAAGACTGGAAGGTGTGTCGGTGTCCTGAGTGCCTTCAGGGGCAATATCTTGGGGAGGAGTGTCGCACGGACGTTCAGGATACTTTTCTGCACAGGTGAACCCGATGACGGTGGTGAAACAGGCGTTTGCAAAGTTGTGGCTGCCGCAGGAAAACGGGTGCTATTAGGAACTGGAACAAAAGGTGGAAAACTATCGTCAAAGGATGTGTCGTCATCGAAATGACTTCTTCCATTTGTTGTTTCACGCTGACGTACAGAGTACTTCACCAGTTTAGAAGCATTCCAACGCTCGCCATTTTCAAGCCGGAGAGTACTTCGACCTACTTTGCTATAACTCTTGAACAGACCGGAGTATTTAGGACCAGATTTCCGTGAAGTACGTACCCTAACGAGAGCGCCTGGCTGAAACTGAGGACATCTTGTTGCGCGACAATGATCCACATACTTTTTAGTATTTTCCTGTTTTTGACGTACTCCACTCTGCATTCCTTGGCGCAACTTTGGAGAAACAAATTCACGATGAATTGGAGGCATGTTTGCGACGTCCAGACGAGTTCGTGGTTGCCGACTACGGAACGGGATAGCTGGAGACACACCAGTAGTCATATGTGGAGTAAACCTGTAAATTGCTGAGTATTCAAAAACCCACGCCTGACGTCTCGCTGTTACAAAATAGCGATCTGTATGAACTGCGTAAGGACAGAGTTAAATCTTTCTACCTGGCCATTGGACTGTGGGTAGTAAAGGGAAGACAAGAAATGCTTAATGCATCTTTCCTTGAGGAAGTTTTCGAACTGCGCAGAAACAAACTGTGGTCCGTTGTCGGACACAATAGCATCAAGAAATCCTTCTCTACTTAATATGGAAATGAAAGTGCGCATGATGGGGCTCGGATGTGACGGAAGGCATAAAAGCAACTTCGGGCCACTTGGAATGATACTCAACCATGACCAAAGCAAAAGGTGCATACTGTGTAGCACGATCAAGAGGGCCTAATATGTCTATGGCTAACTTTTCCCATGGCCTCAACGGCCATCCGACAGGTTATAATGGAGCAAAAGATGGTTTGGCAGATTTATCTGCTTGTTGGCACACAAAGCAGTTTCCAATAAGTTCCTCAACTTGCGTATCCATTTGAGACCACCACTAGAGGCCTCTCAAGCTGGACTTTGTTTTCGTAATGCCTAAGTGACTTTCATAAGCAATAGACAGGAGTGTCTGACGCAAGGAAGCAGGAGGAACGATACGTTCACCTCGGAGAAGCAGATTATCCACGCAAGACAATTTCGACTGTGCAGCAGCATATGCCTGTAACTTTGGCGGAAGGTCCGCCGCGGTTCTCTATCCTTGTACTATTTTGTCTTTTAATGTTTGGCACACTGGATTTGCTTGTGTAGCTGCTTTCAATTCTTCTTTTGTGATACAATATGAAACCAAAGACACTATTTCCTTATCTAGTGCTGGTTCACTTTCGGGAGGGACAGGTAAGCGAGACAATGCGTCCACAATGACAGTTTGGTCACCCTTACTCTACTCAATGATGAAATTGTAATATAGCAATCTTGCGCTCCACCTTGAAATTCTTAATAGTCGCTGTCCTGGACCCTTTGAAGATAGCAATGCGACTAGAGCTTGGTGATCAGTTCGCAGAGTGAACTGTTGGCCCCACAAGTAAACATGCCAGTGTTCACACACAAAAATACTACATTTAAATCGCTGACGGCACAATACACGCCGACATTACTTGGAACCTACATGAATGTCATCGCTGATTCTTTCTGTTGTGTTTGTTCGCGCCGAACTTTGTGTCACCAGATTGTATGCTTCACACGAATTCTGTAGTACTTTCTTGTAGGCACACGGGTACGGGCAATTACATTGGAACATTTGACGACTTATGTGTAGATGCCGACGCACTTCACCCGCACATCAGATTTTAGACGATTGCCGACTGTCGCTGCTGCCGCTGTGGTTTGAGTGTAAGCCGCTTTTCTCGTCATAGGTTCATCCAATAGAGTTTGTTTCGTAGTTAACTGTATCATCTGCTGCAGGCACGTACCCAAGGGGGGGCCCGGGGGGGTCCGCCCCCCCCCCCCGAAATTAGAAGCATCCCCCCCCTCTCCGCCCACGCCACCACTTCACAGACACATTCCTAAAGCGCCGCCAAATCAATGTTGAGACTTGACAGCTATTCGGCGGTCAAAATTTTGTTGCCTTATTGACTCCTTTTGGATGGCCGTAGTTATCCGCTTCTCTTGGAATGTGAAGCCAGTTTCCTCATCAATTCGGTGCCCGCACGATTAACTCAATATGCATTCAGTTGTCACCGCCTATTGAACGGTCACGCGCATCGTTGTTGCTTCGTTAGTTCAACCTTCATCTTCTAGACTCATCCAGGGACCAGGAAAGGGATTCAATTCGTGGTCAGCTGGTCTGTATGCACGTGAAACAAGTTGCGGCCAGAGAAAATGCAAAGTGCGATTGACTATTCTTTTTGTTTCATTATTTTCTCGAGTGACGGCTCGCCTCGACGCTCACAGATCCTCGGAACCATATATCCGTGGTATGGGTTAGATAAGGTGGAAAATAAAATAATGCGAGACAGCCGCCATCATCAAACCCTGTAATAACCCATAAGCTCATAGGCAATATGAATGTCACCGGTTCACTGGTCTGGTTTTTCCCTGATTGTAGAGCACTTTTCATGCAAAATTGGAAACTGGAAACAAGAGTCTCAAAGAGTAGAGAAATTAAGCGATCTACTAAGCGAGACGGCCGAGACAACAGCCAAACTGGAACGAAAAACTAAAATTAAGAAATTTAGCCGTTGTTTACGGAAATATTTATTGATCAACATCTCTTTATTTAAAAAGGAAACAGAGAAAACGCCGCCGGAACTAGAGCACAATTCCGTGTGTTCAGAATGACGCTTCTACAGTTATTGTTAGAGCGGCCTGACGTAGCCACTTCCCTACTGTGCTAATAGGTGTGTTTTCCAACCTTCGGCGGTGGGCGCAGTATGTCTAGAATCTCAGCTTCGTGCGCCATATTCGGTTTTACGCGACTGGCGGCCACGCATCGTTACGTAACTTCCCAAATAACAATACGAGTCGGTTGTGGCACGTGTTAGAGCAGTAAACGCGGGATCCAAAAGAACAGCCATTGCTCCGCAAAGATATATTTCTGTATAATTCTTCGAGAGCTAATTGAAGAAACGCTACTATACGCAGATACAACTTAAGTCTGCAATGACGCCCCGCCCACGCCCTCGTAACCGCCATACACTGTTCCGCCGCGAGGCGGCAAATAATTGGTACTTCAAACTTTTCCTGTTACCCAAATAAGGCAGTAACTACAAAAATAATATTTTTAATACGTAATTTTTCCTCGCATATTATACTGGAATGGCGAATAGCTAATTCTTTATTGAACTGAAATAACATGCTTGCTTCGTTACAACTATTTTTTGTGAGGTTTCACTTCAGTTTGTTGTGAAGTTTCATGAGTAAAAGTGGTGCAGCCCTGAAATGAACTGCACCGCAGACTTTTGAAGACTCCATTCATTTTGTCCATGTCGGTTGCACACCTGATTGCTTCTACCGATGAAAAGACTCTTCAAGAACAGCAGACGCTCTAGAGCTATCAAGTACGACGCCATCTTGAAAAGGCCGCATCACGACGATTTGTTTGCTTCGGTGATTGGCTGGTGGAGCAACCTAACTCCACGCGTTGCGTGTGCCTTTCTTGCCAGCTGCTGTTTTCTTCAGTTCTATTCTACTAAAGTAATCCTTATTTTACACTTTTGCATTTTTACTTGTTCTTGGCAGTGTTCCTTCTGCGCTTCTTCCCTGCGCGAGACCATTTGACGTGGTTCTTTGTTTTCCAAGTAAAGGAGAGGGATATCGCACAGGCGTACATGTAAAATACACCTTATTTCATTTTTCTTTTCTGGGTTTAAGCGTTTTTATGGTGAATGGTGGGCGTTATTCACATTTGTACTACTAAAGGTACCCCCCTCATTTGCATAAAAAAGTTACCTTGAGTTGCCCCCCCCCCCCGAAAAAAAAATCCCGGGTACGTGCCTGATCTGCTGTGTTTTCACTGACCCAACTACGTGACATTCGTGGAGTTGCTTCGATATCTAAGGGAAACTGCCTGCAAACTAAAGGCGTAAGGACATCGTCAACGTTGCCACGGACTATCGAGCAAGTCGCAGGCGGCATAGATTACCGCTGGAGTAAAAATTTCTTCCGGAGATATTAAAGAAGACCAAGGCCAAGCCAATAGCCGAAATGACAGCAGCCGTGTCTGCGGTCTTCCTGCTGTTAACAATCCTGGGAGCCACAGAACTTTCGCGGGTTATTGACCACAGACCTCGAAAACTGGCGGGAGACATACGAAAGGATCGCGATGTTGAACTGGAACTGCTAGGACATGTTGTGCCATGTGTACCTTACTCAACCTTGAAAGATGCCGCGATTACCCAGTTACAGAACCAAAAGTTACAGAACTACATGGAACCTGTTTCCCAACAGCTTCCTGTAGACCTTTGCGGGCGTCGTGCGCAAGGGCAGAATCTCTGCTAGAAGCCCGAGGGCGTCTCCAAACTGCGGTGCCAACTACATGGAAGAACTGACCTATCTACACCAACGTACAAAGCGGAATGTCTGTGGAAAAGAATGTTCTTTTTTTCTAATGCTGGGAGTCAAGCAAGAAATTTTTTAGTGGTTTATTAGCAACCCCTTCACACAGTTAAAGAATTCTGAATGTGAGCCATGACCATCTGGAACATGCTAGTGATGCGTAATAAGCAATATCACCGCCAAGTGCTTACGCCGAAGTAAAAATCCAAGCACTTGTCTCCAAAGAACTCCGAGAAAACGACAGGGCCGTAGGGCGCCAAGAACTTCGTAAAAAATTTACATTTACAATGCACCCAAGGCTCCTTAGGTGCATTGAATGCGTAATTATTCCGATTCTTCGGCGCGATACTTTTCACTCGTCATGCGCTTGAATTGTGCAAAGGCAATTCAGAGAGGGGGTCACCGAAATTTTTGGGGAGGCCAGGTCGGTTTTGAACATCTGTCAATACAATTTTGAATTGGGTGCAGCTGTGCACAGTGGGATTTCGCATTTCGAGCCACCGGGTTCAGCAACGAGACTGTGACGTGCTCACCTGCTCACGTGGGTCTTCTTGCCATCGTATGTTAACGCCGCATGCTCGCCGTATTTTCCACTTCATGGGGAACTAATGCTTTCGTATTAAAATGCTCCTTTCGTCTCTGCGTCAAGTGGTCTCGATCGCTGACATACTGAAGGAAGAACTTGAACGCTCACTGAAGGTGCTACTATTTCCCGCATCACAGCAACGCCAGCAGAAAGTGATGACTTACGCCACCGTTGCCTGCCTTCAATGTCTCTCTCCGCACCCGCGCCAGGATCCCGCAGAACCGCAATTGCGTCATCCGCCGCAGCCACCAGCTTGCCCGCCCGTCACATAGCGCAACTACCAAAGGAAGACAGATACATGGAACGCTGCAGATCACCACCGGGATTGCTATCTCTGTGGAAATGCCGACCATGTTCTACCACCGATGTTCATACTGCGACTTGGACAGTAAGGGTTTGCCTTAAACTCACCGTGCCCACAGCAAGGTGAACGGCCTGGTTATATCGCTGACTGCCTTGCCGCCGCCCACTGCAGCCCTTAACGACCGCCCCGTTCGCCATCTCGAGACCGCTAATTATCGCCGCAGCGCCGACCGTGCTTACCCATTCCGTGGCCACTCCTTCAGCCCTTACGGGAAAGCTAAAAGCAGCAACTGATGGTGGTGCGGTTAATTTACGTCGAAATGCGGAAGAGCATCCGGTGCTGACGGTGATGCTTCATGATGTATCTTGATGATGTTGTAACACGCCTCCATTGTTGAGTCTAGTGTGAGAAACAAGTGGCGGGAAACGCCATGCGTCGCACGATACAACCATGGAAGACGAGGCCGAAGTGGGTGGCGAGTCGGGCTGCTCGTTAACACCTAATAAAAAAAGAGGAATCGTACAATTGGGGCAACAAAGGTATTAATCTCTTCTCAGTCGCTACATTATCGGTGTCGAAACCCGGCATCTTTCACACCAATACTGTACCGATGATGGAGAAGTTGCACAGGCAGCAAGGCCTCCTTCGTGGTTTCGCTACCCGACTCCTCTCTATATGCAGTCAGGTCCTCCTGCAAGGCTCTCTACCGTCGTCCTCCGACCTACGCGACGAAGGACGACGGGCTTCAACGGGCTTCGCGGCAAGGACTCAGCTTTCACCGAATTCCACAAACAGATCGCCGACCTCTTTGACGGCGAGGAGTTTGACGAAGAAATTATGGGCGCAATGATTACCACGAGAAGATCACTAGTGGGTGGGTAGGCTTCGGCACACGTAGAACACAGTTGCATGGGCCGGTCTTGCCGTCATCGAACAGAACCAGTCGTTTCATCCCAGGGATGAGGACGAATCTAGCTATACCATGGGAGGTGATAACTCGGAGATCATCGGTCAAACCTCTTCTATCACAGCGGGCCGCGAGCGCCGGACCTACGAGTCGCCTTGCGGAAGCTTCAAGTACACGTCTTTACTGGTGCGAACCGTGAGTGGCAAAGGCTTTGGGAGCACTGTGAAGCAACCATTGACACGCACCCCTATCTCAGCTGCAGTGAAAGGTTTAAGTACTTGAAGATGCACTTGGCCGGCGCTGCAAGCGGGCCATCCAAGGAATACGTCTGGCTGAAGCGAACTACAATGGTGCCGCCAAGGCACTCACAAACCGGTATGGTAGAAAAGTTGTCCTCATTGATCACCACATAGCTTGCTTGCCATTGAACCGATCGATTCATCGACAAAAGTATCAAGGCTGGGGAACTTCTATGAGCAGATCCAGTTCAGGACCGGCTGTTGGACAGCCTTGACATCTCGTATACAGATTTAAAGAAGAAAAGAACCGCGACTTCAGATTGGACGTAAGGCGAAGAAGTGGACAGGACGAGCGGTAACTCGTAACTGAGGTTTATTACCATAGAACACATAGCAGCGAAAGGTCGCATCTCTGCGCCACATGCCTTAACATACAGAAGAACAAGATGAAACACATGTGGCAGAAAGCACCCTAGATGACTACGGAAAAACTCAGGGGCAAAAGAAACAACTATCAATAGTTAATCAAAAACCGGGTTTCTTTATCTAGGACAGCCACCGAAGGCTCACTTACACACGTGTATAGGCCAAGTATGCGCATGTGTGACGCTTCCATAATTTCTCGTCCAAGTCTAGATTCTCCCCATCCTATAATGATGACTTCATTGGATTTGGGTCGCAAACTTTGCATTCCCTGGTGTTTCTTGGGAGATTGGCGCCGCTAGCACCCTACAAGAAGGGGAAATGCTGCTGCAGTCTATCGTTAACACATTGGCCAGTTCGGTCAACGTAAACACTGCCGCACAGCGGCGGAAACTAGTACACCACATTGGTGGCACAGCGCACGTGTTGGTACTCGTGCTTAGTAGTGCAGGCGACTTTGCGCGGAGCATCCGCCACGCGCCTATATAGTTGGTAGAACTTGCAGGGGCCTGAGAAACGATTCAAATGTTCTGTTTAGCCACCACCTTCTTCAGGTTGTGTACCATTTTGCGTACAAAGGTCATTACTTATTGTGGCCTCTGTTTAGGGGCGCCGCCTGCACCTGCCCACACGCCTTGTGCCGCCGCTTCAACAACGACGATTCACCCAGGGCTTGAAGAAGGGCTGATGGAAAGCCTGCCTGTTCTAACTTATTTGTTCTGAAAATTTTCAGCTGTGTTTTGCTGGCATGACTTCAAAGGGCTAACCTCAAACATGTGATAGCTAGGCCTGTCTTAATTAGTTTCCAGTGTGAAGAGGACAACGGTAAAATGGCCTTCTTAGAACGCGGCATATAGGCCCAGCACACATTATCAAGCATGTCAAAGGACATTTGTAAGTCTAAAAGCTGAATACTCTGTTGTTGCTCTTGTTTAAGGGTAAAATTTAAGCATTTTGAACAGTGTTTAAAAATTTATAATACTTCCCCAGCGGCACTGCTACGACTTGATTTGCGGTCAAGGCTTATCAGGACTGAGAAATCGTCGACATATCTAAACACTATTTTATCACCAAGGTTTGTGGCCTCAATCTGAGCTTGAAGCTGGCGGTCAAACCTAGCTAGGTAGTTTTCCCACAGGGTAGGCGCAACACGCGAACTTATGCGGATGCCCCGTTTCTTGATGTACAAGTTCCCTTCAAATTTCACAAGAGTTTCACACAGGTAAAACCCTAAAAGTTCCAAAAACCCTTCTGTGGAGACGCCACAATTGTTTTGAAAAGGCCCTACACCAGACAAGTCGATTAGTTCGCCGACAGCGCGAAAAAGTTCATCATGTGGAACAAAGTAGAAGAGCTCTTCAATATGTACTGAAATGCTTAAATGTGCACCTAAGTCACTTTTGTTAAAGCGTCGCTGTCACATCTGCGGTAACACTTAACCTTGTAGGAGTCTTCAGGCGTGGGGCTGTTGAGATGCTGCATGAGGTTTCTGCTGAGGATGGCCTCCCAGCGGCCTTTTTCTTTGACTATTGTTCGTAGAGGGCACAAGTACTTGTGCAGCTTAGCGGAAAACAATGTAGTCAAGCCTTATACCTTCCACTTGTCTGTGCAGGGTTTGAAGATCTATCTCTTCGAGCAGGTTCAAAGTAGCCCGTTTCAACTTAGCTAGTTTTAACCTAGACTTGTGGAAATTTGTCATAACTGCCTGCAGATCTTTTCACGAGAACGGCAAACCCGCCTTCCTTGTCCGAAATGAGTAGTCTTAAGTTCGCCCTTGCGCAAGTAATCAGAAAGGCACATAAGAACCGTCCGGCTATGGGATTTGCGAAGCAAACACCGCTATACAGAGTACGCAGCGGTTGTTGCACGCAGCTTTGATGCACACATTGCCAGATGACTTGGCCATCCTGTACTGTAAGCGCCCGAAGACAGACTTGGGCGTCGCGGACTTTGCAGTTGAATCGAGAAAAAATCAACTTAAGGCAATTGTGAACTTCGTTCAAGTTGAAGGGGAAAGTGGGCATGAGAATAGAGCAACACGCCAGAAACCCACATAAGGGAAGTCGCCACCTAACAGCAAGGTAGCGGTACTCTTCACACTACCTGATAAACTGCCCGGCATAGCACAAGTAGCACGGTCTTCATCGCCATATGCCACTTCAATGCCTGGAAAGAATACATGTCCCCAGTGTGGCATCACAGGACATGTGACGCGTGATTTCCGGAGCACAGTATCAACGGAGGAAAAATTTCAATGCTTTAAGTGTGGTAAGCAGGGGCACATTGCTTTCTCTTGCCAAACAGCAGCGCGGCTCAAGTGTGAGCGATACTCAAGACGACACAGGTCTGCACTGTGCGATATTTATGGAAGGCTAGGAATCCGGTCCACAATAAACTACTCCTGTTGGAGCTAAAAACCGACAGGCGCTAACACAACGAGAAAAGGAGATAACAACACCTCCTGGAAGGAGCAGGCACTCGTCATCTATGTTGCTTCAAACAACCACAGTGTGGGCGACCGGAAACCATGGCCGTGTGCCATTACGGCTGCTGCTTCGCACCAGCACCCAACGGACCTTTGGCCGTAAATACGTGTCGCCGCAGCTATATCTGCCTTGTACTGGAAATGATGAATTGTACGTGTTTACATTCTACAGCTGCATATCCCCCCGGCATTACCGATACCGAACGGATAATGTCACACTTTGTGGCCGCATTGAGTCGGTTGATGTCACTCTTGAATCTACGGAGTTGCCAGAGGGCTGCGCCGTGAAGGGCCCGGCCACAGATCATATTGCTATTAACATGATGCGTGAGTGCAATTTAGCCTTTGCTAAAGAACCTCAAGAGGACGCACTTCAACGCTCTACGATAAGCGTTTCATCGGCTCAGGCGATTATTGGAGGTTAGTGACCGGTTGCGTCAAACGTTTCAACGACAGCCTATGTGCAGTAGGGACTATATTTGGTTGGGTCAAGCAAGGACTGTTAGATAGCATCTGCCATTCTCTGTCGCCCCATAATGCCAATGCAACTGCCTTGTTCCTGACTTGTTCCGACTGCTAGCGCGCTGAAATGCGGCCTGGAAACCCATGACATACTGGTGCTTGGATGCCCTGGCTATAACAAACCGACACGAGGGTCACGACACCCAGAAGCACACGGTCACTACGTAGTGCCGCCGATGGTCAAGACGTCAGGTCTCACGTCATGTAAGAACCGGAATGGAACAGAGACAGGCTCAAGCTTAAGCATCAGCGGTTCAAATATCACCAAGCATTTCTGCAGGAATACAATGCCGCTATCAGTGGGTAATTTAAGAATCCTAAAGCCATGCGGAGAGAGTAGTGCCGTCTGTGCCACTTGTATATAGCGTCTGCTACATTTCTCATCATACAATAGCACGACGACAAGCCGTAACTGCAAGTTCTGTGTCGTGTCAAACGCCTCTTCGCATGGATAGGTCGAATCTTGTTTAAACGACATGCTTGATAAAGGCATCAAGCCTAGTCCCAACCTCTTGCACATGAACATGCAGTGTACATGAACATGCATCCCCCCGCTGGCATCCGAATGACCTTCCTCCTGATATGCATCCGACTGGAAGACAGAGATCCTCCCTTTTCTAGTGGATCGACCGACTACCGATATGTGAAAATCTCGTACTGACAATCATCGAGTCGCGCATGACTCAGATCCCTTTCAGAGAGTCTTCCAGTTCGTTCTTGCTGTCACCAACCCTGCAGCACCACCTGAAAACGTGGAAGGTAACACATGTACATATTGCAGCCCGCCTACAAACGTCATTCTACGTGCACGGCTTAGTCGCAGGTATGTCTTCTGAAGAGGAGGCATTGGAGGTTTACCGGGAAGCGGATGTCATTATTGCAGATGCAGGATTGGAACCGAGAAAATTGTGTGCCAATTCCGCCTGCTCTGCACCCAGTTCTTGAACGACGGCTTCTCACTTGAGAATATTAGTGAGCAAAGCTCTAAGTCCAAGCTGCTTGGTCTGTTTTGGAACCACTCATCAGATGACATGATTCTCACCACGCAAGCCGTTCTCTGAGACATTTCAACTCAACCATCGACAAAGCTAACCGTTTCACAAGCCTACGCCACGCTATTAGACCTATTGAGCTTCGCCGCACCATTTGATGTCAGGGCACGACCCATGTTCCAAAGCTATGGCAGCAGGGCATAGATTTCGACGAGCCTCTGCCACCTGACGCTGATGAGTTGTGGAAGAACTGCGTATCGGAACTGCCCATCCTGTGTACTGTTTAAATGGCACGTTGCCTCTCCACGGCAGTGCAAGATCATGGGATCTCGACAATAGATCTGTTCACTTATGGATTATGGAAACTTATGGATTCGCAGTGTTTGTATGCCAACCACTAACCAACGGTAGTTTTCCCGTCCTGCTCCTTCCTAGCAAGTGTCGCCTTGAACCGCTCAAGACGATTTCCATAGCGTGTTTATAGCTTCTTGCGTGTCTTTTATCGGTGAGATTACGACATTTCATCCCGAAAAATCCCGAGATGTCATTATGTGTCAACTTCTGCACTGATTAAACGATAGCGTTGAATTGGATCGGGATGACGCTAACTGCATTGAACCCCCGTAAATAACTATGTTTATGAGGTTCAGGATTTCACTTAAGGCTACACTCAGCGGCACTGAGTGAGTGTAGACAACCCAGCAGGCCTTTCGAGACGCGCAGCAGGAGAAGCAGTTCCAACACGAGAAACGACGTCGTGGACAGGACGTCAGTGGCTGACCGAACCCGAAGGGAACTGGCCTTCAGTACGTTGCACAGCGCTTAAGGTGCATGACCTGAAAAGCGAGCTAGTGTCCGGGTGCCCACCTGCAGTCTCACCGGAAGCCATACATACCCCGACACCACTGCCGGGCCTCGAAAACTACAGCTAATTCTTCAGCCTTTTCAGAGTAACCGCCTGGATTTTGAGGTTAATTTGCATCCTTTCCCGAAACTAGACAATCTTGTCTACACCGCTGACGTCGCTGGAAATTAATCACGCGGAGCAGTACTGAATTAAGTTGATTGAGAAAACCCCCTTCCAAGCCGACGTCACCGGACGTCATGCGTGCCAGCCGCTGCCGTCAGGTTTCAATGTGTTGAGCCTACGGCCGGATATTACCAGGAAGGGTTGGTTAGAGGTGAAGGACACTTGCAGAAACTCGATGGGCCAGAGAAACTGAAACACCAAATCCCTTTAGCAAGTGGCATGTTCACACGGATCTTTGTATCTGGAGCACACGCCGGTCTTCTACATTCTGCAGTTCAAGTTACGCCTCTGGACCTCTCATAAAGGTTTAGGATCTTAAAGAGAAGATAAGTCGTTAAGAAGGTGCTTCATCCGTGCTTGCTGTGTAGCTGTTGACGGTTGCTTCCAGGGTTCGTCCTGGTTTCAGCTTATTGAAAGACTGCGTAGCAGAAACGTCACCGTTTGACGTCATGAGAATAGGCTTTTGTGGCCTACTTTACTGCCCCTTTACGCAACAGTCTACGAAGCTGTCTATAGCCGTTTTCTCCTGTGTGGGGGCACAAACAGTGCAGATAAAAGGAACCTCGAACTTGACAGGGTGAGCATTCACCCTTGACTTTCGTTGTTTTACATCCAGGCCTGGTATTCCCTCTAATTTTATTCAGATTATGCTGCGATATTCTGCAGCTGTTCCAAACAACTGCGATTGCTGGTCAGGAAGGGAGTCCACGACTGCGCAAGTGCTCAAAGCATCAGGCGGAAATTCAGCGCCGAACGAGCTCCATGGATGCGCTGAAGCCTTGCCTTGCACGAAACAGCCTCAGCTAGGAAAAACTGCTCACAGTACTGGCTGAGGTAGAAGCGATTGTAAAATACCGCACTCTGACACAGTTCTGCGATGACACCGAGGATGCAGAGGCGCTGACGCCATTGCACTTCCTAACCGGCCAGCTCGTATTTGGTGTACCAGCATGAAACACCAGCTGGCTGCCTAGTGCAACCGTGCGTGACTCGCGAAGGCGGGTGAAGTAAACAGACGAGCTACTGTCCCGAAACTACGGAGGAAAAAATATTTGTTTCTCCTTCGTTCAGCTCATCATTCCCAGTCACCGCCTTCGTCTCGACAGCGCTTAGGCGACGTGGTGGCTGTCAAAGACAACGTGCTGGCGTTGCACTGGAATCTATACAGAATTGTCGAGGCGTTTCCAAGCAGGGATGGCAGCGAGAGATATTTCGAAATGGCCTTCCCAAACGGCCTGCAACTTAAGCGAGCCGCTCAACGGTTGTACTCTTCCAACGCAAACAACCACACTGCGGCCCCGGCAGGATGTTGAGTCTACCGCGGCAAATCAGTGGCGTGAAACGTCATGCGTCAAAAAGACAACCAGCGAAGACGAGGCCGAAGTGGGCGGCGGGCGGGGCTGCTCGTGAACATACAATAAAAAAAGGAAGTGTTCGATCGAGGAAACTCGGGTGTCCGTATCTTTGTCGCTGCAGCCATCACAACGAAACCTCCAAGTCATGAATAAGCCGACAAAAGAAGACCTGAGAATACGACATGCTAGCCACATGAAAACACGACGCAGCTGGGATCCGAGGCCAAAGCCTAATTTCCACGTAAGGCGAAGAAATACAGGACTTGATGTGTTGATCGATGGCCAAAAAGCCACTGCTTTAGTCAACAAAGAACCCGAGTACCCTGCCGTCAGCGGAACATTCGCCGCCAAGTTGAGCAAATTCCACGATTGCTTAAAAGACCTTCAAATACAGACAACTGGAGGATACCTCATAACACGGACCGAAATCTGCACGGCAAGAGTTCGTTGTCGCAGTATAAGTTCGTGACCGGACTTATACTGCGACATCAGGCAACAAACCTCAGGCGACGCAATTCTCGGCATCTAGTACCTGACCCAACACGGCTGAGTCGTCCAAGTCTAAAACTCTGTCCATAAATAAAGCGATACTACCGAAGAGAACGCTCAGTCATCGTGCCCTAAGTATAAATAAAGTCAATATTCCACCTCACGCCAGCTTCATAACATCCATCCCCGCAGAAACAGCCGTAAACATCGAAGACATTGTCGAGAACGACCAACAGCAGCTGTTCGATTGTGAAAGTGGTGTTGAAAGGACTATCGTTCATTGGCGCCAAGGAAAGGCATAGGTAATGGTACCGAACTTCAGCCAGCAATATAACCACTTGAACAAAAGCTTGACGATCGCATGCATGGAAAAATTTACATTAGTCAGTGATGCGCTAGTTCTATCGGATTCCTCCGAAGCTCTAACAGCTGTGCGTGTTGCTGAGCAGATTTTCGATATTAATCCCTTGCTTCCCATTGATAAACAAGAACAGCTAAAGGTCTCCAGCAATTTAAGAACCGGTTTCCGTCGTCATAAAGAATTGGACAAGCACCCGTTGCTAAGCATCGTATATAAACCAATCAATTCACTCGACCACTCCATCAAAGCCCCTTCCAGGTTTCGAGAAGAGAGCGAGTGGCCATAAAGCAACAAGTCGATGAAACGCTGCTACACCTAAACATGCAGCCGTCGAATATCCCGTAGCGGCCTCCTGTCGTCTTAGTGAAAGAGAACGCAGCGCTTCTGCGTCCATCATCGTCGCCTGAACAAAGCCACAAAGAAGCGCGTATACCCATTCCCCGGGATAGACGATGCACTGGACCGACTCTGCAACGCAAAGTATTTTTCGTCGATGAAGCTGAAGAAGGGTACTGGTGAATCAAAGTTGATGGGAGGGACAGAGAGAAGACCACCTTTATTAATTAAATAAATTATGGGGTTTTACATGACAAAACCATCATCTGATTATGAGGCACTACGTAGTGAGGGACTACGGAAATTTTAACCACCTCGGATTCTTTAACCTACACCTAAATCTAAGTACACGGCGGTTTTGACATTTCGCCCCATCAAAATGAGGCCACCGTGGCCGGGATTAGATCCCGTGACCTCGTGTTTAGCAGTCCAACACCATACCCACTAAGCAAACACGGTGGATGAGACCGCCTTTATCGTGCCATACGGCCTCTATGCATTCAAGGTCATGCTAATTGCCCTTTGCTCTGCACTTCCAATTTTCCACCGCGTAATGGACACGGTATTGGATGGCTTGAAATGGCAGACCTGTTCGGTCTACCTTCATGACGTTGTAGTTTTTGCCTCAAAATTTGACGCTCACCTTGATCGCTTTCCAACACTACTAGAGGTCTTCAAGTGATCTGGGCTGACCCTGAAGGCGGAGAAGTGCCAATTTGCTTAGAAAAACATCGTTTTCCTACGTCACGTTATCAGAAAGTCGGCAGTCGTTCCTAATCCGCTTAAAACTGCTGCCATTTTTAAATTTCTGCAGCCTGTGGACAAAAAGGCAGTGAGCACGTTACTGGGTCCGTGTACCTACTATATGCGCTTTGGCAGCAACACTGCGAATCGCCGTGCTTCTGACCAGTCTCATGAAATCCGACGTGGAGTTTAAGCAAGAAACACTGCAAATCGCGACATTTGAAGAGATAAAACGAGCCTACAGTCACGACTAGTATCGTCGACTTGGACGAAAATGCCGACACCGAAATTCATACGGACACAAGCAATGTAGGACTCGGCGCCGTCCTAGCCCACAGGAAATACGGATTTCAAAGGGTAATATTTTACCCTAGCCGGTCGCTGCCAGAAGCAGAAACCATTTATTCAATCATGCAAAAGGAATCTTTTGCCATAATTTGTGCTACAGTGAAGTTTCACCTCTACCGTTAAGGCCATTAGGTGTTGTAAGCGACCATCATGCACTGTTGGCTAGCCAATATGCAGGACCTAAGAGGACGCCTAGCACGGTGGAACCTCTGACTGCAACTCGACATAAACGTAATATAAAAGCGCGGCCGAAAACACTCCTATATGACTGCCTCTCCCGCACTGCTATTCACCTCTGACCTCAAGACGACTAGGGCGTGGACTCCTTACTAGGGACAATCGATGCCGACGAGTTCGTCGTACTGCTGCGAACAGACCCGCAGCTAAGAAGCCTTGTCGATGTCCTAGAAGGGATTGAAGCCTTTATGTCAAGGACATTTAGGCGCTCCATGCCTGTGTTTTCATGGTAAGACGACGTCCGTGCAAATAAATACTTCTCGCAAGTCAGTGCCAACTATCTTCTTGTTACAGCACTGCAGACAGAGTGCCTTGACGCCCTTCGTGGTGGCCGAATATCAGTCAATGCCGACTTCTCCCCTGCGTTTGTGAGGATTCAGGAGACGTATTACTAGCCATACCTGATCGTTACGGTAAGACGTGCCGAGACTGCCAGCGATGCAAGACACCACGCACAAATCAAATCAAAGCAAATGGAAGTATATTTATCTGTATATACATACAAAAATTACAGCCTGCCTAACCATGTTGTGCTTGTTGGCTTGTCAGACAAAATGTGGAGGGTCTTTTCAAGTGAATAACTTCATATACACGAATTTCTTGTTTAAACATACGGGACATCATCGATAAAACTCGCAACACAAGATAATCCATAAGAAGCAAGTCAGGCTATGCACAATGCTATATATTGTCACGTGGTAGTGACGGTTAAGAAGGCAGCAAAACTGTGATTAACGAAACGAGCGTTTTATTGGGCGAGCTTGTGGCCTCAAAAACAGGCTACACTCAAATAATAACGGTAGCGGGGAACACACTCGGTGATCGTCGAAAATCTGATCAGCGGGTCAAGCGCGTCGGCCCCCACACAGCAGTCGTTGAATGCTCCAGACCAACCGCCGGGACCCGCGCGCCCTCCACAAAGTCCCACACCATTCGCGCCAGGCGACTAAATCAGATAACGCAAGGTTCGGCGACAGCAGACAGCAGACAGAAGCACCGACAACCCTCCAGAAACCTCGGACACATGCAGGCGCGCCCCGCGCCGCGCGACAACATTTGCCAGGCGGCCAAACCCGGTCGCCCAATAAAGATAAGTACACGTGTCAATATTTGTGCATCAATCTCTTATATTAGTCATGACCTTTCCATTTATCATCAAGAATTTCAATAAATGTTGCTGAAACATATACTTGCGCATGTTTTTACGAGAGTAAGTATTGGCCCGTTCTAACAAAACGTTCTAGTTTCCTCAATGAGACATATTTTGAGAGAAATTTTATATTCACTTGAACAATAACACCGCGTCAACATAACAAAATAAAACAGTTGACAAAGCTTAAATACCCGCCGTGGTTGCTCAGTGGCTATGGTGTTGGGCTGCTGAGCACGAGGTCGCGGGATCGAATCCCGGCCACGGTGGCCGCAGTTCGATGGGGGCGAAATGCGAAAACACCCGTGTGCTTAGATTTAGGTGCACGTTAAAGAACCCCAGGTGGTGAAAATTTCCGGAGTCCTCCACTACGGCGTGCCTCATAATCAGAAAGTGGTTTTGGCACGTAAAACCCCAACTATTATTATTATTATTACAAAGCTTAACGACGTCTAAGTCATCGTGTTTATATTTGACGTCAACCAAGTGTAGTTTGGTGCCGGAAGATACAGTGTTCATGAGTCATTTTAGGATAGGATTTAATGCTTGCTTCTTACATTGGGAGCAACTGCAATCTGCAGCAATACTGTATGTTAAAACAGGTTTCACTAATTGTGTGTGTATGACTTGTCTAAGGTCAAGTGGGGATTTTCCCTGAACGCAATAAATCATGCCACAATGACCATACTCTTTCTAGAGAGGTCAACAATGTGGTTCGTCAAAGTGAGGTTTTGATCATAACGGACACGGAGATTATGAACAGTTCGTTCTATTTGCATGATTTTGCAATCACATCGGTACCAATGGAATTAGTGTAGATATAGTGGATGGGTTAAAGAAACAATTTGATGAGGTTTTTAAAACATGCCACTTTTCTTTTGTGAAGGTTTTAAAAACATAAAACTTAGCGAGAACCAGTCATTTACTTTAGCTACACCTGTCTGAAATGTTTGAATACCTTTACAATATTCAGTGGCGTCAAGTGCGAGCGCTGTATAGTCAGCTTATTAAACGACTTTTTATTCCTTATTCAATAAAGTCAATTCGGACACAAATGTCAAAAAGCTGTAGACCGAAAGTACTCCCTTGAGATACAACGAAAGTAATATTCATCAGATCTCCATATCTATCATAAAACATTACACACTGAAACCTCTTTGTATAATAAACAACAAACTTTTTAAACTGACCACGCAAACCAAGTGAGCTTAATATATTGAGTAGAAATTTTTCACACTTATCTATCGTGTTGAAATCCTTCGCTAAACCAAGAAATAGGGCTAGCACAACGTGAATATTTTCTATTCATTGCAAACATAATCAGAAAATTCATCAAGTGTTGTCGTATTCCTTTTTTTCGTAAAGCCAAATTGGGCAGCATTGTTGAAAGAGTATTTTTCACAGAACGATTGCATAACGCATGCAACGTGCTTTTTCATTATGTGTGCTATCGACGACGGTATTACAATGGGCCTATAATTTGTTAAGTCACCTTTCTTGCCGAATTTCTACGCAGCCCAGACAATAGATATTTTTCTTCAGCTATATTACCAGTTAAACATACCGTTAATTGTGTTCAGAAGAACATCTTTAAAAACACTAAGGCTGATGCACAAATCTCTGAGACAAATCCCACCGTATCCTGGTGGTTTGAACTGTTTCACTCTGCGTGTAATTCTCCATCGAGCTTCCGCTGATATGAGGGGCAGATACGTCCTGTGCGCACGTGCTCATTTCGGTTGATGTTCTACAGGACTAATGACAGTTATGGTTCGCAACAATTGTGTTGTATTTGAGAACACATAATTATATTTATCACAAACCACCTTCACGTTTTCCATTGGAAAATTCTGCTTTACGTTTTCATGAATGCAAGCCTTTCTTTGCCTACCCATTAGATATTTCGCGATCTGCCACGTCTTCTTTCCGTCATATCTGTTCGGTGAAAACGTATGAAAAAGGATCTTTTCACTTGTCGCATTTTTGAGCTACTTGATTTGACACTGCGCAATAATCATGCCATATCGCTTTATCATCAGGTTTTTCCCTACATTGTCGCTATGTTTTATCTTTCGCGCAGCACAGCTCTACTATCGCATGAGTGTTCCATTTCTTATCTGGGCTTCTTATTTTGGTGTCAACGGATTTAGTTTATTGTTCGTAGACGTTGCGAAAGATTTCAATAGTCTTTTGTATAAGCTGATATGATCCAAATGTAAAAGGGAACTCCAGTTCACCATCATCATCATGATCATCATCATCAGCCTATATTATGTGCGCTTCAGGATGAAGGCCTCTCCCTGCTATCTCCAATTACCCCTGCCCTGCGCCAACCGATGCCAACTAGCACCTGCGATTTTTTTTTTAATTTCATCACCCCCATAGCCTTCTGCCGGCCTCGACTGTGCTTCCCCTCTCTTGGAACAGATTCTGTAACCCTAATGGTCGGCCGGTTATCTAACCTACGCGTTACATGAGCTGCCCAGCTCCATTTCATTCTATTACTATCAATTAGAATATCGGCTGTCCCTGTTCCCTCTCTGATCCACACCGCTCTCTTCCTGTCTCTTTACGTTACGCCTAACGATGTTCGTTCCATCGCTGTCTGCGTGGTCCTTAACTTGTTCTAAAGCTTCTTTGTAAGACTACAAGGTTCTGCCCCATGTTTCAGCACCGGTAGAATGCATTGATTCTACACCTCTCTTTTTAACAATAATGTTATGCTTCCAGTCAGGATCTCATAATGACTGCCGAATGCGCTCCAACCCATTTTTATTCTAATGCAAATTTCCTTTTCATGATTAGGGTACCGTGTGAGTCATTGACTTAGGTAAACATACTCCTTGACAGAGTCTAGAGGCTGACTGACGATCCTGAACTCTTATTCCCTTGCCCTGCTATTGATCATTATATTTCTCTTCCGCATATTAGTCTTCAACCCCACCTTTATACTCTATCTGTTAAGGTCCTCAATCATTTGTTTTAAGTCGTTCCCAGTGTAGCTGAAGAGAATTTCACCTGCAAATCGAAGGTGGCTGTGGTATTCGCCGTTGATCCTTACTCATAAGCCTTCCCAGTTTATTTGCTTGAATACTTCTTCCAAACATGTATTGAATAGCATTCGACAGATTGTGTCTCCTTGTCTGTCCCCTTTCTTCATAGCTATCTTTCTACTTTTCTTGTGTAGAATTAAGGTAGCTGTGCATTCTCTGTAGATACTTTCCAAGATCTTTACGCAAGCGTCCTGTGCTTGTTCATTGCGTAATTTCCTCTATGACTGCTCGCATCGCTACTTATACAATGCTCATTCGTAATCTATGAAATCCATATGAAGAGGTTGATTGTAATCTGCGAATTTTTCGATCACCTTATTGATGACATGGATGTGATCTATTGTCTAAATAGAAACCAGCCGGTTCCCTTGGTTGACTGATGTCTGGTGTTACCCTTATTGTATTGGAGATTATCTTGGTGAATATTCTATATAATACTGGAAACAAGCTAATGGGCCTATCATTTTTCAATTTTCTTGCGTCTCCTATTTTGTTGAATTAAATAATGTTGGCATTCTTCCAGTTCACTGGTACCCTTGAAGTCGATAGACAGTTCGTATAAAGGGCCGCCAGTGTTTCGAGTGGTATGTCTCCTACATTGTTGATTAAACATACTGGTATCCCATCTTCTCCTGCCGCTTTTCTCCATTTTATGTCTTGCAAGGCCCTTCTAGCTTCACCTCTAGTTATAGACGGAGGCTCTGCAACCTGTTCATTACTACTTCGAATTGAGGTATCGTGGCTACTTTTGGTACTGTACAGGTCTGTATAGAATTCTTCCACTGCTTTTACTGGATCTTCGAGATTGCTGATAATAGTAAGCTGCTTATCTTTCAGTGAATGCATCATGACATTACAAAATAATTGGTCTAGTTTCCTGGTATCTAAAAGAAAGCCTCGTATAATGCCTACAACAGTTCTATGACGGCTAGACATCATTGCAACTGTTGCAAGGTAGTGCACGGCTAGTTTTTGCTTGATAACTCACGAAACCTATTGCTGGTTTTGTAAACGAATTATTATGTGGTCCATGCATGACTTTCTTATATTACCACATAAGTATTCCTCTTTTGTACATTCATAAAATGCGCTGATCAGTCCTAATTATGCAAGCAAATTGAGGTAATCATCGATTATATTTTTGTCTAATTCACAATGTCAATGTTAAGATCCCCCGCAATAATTAAGTACTTGTCATTCATGTATTTGTGAAAAAAGTATGCAAATCATGTAATAATGTTTTGGCTTTCATATACTGTGGCCTATACATTGCACATAAAATGTACTCTGTATTGTCCTGGGAAATAGAGTGACGGTCTTCGCATGAATAAAACTAACACTTACTCTGTTTGTCATCCCCACATATTTTTATGGACACCATAACAGCGCCTTCTTTACGATTATCACTTCAAAAAGTGCGTATTGAGAATACCCAGCCAAGACATATGCGCATTTTTTCGTCATATCTATAATAACTTCGATTAAAATAATAACATCAAACGGAACCGCAGTAGTCTGCAGCATCAGTCCTCATTCATAGCAGTATTCGTTCAAACTTCTATTATTAACATGTAGCAAACTAAGTTCATGGTTTAATTGTGAATCATTTTTAGTAATTTCGACATGAATACTCCACTCGCGAAATGACTCAAATGAAGGCATTACGCTAGTTTCTCGAGGTCTCTTTCTGAGTTGATATTAATTACCGATACGCCTTCACTTTTCCGGACAAGCTTTTTGCCTTTATTCGCCAGACAAATTTCAACCCTCGATCTTTTGGAAGCTTCTCCCATTTCGAAATAAGAAGTTTTTGAGCCGTTGTAAGTTATTGAGTTACGTAGATTTTGTTTGTCTGCAACGTGCGCCTTTTCTCCAGCCACATGTCCTTTGTGGTCTGGTCCACAAAGGGAACAATAATGGGCCAATTCTTATGTTTCTGTGCCTTGAAAAAAAAAAACCTATGCAGTGATCCTATCGCCTATCCCTCCGTTGTCTGTATATTCAGCTTTACGCTGAGTTCAGTCAGGATTTGGTAAATGTCCTGATTGGGGGCATCAAGTATCGCGGGTATTTGTACGTCTCTGCGCCGTGTGCATTGTTCAGCGCTTTCAACACAATGTTTCAACCTGGCAAGTTGAGTGCCCTTTTCATTAAACTTCCCAGTCAGTTCGTCAGTTTCTTTTTTACTTTAGCGATTTCATTTTCGTGATTGGCAATCTTTGACTTAGAGTTCGTCGTACTTGGAAGCAAGCAGTTTCATTGGGTTTCACACTGCCTCTGTGATCGTGGCCCGTTTGTCAACCTTGCGTTGAAGGGTTCCCAGTCGGCTCCATACTTCGGGAAGCTCCTGGCTCAAGCCTTTACTCAGACTATTCACAGACGCCGTGCTCCTTCCTTTCACTTTCGCTTTAAATATTTGGCACACCGTTATCGCCTCCAGTTTCCTTGCAGGCTTCATGCTTCGAAGTTGATAATTCCCTCGGTACAAGGTTCTTAAAAGCTGATTTAGTTCTTCCTGAGCACTTGCCTAAATGGAAAGACTTCTCACATTATCTGCGTGTTAAAAACGTTTATTTTTCAATACTATTGGAACAAGGAAAACAGTGTTGAAGAGCCATTACTAATTACTAAAAAAGTTGCAGTTCAGTGGAGCGTAGAATTGGACAAAAAAACGTCGCTTACCTAAGAACAGCGGTACAAGCAGTTAGTCCAGCATTCGATGCTTCACTAAGACTACGGAGTTTAGCCCCCTTTCGCTGCCTCCTTTTATAATGTTCAAATCTCGTCGACCGTGATGTCAGTAGGCGCTTACGCCGAAGTTATCTGTCGTTGCTTCGGTGCCTCTATTCTTTCGTCGCTATGGCCGTGCATCGGATCATCAGTCCAGGAAGGGATACCTCAGTGCCGCAGAGCAACAAGAAAAGCAGTCAGCCCAGCATTTGGTGCTCCACCAGATTGCAGGAGAAGTATTACTAACCACACCGGAACGCCGATGTCGCCGATTACGGCAAGACAAGGCGAGACTGCCATCTATGCAAGACACCACTGACAAGCCCACCGACAAGGCTCCAGCCGATCGGCCCTGCTCACCAATGGTTTCAGCTTATCGGGATGGAGTCGCGGGCTCTTTCCGACGTCAAAATCCGGAACTAAGAGGATCGTCGTGGCCCACTACCACCTTACCCGCTGCGCCGAAACAAAGGCTCTGCCCAAATGTATAGTGCTGCGGAAGTGGCAAAATTCTTCGCTGAGATCATTCTTCTGCGACATGGTGCGCCAGAAGGCCTAGTTACCCACAGATTAACGGCTTTTAGAGCTGATAAGGCACTCCTGCAATATGTATAGTCAGACTAGACACCGCAGGCAACCGCCTACCACCCTGAGACAAACAGTCTAACAGAACGCCTCTACAAGACGCTCGCCGACATGTTCGCAATGTCGGCGAGCGTCTTCTTTTCATCAGCTTCGAAAAGAAGACGCTCGATTCAGTCCTTCCGTATGTGACGTTCGCTTGACACGCGGCAGGGCTAGAGACCAACCAAATAGTGCCGTTCTACCCAGTTTATGGAAGAAACGCAGCGACAGCCCTCGACGTCATGCTGTCCCACGTCCCCCACGAAGACAACCGCGACGCCGCCGTCAATCTTCAGCACGCAGAAGCCCGAATACTCGCCCGCCAGCACATCAAGAGCCAGCAAAGGACGGACAACTGACACTAGATTCTTGGACGACGCTGAATACCAGCCTGGCGACTGTGTTTGGATTTGGAGCCTTAAGACGCCGACGAGGCCTTTCTGAGAAACTTTTGCGATGCTATTTCGAACCCTACAAGATCATTCGACATATTGGAGCACTGAACTACGAGGTCGTGCAAGAAGGAATTACGCAATCACAGCGGCGCCTCTCGCGACCTGAAGCAGTCCATGCTGTGTGCCTTAAGCCCTTCTACCAGCGATAACGAACTCTTGCACTTTGTGTGCTTGTTATTCTTTATTTACTGCTTGTGCTTTAGTTTTTGCTCTCCGGTTTGCTGCGTCGGTACGAGGTTTTTCTAGAGGGGGGCACTGGCGCCCCTACTTCAGGATTATTTTTCCGGGAACTGCATTTCACCCGCTAACTACTGAGTGTTACCGCTCAGTGTAAGTTATATACCGGTAAAATTTGGAACTTACTCGAATGCTATCGTTGATTCTATTTGTTGTGTATGGTTTCGCCGCACAATGTTTTATCAGAGTGTATGCGCTACACGAATTGAGTTGTGCTTTCTGGGATGCACGCGGGCACCAGCGACTACTCTTGAACCTTCAGCGAGTCGTGTGTAAATGCCGACGCGCTTATCCCGCAGATAAGATTTTCGACGATCGCCAATTGCGCTCGTTGCTGTCGTTGTACTTTGAGTGTAACCTGCTTTTCCGGACGCAGATTCGCCTAATGAAGAATTAGTTTCACGAGGCACAGTTTCAGCTACTGCATTTTTTTACCTTTGCTATAACGTGACTATATGAATGAAATTATGTCCTCTGGAGCTTCAAATCAATGTTAATCGGCCCTGTTTGACAAATACCGCGCCTCCATGTGAACAGCACCTCCCAAGCACACACCTTCACCACATGCAGCAGTAACAGGAGCCGGCTACCAGCGTGGTAGCCGAGAGGCGATGAAAACTATGAAGCTTCGGTAGGGGAATCCAAGAAGGCATACGATCACCCGGAGCAACAATTCCGAGAAGACATGCATATAACATCAATATATGTTCATTAAACAATTTTCTCGCATAACGTGGCAACGACGACATCTGATCCAAGCCTCTACTAATAGGCGAAGGAGCGACGCAAACGTCTAGCGACGCGATTAGGAATGTTAAAAAATTAAATTATTCGGTTTTACATGCCAAAACCACTTTCTGATTATGAGTCACGCCATGGTGGAGGACTCCGGAAATTTCGACCACCTGGGGTTCTTTAATGTGCACCTAAATCTAAGTACACGGGTGCGTTCGCCCCCATTGAAATGCGGCCGCCGTGGCCGGGATTCGACCCCACGACCTTGTGCTCAGCAGCCTAACACCACAGCCACTGAGCAAACAACGGCGGGTGCGATTGGGAATGTTCAACGTGTGGGCACTGAAAGTGTAGCCGCCGGTGATGTGAGGACTGCCGATTAAAGAAGGCCCACGACCAGGAGAAGAAAGCTTCTGCTGGTGAAAAGGACTCATTCTTTTCTTAAAACACGCCAGCAACGTGCTGTGGTGTCCCAGACGGTTTAAAGGCTCGAACTGCGCTGTGTACTACAGGGTGCCTTTACGTCCACACAGTTGCGATTTTGTCTGGAAAGGTGGCGCGAAACTCGCGGGCTCACTCCACGGTAAGGAGAGCATGTCGATCGGTAATGGAAATTAAGCACTCGTCGTTACCGTTTTGGTCATTTTGCTCCTTTCGTCGCACGCACACACTATGGCGTTAATTCTAGTTCACTGTAGTCACCTCACACACAAAAACATTCGATGTATATAAACATATTAACCAACTTTGCCACGCTTTACGCCATGCTAAGTAATGCTTCTCACAGTGCGTGGGATCTGTACAATATTTTGTTAATTCATCCGTCATAGTTATTTTTTGTTAACTTTACCGTGAAATCGCGCAAATAGAATCTTGAAATTCACGCGACTTGGTGACACAATCCTTGGCCGGATTTTAAATTCTACAGTCAGTTTTCATGACAATATTTACTCCCATGACGCAGATACCAGACCTCAGGAAAGAGGAGTTCTTTGTGTCAGCCCTTCACGTCATCAAGGCATACGTGGTCAGCGAGCTTCGAAAGCTAAAGTTCATTGGTTACAGGAACGATTTCGGGTAAGATATTTTCCTCCTCTTTATTGCAAGGTTGCTTCTTAGGACACAATTTTAGCATATAAAGGCCGTGGAACCCCTCTGTTGATGAAAGTCGACCATAATGGGACGAGCGGGGAAGCAATATAGAAATATACCGTAATGTCCACGAATCATATACGAACAGTGTATGATCGCACTCTTCTTGTTTGCTCTTGGAGCTCCTGCCGCTCCTAACGAAGTTTGGCCAATGTACACACAATGCAGCTCACTGAGCAGAATATTGCAGAATACTTTTGGTGCGCAACAAATAGATGTTGCGATATGTCATGTCACTTATACTAGCGCCTATAGTCATCTTCCGCTTGGAGATCCCACCGCTGTTTCCACGCGCAAGGAGCAACCTAAGTTTACGTCGAAAAGATTGATTGAAGAGAGGATATACCACGTGCTCCAAGTTGACGTCGAACAGGGTTGTCGAGGGTTAACGCAATGCACGTGCATGCCCAGTTGGCCGAGTGTGCGCGATTGCCGAGCCTGCTTTCAGACCATAGGCTACCCAAGTTTTCGGGAAAACGGTTAACCACGGACAGACAGATACACCTACCGCTGAACAAGGGCAAGTTTCCAAGTAATATTTATTGAATTAGAAATGAGCGCTAGAATTTGTAACATAAGCCGACGGGACCACTGCGGTGCTCCACTTTCCTCCTGATTAAGCAGCGCTTTATTGCAAAGCGACACCGACGCTAGAAGGAAGATAGTGTGAAAAGCAGGAGAGCTGCACTTTGTCTGGGACGTTCAATTATTTCATTTGCTTTCGATGTGTCCATGAACAGCTGCGAAAACCTAAGCAATTGTGACCTCTTGAATTCACAAAGGAAAAAAAAGCAAGCACGACAGGCGATCAAACAGCGGTACAAGATAGTGCAGGAAAGGGAGAATTTATTTATATAACAAAATAGGTCGGAGAGCTCAATGGCGTATCAAAATGTCAGCATAATAATTTAAGGTCTTTTGCTGGGTTCAAAGACGTGTTAAAGCATTAGCGCTAAGAGTATATTTTCCATAAAACACATTCAATACGCAAGTATGCGCATTTCACAAGGAACAATACAGCCGATAGCAACTTTTTACAGGAGAAATAATTCTGGAATAATTGAATTAATATAAAGATTCACAATTAATTTGTGAAATTTTTATGGCCTTATTTTATATATGCATGCCATACGCTCATATAGTCAGGCTGAACATGTCTTCCGAGAAATTGATCCGAGAAACTCTGCGACCAAATAAATGTCTCTGAGCGCATTAAGTTTTTGCCGCGATGGTCAAAGTAATACTTGTTCAGAAAAGCAAACTGCAAGCTAGAAGGGACGAGAGAAACATTAACCGACGTAAGCAACATGCGTATCTTTTTGGCATTCTTGAAATGAGTACTAAAGTTCTCTGCAGATCGATAACCCTGGTTGGAACGGCTTTTTGAAAAAGGCGCAATTAGGGTTAATATTTCTTTAATTCCTAAGTTGGAGCCAAATTTTTATACAAAGGACTAAGAATGATTGAAACGTAATATTTGGAACAATCTTTCTCTTTCGAGAGATTTTTCAATTGTATAGGCATATTGACACGTGTACTTATCTTTATCGGGCGACCCCGTTTCGCCAACTAACAAATGTAATCGCACAGCGCGGGACGCGCCTGCATGTATCCGAAGTTTCTGGAAAGTTATAGATACTTCTACCCGGCTATCTGTTGTCGCCGAACGTTGTGTTATCCGATTTCATCGTGTGACGCGAATGGTGTAGAACTTTGTGGAAGGTACGCGGGTCCGAACGATTAGTCTGGAACATTCGACGACTGCTGTATAAAAGCCGACGCGCTTGACTCGCTGATCAGATTTTACGACGATCGCCGACTGTGTTCGCCGCTCTCGTTGTGCTTTAAGTGTAGCCTGTTTTGTGGGCACAGGTTCGCCCAATAAGAGCTAGTTTTTGCATTTCAAAGTTTTGCTACTGTGTTCTTTGACGTCACGACCACGTGACATCTGGTGGAGGTGCTTTGCGTTCATGTACCGGACACCCCCACAAAGCCGTGACCCAAGCCCGCACTCGGAAGACACCAATGTCGCCAAGAACCAGCGAGGTAGCCGCAGGCTGCAAGGACTGCCCCCGGAGCACGGACCTTTGCCTGATACGACTAGGAAGATGGCCACCAAGTCCACCCCGATGGCAGCCCCAGCGTCACCCGTCGTGCTGCAGCAGCCCAGGGAGCCTCCGACGTTCCGCGGTTCAACTTTCGAGGACCCGGAAAGCTGGCTTGAGACGTACGAGAGAGTCGCTACCTTTAACAACTGGAACACCGACGACAAAATGCGATATGTCTTCTTCGCTTTGGAAGACGCGGCCAGGACGTGGTTTGAGAACCGAGAAGCCACCTTAACGACCTGGGAACTTTTCTGAAGCAGCTTCCTGCAGACATTCGCAAGCGTCGTACGCCGAGAACGAGCCCAAGCGCTATTGGAAACCCGGGTGCAGCTACCTAATGAGACGACCGCGATCTACACGGAAGAAATGAGCCGTCTCTTCCGCCACGCCGACCCTGAAATGCCCGAGGAGAAGAAAGTCCGCCTGCTGATGCGTGGTGGGAAGGAGGAACTTTTTGCCGGAATGGTACGAAGCCCACCGAAGACCGTCGACGAGTTTCTTCGCGAGGCCACCAGCATCGAGAAGACACTCGAGATGCGACACCGGCAATTCTACCGCCGCACAAACTCGACAAACTACGCCGGAGTTCAATCACTGGCCACCGACGACCTGCGCGAGACAATCCGAGCGGTCGTGCGGGAGGAGCTACAAAAGCTGTTCCCACCATCACAGACTCAAGTGGCTTCGATTGCCGACGCCGTGCGTGAGGAGCTCCAACAACAACTTGGAGTAGCCCCTGTATCGCCCCAGCCTGAGCCGCAAGCGATGACCTACGCCGCCGTCGCACGCCGTCAAGGTCCCTCTCCGCGACCGCGCCAGGGCCCTGTCACGCCGCAGTTCCGTCGTCCGCCGCCGCCAGCGCCAGCACGACCACCCGTCGCCCAGCGCACCTACGCGAGGAAGACGGACATTTGGCGCGCTCCTGACCACCGCCCGCTCTGCTACCACTGCGGAGAAGCGGGGCACATCTACCGCCGATGCCCATACCGCGACTTGGGACTGAGAGGTTTCGCCGTCAACGCGCCGCGTCCACAGCTTGGAGAGAGCCCACGTGACATCGCCGACTACCTCGCCGCTACTCAGTGGAGCCCTCGACGGCCGTCCCGTTCGCCATCCCCAGGCCGCTACCTGTCGCCGCAGCGCCGACCATACACTGGCCCAGTCCGGGGTCGGTCAGCGAGCCCATATCCGGAAAACTAAAAGCAGCAACCGATGGAGGTGCGGTTGCTGTTCGTCGAACTGACGAAGATCCTCCGCCGCCGACGAAGACACCGACGAAACTACCTCGACGACATAACGACACGCCGCCGTCCCGACGAAATCAGGAAGCCAAGACTACACCGACGAAAGAAGACTTGACGTCGCGACGTACCAGCTTCAGTTCAACACGACGCAGCCGTGATCCGACGCCAAGACCCAACTGCAACGCAAGACAAAGAACCACCGACCTCGACGTGCTTCTAGACGGCCACGCAGTCACCGCCTTAGTCGACACAGGCGCCGATTACTCAGTCATGAGTGGACACATCGCCGTCCAGTTGAAGAAGGTTAAGGCTGCATGGGAAGGCCCTCAAATTCGGACCGCAGGAGGACACCTGATTACGCCGACAGGAATGTGCACGGCAAGAATTACCATCCACGACCGGACTTACCCTGTCACCTTCGTTATCCTCCAACACTGTTCACGAGACGTCATTCTCGGCATGGACTTCCTCAACCAACACGGCGCAGTCATCGACCTGAAGTCGAAGTCAATAACGCTGTCGGAAGTTCATGCGATACCGCCGGAGAGCCCTCGTAGTCACCACGCCTTGAGTGTGCTCGAACATCACGTGAGCATCCCGCCTCGCTCCAGCATTTTTATTTCGGTCGGCACCGACACACCCGCTGGCGTAGAAGGAGTCATCGAAGGCGACCAACGTCTACTGCTAGACCGTGAAATTTGCGTCGCAAAAGGGATCGCTCGACTGCACGGAGGACACACGAAAGTGTTGCTGACAAACTTCAGCCAGGAGTTCAAGCACATCAACAAGGGCACGACGATCGCATACATCGAGGAAATTCTGGAAAACAGCAATGCGTTTGTCCTCTCTGATTCTGCCGCATCTACCCCGATGACCGTAGTTCCCGAGCCAGACTTCGACATAAATCCAAGTCTCCCCACGATTAAGCAACAGCTCAGAAGTCTACTTCGACAATACAAAGAGTGCTTTTCGACGTCATCAAGGATTCCACGAACCCCAGTCGCAAAGCATCGCATAATAACGGAAGAGGGCGCTCGACCTCTCCGCCAGAGCCCATACCGAGTTTCGACGCGAGAACGTGAAGCTATAAGGCAGCAAGTCGACGAAATGCTGCGCGACGACATCATCCAGCCGTCCAAAAGCCCGTGGGCATCTCCTGTAGTCTTGGGGAAAAAAAAGGACGGAACCCTGCGTTTCTGCGTCGATTATCGTCGTCTGAACAAGATCACGAAGAAGGACGTCTACCCCCTCCCACGGATAGACGACGCACTGGATCGGCTCTGCAACGCTAAATACTTCTCGTCAATGGACCTCAAGTCTGGCTATTGGCAAATAGAAGTCGACGAAAGAGATCACGAAAAGACTGCCTTCGTCACCCCAGACGGCCTCTGCGAGTTCAAGGTTATGCCATTCGGACTGTGCTTGGCGCCTGCAACGTTCCAGCGCGTGATGGACACAGTTTTAGCAGGATTGAAGTGGCAGACCTGTCTCGTTTACTTGGATGACGTCGTCGTCTTCGCCGGAAATTTCGACGATCACCTGAGGCGGCTTGCGACAGTACTAGAGGCCATCAAGTCATCAGGGCTCACTCTGAAGCCGGAAAAGTGTCGATTCGCTTACGATGAGCTTTTGTTCCTAGGCCACGTCATCAGCAAATCAGGAGTACGCCCCGACCCACAGAAGACAGCTGCCATCGCAAAATTCCCGCAGCCAACCGACAAGAAGGCAGTGCGCAGATTCCTTGGCATGTGTGCCTACTATAGGCGCTTTGTCAAGGACTTTTCACGCATCGCGGAGCCGCTAACACATCTAACCAAATGTGATGTCGAGTTCAAGTCGGAAACGCCGCAGGCCAAGGCATTTCAAGAACTCAAACGACGGATGCAGTCGCCGCCGGTACTAGCACACTTCGACGAGGACGCCGATACCGAAATTCACACTGACGCCAGTAGCCTAGGCCTCGGTGCCGTCCTAGTCCAGAGGAAAGAAGGACTTGAACGGGTGATATCGTATGCTAGCCGGTCGCTGTCAAAAGCGGAAAGCAATGATTCTACGACTGAAAAGGAATGCCTCGCCATCATTTGGGCCACAGCTAAATTCCGCCCTTACCTCTATGGCAGGCCATTCAAAGTCGTCAGCGACCACCATGCGTTGTGTTGGCTAGCTAACTTAAAGGACCCTTCAGGACGGCTGGCGCGGTGGAGCCTCAGACTACAAGAATATGACGTCACGGTAATATACAAGTCCGGAAGAAAACACTCCGACGCCGACTGCTTATCACGCGCCCCCATCGACCCCCCGCCGCAAGACGACGAGGACGACGACGCCTTCCTTGGGATAATAAGCGCGGAAGACTTCACTAAACAGCAACGAGCAGACCCGGAGCTAAAAGGCCTCGTCGAGTATTTGGAAGGGAACACCGACGTTGTCCCTAGGGCATTTAAGCGCGGGTTGTCTTCGTTCACGCTACAAAACAACCTGCTCGTGAAGAAGAACTTCTCACCAGTCCGCGCCAGCTACCTTCTTGTTGTACCGTCAGCGCTGCGTCCAGAAATACTGCACGCCCTACACGACGATCCAACCGCTGGGCACCTGGGTTTCTCCCGGACGCTGTCGCGAATACAGGAAAGGTATTACTGGCCGCGTCTGACCGCCGACGTCGCCCGTTACGTCAAGACATGCCGAGACTGTCAACGACGCAAGACACCACCGACAAGGCCAGCAGGATTACTACAGCCGATCGAACCTCCTCGCCGACCATTCCAGCAGATTGGGATGGATTTGTTGGGGCCGTTTCCGATGTCAACATCCGGGAATAAGTGGATCGTCGTGGCGACGGACTATCTCACCCGCTTTGCTGAAACTGTAGCTCTACCAAAAGGCAGCGCAGCCGAAGTGGCGAAATTTTTCGTCGAGAACATCCTGCTGCGACATGGTGCTCCAGAAGTCCTCATCACCGACAGAGGAACGGCTTTTACAGCAGAGCTTACCCAGGCCATTCTGCAGTACAGCCAGACAAGCCACAGGAGGACAACTGCCTACCATCCGCAGACGAATGGTCTCACGGAGCGCCTGAACAAGACCCTCGCCGACATGCTAGCAATGTATGTCGACGTCGAGCACAAGACGTGGGACGCGGTCCTGCCGTATGTAACCTTCGCTTACAACACGGCGGTGCAAGAAACAACACTGATCACGCCGTTTAAGCTGGTTTACGGCAGGAACCCGACGACGACGCTCGACGCCATGCTGCCCCACGTCACTGAAGAAGAAAATGTTGACGTCGCTAGCTATCTCCAGCGCGCCGAAGAAACCCGACAGCTCGCCCGCCTGCGGATCAAGAACCAACAGAGGACGGACAGCCGACACTACAACCTCCGACGACGCTTCGTCGAGTACCAGCCCGGCGACCGAGTTTGGGTTTGGACACCGATACGCCAACGAGGACTGAGTGAGAAACTATTGCGCCGCTATTTCGGACCCTACAAGGTCATTCGACGTATTGGCGCACTGGACTATGAGGTCGTGCCAGACGGAATTTCGCATTCACAGCGGCGCCGCGCACGATCTGAAGTGGTCCACGTGGTGCGTCTGAAACCCTTTTATGGACGCTGACGAACTTCCTTATTTTGTTGTTTTCTTTGCTACGGGTGTTTTTCTTATTTCGTTTGTACGCAGCATCGGGTCGATGCTTTTTTAAGAGGGGGGGTATTGACACGTGTACTTATCTTTATCGGGCGACCACGTTTCGCCACCTAACAAATGTAATCGCACAGCGCGGGACGCGTCTGCATGTATCCGAAGTTTCTGGAAAGTTATAGATACTTCTACCCGGCTATCTGTTGTCGCCGAACGTTGTGTTATCCGATTTCATCGTGTGACGCGAATGGTGTAGAACTTTGTGGAAGGTACGCGGGTCCGAACGATTAGTCTGGAACATTCGACGACTGCTGTATAAAAGCCGGCGCGCTTGACTCGCTGATCAGATTTTACGACGATCGCCGACTGTGTTCGCCGCTCTCGTTGTGCTTTAAGTGTAGCCTGTTTTGTGGGCACAGGTTCGCCCAATAAAAGCTAGTTTTTGCCTTTCACAGTTTTGCTACTGTGTTCTTTGACGTCACGACCACGTGACAATATTGTATTAAGATATTTCTAGTATTTATAACTGGGTTCCACATCATGGCTCCACCTCTTGATGCTACAAAAGTAGATAACAGTGTTTCAATCTTTTTAAAGCACCGGACAAAAATTTCGATTACGCAAGGAATCAATGAAAAATCCTGCACCGGATAATATTTGTTTAAAGGCTATAACTTTGAATGGTTACTCGTTAATCAAATAAAAAAATATTATCCAGCATCCCTATATTGTACGTGGTCATTTATCGAGAAAAATAGAAAATAGGTATCTTAGTTGAATTAATGAGTAATAGTTATGCGCACAGCGCTCTGTCACATTTTTCTGTAAGAGTTCAGTGACGCGCTGGCTGTATTTCGATGAAAGTTTTGAATCACTAGAGCACAACAGAAGGCGCGGATTTTTAACAGATTCTTGGAGATTGATTTCAAGCACGTTGGAAAATAACGGCCGTAAGATTTTATTCATGAGGCAAATAATGCTATTCACCAATGCGGATTTAGTCTGTCTACGCGGACAATCAGTCTTTATTCAGTGAGAGAGGGCTAGAACTAGCACCGTAAGCTGAGAATTGGTGTACACGGCAAGGTGGACACGGCACTATAGTTTTCTGATCGGACTGATGCCTTTATGGAGTCACAACTACTTTCCTTTTGCAACAGGAAGCAAACACAAGTGTGCGCAAAGCAAGAATGCAATTGTGGTGAATGAGCGAACCAAATGTCACAGAAGAGCCTGTGACATAAAAATTGTATCTTCGGGAGTATAACCTTTAAATTTCAACTGATATATGACGTCGCGTTATTTAATTTTAAAAACATGGAACACTACAATGATGATTAAATCTACAGTTCCAGTCACCAGATATAGGTGCTCTACTTAAAAAATATCTACAATGAATGCCTCGACGATACTGTTGCAACATTTCAAAATGGCACATGAAGGATAATTAAAAACATTTTTTTTCTACCAGCTCAGAAGTGTGATCTTTCGCTTACGCACTTAATAGCCGCTTCAACAATTTTATTAATTGCACCGTATGCGTCACCTATTTATTTTCCAAATACGGAAAGTTCGTTTTATTTAAAATTTTTATGATTTGAATTCCATCTTTCGATTACTTCCGATGTCTCCTCCCGACCAGACGGGTTTCCGTCAAACTCTTGGTGTCATACACATCGTTGACCCAACACAGTGCACATTTCGCGTGACTGCGCAAGAAAATAAATTTTTCGCCGCTGTTTTCCAAATTCATACAACACTTCAAATTCTTTTTATAAACCGAGTTTTTCTTATAAAACAACGCGGGATACAGCACAGGCTGAAAGTGGAAAATGAAAGTGTGCCGACCACGTTTGACAGTAAGCATGCTTACTGCTTTCTGTTTTGCGAAACAGTTAAGAGGAAGCTTTCGTTCGGGTGCTCCTATGTAAATACATGTAAAAGGAGAATTCGTTTTTCTCGGCAACCTCTGCACCAAAATTGACGAGGCTTATGGCACTTAAAAGAAAAAGACTTAAAATCTAGTGAGTGTTTTCTTTTGAATTTTCGGTTTATGTCGACAATTTTCTGCGAAAATTGGCAGAATCAAAAATTTTCAGGCAACAAAACTATCAAGTTTACAACTCCGTAACTCACGAATGAAAAATGATATCACAATTATGTGAGTTGCATCTCGTCGTACTACTAATGCGGACAAAATTGACATGTTAAATATGAACTTCAAAAAATTTAGTAATGTGTAAATACAGCTTGTGCAAAACCCTTCTACGCAACGTAACCAATTCCCGCAATATATAAGTTGACACAGGCAATTTGTTCGCTTTGAATGATCTAATGGATGCCGTGTACAGAACCGCGATATCTGTTCTTGGTGCAGAGCTTTACATTTGTAAACTTCGTGCTTCTAAGTTCTTCAAGCTTCCTATTTTTTAAAAACTATTGTAACAAAGGCCTAAATCTAAATTCCGTTGGAAACATTCACTAGAATTTGACGACTTTATGTCTCAAATTCAACTAATTTCTTTGAAATCTGTCCAGGGGTTATCTCAGAAAAAAACATTTTTGCGTTTTACGTGTATTTGAATAGGCTGCGTCGGCGTAGGGCTCGAGCTAAAGCATCCTCTTCCTTTTCCCTAAAGCTTCCCAGGACCGATGGTAATAAAATTGGTGGCATTTGAGTTAGAAAGTGCAATTCTAGTGAATGTTTCCAGCGGAATATCGATTTAGAGCCTGCATTTTATTACAAGAGTACTTAAAAATTAGGTAGCTTGAAAAAAAAAACAGAAGCACGCAGTTTACAAATTCGCATCTCTGCATCAAAACAGATATCGCCGTTCTGTAAACGGCATCCGTTAGATCATTGATAGCAGAGAAATTCGATATGGCATTCTATATGTTACGTGAATTTGTTACGTTGTTTACAAGGGTTCTGCAAAAGCTGTATTTCCGTATTGCTAAATTTTTCGCGATTCATGTGTAACATATTGTTTTTGTCTGCTTCAGATGCACTATTAGGTGCAATTTACAGAATTGTATTATCATTTTTTGTTGCTGAGTTAGAGTTGTAAACTCGATAGTTTCATTTTCTGAAATATTACGATATCTGCCAATCTTTAGAAAAAGAGAGACAAGATAAATAAAAAACTCGAAAGAAGCAGTCAATAGATTTTAAGTTTTTCTTTAAATGCAACAAACTTCGCCAAACTTGGTGCAGTGGTTGTCGAGAAAAACGAAGAATTCTCCTTCCACATGTGCTTAGATAGGAGCACCTGAGCTCAAGCTTCTACTTAAGACAACTCAGCATCTTTGAGAAAGTCATGCAAAAAGAATGAATAAACTGAAATAAACTGACCTAAATAGTCTGTCTTTGAAAAAGCAAAAAAAGCAAAGTGGCTCCTTCAAAGTATCATTCCTTAGCAGCATTTTGACTTCAAATGAGAGTGCCACTTCTTAGCGGGACTTAAGCCGCTGACTGCTACAGCTATATCGTAAATAAAGAAATTCGTCAACAACGAGGTTTTACATATTTGCAGCGACAATCTCAACAATGCAACACAGAACTACACCGCAGCGGGGAAGTATGAAGATACGGACGCTGCGCATGAGAAATATCACACAGACGGAAGGCTGAAACGGCCAGTTATTGTGAAATTACCAACAATAGTTGTATAAGAATGCTGGGATTGTAGGTCTTGCATTATAATTAGCGCAAGTTATTAACGGACAAAAAGAACAAAGTGGACAAAGACAGGCGCTACTAAAGGCTGTTTATTCTTATGCCATCTAACCGTGTGTGTAGAATTGCTTGTAGTGACAGAACTGGTACAGTGGTACTGAAACAATATTTATGTTCCCTGTACGCCAACGGAAATATATTTATTCATTCGTTTCAAACCTCCGCATATCCTGATCTATTGAAGTTAGTCAAGGTAGTGCCCATACTTAGACGTGGGAATAATAAAATACCTGAAAATTAGCGTCGTACTTCAGTATTGACACTTGCACTTGTCTTTATCGGGCAACACGTTTCACCACCTAACAAATGTTATCGTACAGCGCGGGACGCGCCTGCATGTATCGGAGGTTTCTGGAATGTTGTCGATGCTTCTATCCACTGTCTGTTGTCGCCGAACCTTGTGTTATGTGATTTCACCGCGTGAAGCGAATGGTGTAGCACTTTGTGGAAGACACGCGGGTGCCAGCGATTAGTCCGTAACATTCGACGACTATTGTATAAAAGCCGACGCGCTTGACCCGCAGATCAGATTTTCGACAATCGCCGACTGTGTTCGCCACTATCGTTGTGCTTTAAGTGTAGTCTGTCTTTGTGTGCACTAGTTCGCCCAATAAAAACTAGTTTTGTCTTTCACAGTACTGCTACTGTGTTCTTTAGCGTCATTACCACGTGATATCTGGTGGAGGGGCTTTTCGTCCATGTACCGGACGCCCCCGACAAGCCGTGATCCAAGCCCGGACCGCAAAGAGAGCACCAACGTAGTCCCGGACCATCGAGCAAGCCGTCGTCCACAACAGCTGGCCCCGGAGCACGGACTTCTACCTGAGAAGACCGAAAAGATTGTGCCCAAGACGACCACAATGCCAGCAGTCGTACTTCAACAACCCAGAGAGCCCCCTACCTTCCGTTTAGCTGCGTCGGAGGATTCGGAAACCTGGCTCGAAACCTTCGAAAGGATCTCGACCTTTAACAACTGGACATCTGAGGATAAGCTACGATATGTGTACTTCTCCTTGGACGAAACCGCGAGGACTTGGTTCGAGAACCGGGAGTCCACCCTTGCAACATGGGACCTGTTCCGCAGTAACTTCCTGAGGACGTTCACGGGCGCTGTCCGAATAGAAATGGCCGAAGTTCTGCTGGAAACCCGAGGCCAACTACCCAACGAGACCATCGCCATCTTCACAGAAGAGATGACTCGTCTTTTCCGGCACGCCAACCCGGAAATGTCCGAAGAGAAAAAAGTACGTTTCTTTATGCGAGGCGTAAAGCAAGAACTTTTCGCCGGACTAATCCGAAACCCACCAAAGACCGTAGTTGAGTTCCTGACAGAGGCTACGACGATTGAGAAAATTTTAGAAATGCGCACTAGGCAATATAACCGCCAAGTGCTCACGTCTCAGTGTGCCATCGAAGCGCTGGGCTCCATTGATCTCCAAGAGACCATCAGTGCCATTATGCGCGAAGAACTGCGCAAGGTCTTGCCTTCGTCGCAGCCTCAAGTAGCTTCGTTCGCTGAGATCGTGAAAGAGGAGGTTCAGCGATCCCTGGGAGTTCCTGAGCCGCAACCTCAATTACCGCATCCCCAGCCAGAAGCGATGACCTACGCCGCCGTCGCACGCCGTCAAGTTCCCCCTCCGCGACCGTGCCAGGGCCCTGTAACGCTGCAATTCCGTCGTCCGTCGCAGCCGCCGCCAGCACGGCCACCCGACGCACAGCGCACCTACGCAAGGAAGACGGACATGGCCGGCTACCACTGCGGGGAAGCCGGCCATGTGTACCGCCCATGCCCATACCGTGACCTGGGATTGCGAGGGTTCGCCGTCAACGCACCGAGCCCTCGGGAAGGTGAACGCCCTCGTGACATCGCCGACTACCTCGCCGCTACTCAGTGGAGCCCTCGACGGCCGTCTCGGTCGCCGTCACCACGCCGCTACCTGTAGCCGCAGCGCCGTCCATACACTGGCCCAGTACGGGGACGCTCCGCGAGCCCATATCCGGAAAACTAAAAGCAGCAACCGATGGAGGTGCGGTTGCTGTTCGTCGAACTGATGAAGATCCTCCGCCGCCGACGAAGACGACAAAGAGACCATCTCGACGACATAATAACGACACGCCGCCGTCCCGACGAAGTAAGGAAGCCAAGACTACACCGACGAAAGATGACTTGACGACGCGACGTTCCAACTTCAGTTCAACACGACGCAGCCGTGATTCGACGCCAAGACCTAACTGCAACGCCAGACAAAGAACCACCGACCTCGACGTGCTTCTCGACGCCCACGCAGTTACCACCTTAGTGGACACAGGGGCTGATTACTCCGTAATGAGTGGACACAACGCCGCCCAGTTGAAGAAAGTTAAGGCTGCATGGGAAGGCCCTCAAATTAGGACCGCTGGAGGACACCTCATCACGCCGACTGGAATCTGCACGGCAAGAATAACCATTCATGACCGGACTTACCCTGCCACTTTCGTTATCCTCCAACAGTGTTCACGAGACGTCATTCTCGGTATGGACTACCTGAACCAACACGGCGCATTCATCGACCTGAAGTCGAAGTCAATAACGCTGTCGGAAGATAAAGCGATACCGCCGGAGAGCCCTCGTAGTTACCACGCCTTGAGTGCGCTCGAAGATCAAGTGAGCATCCCACCTCGCTCCAGCATTGTTATTTCGGTCGGCACCGAAACAGCCGCTGACGCAGAAGGCGTCATCGAAGGCGACCAACGTCTACTGCTCGACCGTGAAATTTGCGTCGCAAGAGGGATCGCTCGACTGCATGGAGAGAAAACTGTAGTGTTGCGGACAAACTTCAGCCAGGAGTTCAAGCACATCAACAAGGGCACGACGATCGCATACATCGAGGGAATTCTAGAAACCAGTAATGCGTGTCCTCCCGGATTTCGCCGCATTACCCCGACGACCATGGTTTCCGAAACAGAATACAACATTAATCCAAGTCTCCTCGTGATTAAGCAACAGCAGCTCAGAAGATTGCTCCGACGATACAAGGGCTGCTTTTCGACGTCATCGAAGATTCGACAAACACCAGTCGCCAAGCATCGCATAATCGCCGAGGAGTGCGCTCGGCCACTCCGCCAGAGCCCTTACCGGGTTCCGACGCGAGAACGTGAAGCTATAAGAGAACAAGTTGACGAAATGCTGCGCGACATCATCCAGCCGTCGAAAAGCCCTTGGGCATGCGCTGTTGTCCTGGTGAAGAAAAAGGACGGTACCCTACGTTTCTGCGTCGATTATCGTCATCTGAACAAGATTACGAAGAAGGACGTATACCCCGTCCCACGGATAGAAGACGCATTGTATCGCCTCTGCAACGCTAAATACTTCTCGTCGATGGACTTCAAATCTGGCTATTGGCAAATAGAAGTCGACAAAAGAGATCGCGAAAAGACCACCTTCATCACCCCAGACGGCCTCTACGAGTTTAAGGTTATGCCATTTGGACTGTGCTCGGCGCCTGCAACGTTCCAGCGTGTGATGGACACGGTTTTAGCAGGATTGAAGTGGCAGACCTGTCTCATTTACTTGGATGACGTCGTTGTCCTCGCCGGAAATTTCGACCATCACCTTAGGCGGCTTGCAACAGTACTAGAGGCCATCAAGTCATCAAGGCTCACTCTGAAGCCAGAAAAGTGCCGCTTGCTTCGCTTACGATGAGCTTCTGTTCCTAGGCCACGTCATCAGCAAGTCTGGAGTCCACCCCGATCCGCAGAAGACAGCTGCCATCGCAAAGTTTCCGCAGCCCATCGACAAGAAGGCAGCGCGGAGATTTCTTGGCATGTGTGCCTACTATAGGCGATTTGTCAAGGACTTTTCACGCATCGCTGAGCCGCTGACACAGCGGACTAAATGTGACGTCGAGTTCAAGTGGGAAACGCCGCAGGCCGACGCATTTCAAGAACTCAAACGACGCATGCAGTCGCCGCCCGTACTTGCGCACTTCGAATAGCACGCCGATACCGAAATACACACTGACGCCAGTAGCCTAGGCCTCGGCGCCGTCCTAGTCCACAGAAAAGATGGACATGAACACGCGATAGCTTACGTTACCCGGTCGTTGTCAAAAGCGGAAGGCAATTATTCTACAACCGAAACGGAATGGTTCGCCATCGTTTGGGCTACTGCGAAATTTCGCCCTTACCTGGCGAAACCACTTTGAAGGGCAGGCCATTCAAAGTGGTTTCAAAGTTGTTTCAAAGACCATTCAAAGTGGTTTGAATGGCCTGCCATTCAAAGTGGTCAGCGACCATTACGCATTTTGTTGGCTAGCTAACTTAGAGGACCGTTCAGGACGGCTGGCACGGTGGAGCCTTAGACTACCAGAATACGACATCACTGTAACATACAAGTCCGGACGAAAACACTCACATGCCGATTGCCTATCACGCGCCCCATTGACCCGCCACCACAATAGGACGAGGATGACGACGCCTTCCTTGGAAAAATAAGCGCGGAAGATATCGCCGAACAGCAACGAGGAGACCCGGAGCTAAAAGCCCGAGTCGAGTATTTGGAAGGGCACAGCGACGTTGTCCCTAGGGCACTTAAGCGTGGATTGTCTTCGTTCACGCTTCAAAACAACCTACTCGTGAAAAAGAACTTCTCACCAGTCCGCGCCAACTACCTTCTTGTTGTTCCGTCGGCGTTGCGTCCAGAAGTACTGCACGCCCTACACGACGATCCAACCGCTGGGCACCTCGGATTCTCCCGGACGCTGTCGAGAATACAGGAAAGGTGTTACTGGCTGCGTCTGACCGCCGACGTCGCCCGTTATGTCAAGACATGCCGAGACTGTCAACGACGCAAGACACCACCGACAAGGTCTGCTAGATTACTACAGCCATTCAAGCCTCCTTACCGACCTTTTCAGCAGATCGGGATGGACTTGGGACCGTTTCCGACATCAACTTCCGGAAGTAAGTGGATCGTCGTGGCGACGCACTATCTCACCCGCTTCGCTGTAACTAAAGCTCTAACGAAAGGCAGCGCAGCCGAAGTGGCGAAATTTTTCGTCGAGAACATCCTGCTGCGACATGGTGCTCCAGAAGTCTTCATCACCGACAGAGGAACGGCTTTTACAGCAGAGCTCGCGCAAGCCATTCTGCAATACAGCCAGACAAGTCACAGGAGGATAACTGCCTACCATCCGCAGACGAATGGTTTCACGGAGCGCCTGAACAAGACCCTCGCCGATATGCTAGCAATGTACGTCGACGTCGAGCACAAGACGTGGGATGCGGTCCTGCCGTACGTAACATTCACTTACAACACGGCGGTGCAAGAAACAACACAGATCACGCCATTTAAGCTGGTTTACGGCAGGAACACGACGACGCTCGACGCCGTACTACCGCACGTCACTGACGAGGAAAACCTTGACGTAGCTACCTATCTCCAGTGCGCCGAAGAAGCCCGACAGCTCGCCCCCCTGCGGATCAAGAACCAGCAGAGGACCAATCAGCTGATACTACAACCTCCGACGACGCTTCGTCGAGTACCAGCCAGCCCGGCGACCGTGTGTGGGTATGGACCCCGATACGCCGACGAGGACTGAGTGAGAAACTATTGCGACGCTATTTCGGACCCTACAAGGTCATCCAACATATTGGCGCACTGGTCTATGAGGTCGTGTTAGACGGCATTTCGCATTCACAGCGGCGCCGCGCACGATCTGAAGTTGTCCACGTGGTGCGCCCCTTTTACGGACGCTGAAGAACTTTCCTCATTTCGTTGTTTTCCTTGCTAGGAGTGCTTCTTTATTACTTTCGTTTGTTTAGAGCATCGGGTCGATGCTTCCTAACAGGGGGCGGGGGGGGGGGGGGGTTGACACGTGTAGTTGTCTTTATCGGGCGACACGTTTCCCCGCCTAACAAATGTTATCGCACACCGCGGGACGCGCCTGCATGTATCGGAAGTTTCTGGAATGTTGTCGATGCTTCTATCCACTGTCTGTTGTCACCGAACCTTGTGTTATCTGATTTCATCGCGTGAAGCGAATGGTGCAGAACTTTGTGCAATACACGCGGGTGCCAGCGATTAGTCTGTAACATTCGACGACTACTGTATAAAAGTCAACGCGCTTGACCCGCAGATCATATTTTCGACGATCGGCGACTGTGTTCGCCGTTATCGTTGTGCTTTAAGTGTAGCCTGTCTTTGTGGGCACAGGTTCACCCACTGAAAGCTATTTTTGTCTTTCACAGTACTGCTACTGTGTTCTTTAGCGTCACTGCCGCGTGACAGTATTAAGATGCACTATTACAGTATTTGAGAAAGTAATTTCTAAACAGATGACTAGATTTTTTAGGTGCAAATCTGCCGTCCTCAGTAAACGTCAGCATGGCTTCAGGGCTATAATGTCCGAAGATATTGCTGTACTGGGCTTATCTGATATTGTAAGTTTCGGTCTGAACTACAGGAAACCGTGCTAGACTTCTTTCTTCGCATTAAAAAGTAATCAGGTAGTGTGGACAGTGATGTATGAATATTTGGTAAGTCAGAAAGCAACGATTTCGTGGTGCGTCACTAAACATTTTGTAGCTATGTGTCTAATAGAAACACCTTGGCACTCCACAAATTTTCTCGTCCACTCTCGCATTACCACAGGTGTACTCCAGGGCTCCGTATTCGATCCAGTATTTTTTTTCCTTGTATGTGAATGAATTGCCCGAACTAACATTGATTTGTCGTTCATAATATATGCAGAAGAGGCTGTTCTTTCCTGTGCTTATGACTTTTCAATTGAAGCAGCCCATAGAAGCCCTAATGAATAGCCACTCGTTAAATAGCAGCTTTTGTTAAATAAACTATTTCTACACGCAAAAAGAGACACGATACACAATGTTCAAATCTATTTAGAAGGTTCCGACAGAGGTGCCACTTACACTAAACGTGAATAGTAATGCGCTCAAACTAATAAGTATTTGGAATATTGGGGGGGGGGTTACATTGGATGAGTTTTTTTCATTTGAAGCCAGTGGAGCAAAGCCTGTTACATTCTACTCAAGTGCCGAAAATTTATTTATACAGATACCCTTAAATACGTGTTTTTAGCGTATTTCACAGCCATCTTTCGCAATGTGTTAAATGGTGGAACCACAGTTATCGTTCGTACACTAAACAGGTTATACAACAAAAGAGGGATGTCAGCTTTATGACTTCCTCACATTGCAAGGCTAACACGACGCCGCTCATTCAACAACTACTTATTTTACCACTTGACTGACTACTACATCTTATAATTTTGTGATACTTATTTACGGCAACCTCACCAGGTACCCGCTCTCCGCGACTAACTTTACCTTATCAGCACGCTATATACGCAGTGCACTAAGAAATTTTCTGTTTTCGAAGGTACGCAATGTGTATGGTAAATGGAGCATTTCAAGTGCTCGAATAGTCGAGTGGATCGTTCTACTCAAGGAATTTATACATGCAGCTCATTTTCAGTACTTCCTTCCAATGTTTAATGTTATATCCACCGCTTTATTTCTTTCTGGTGCGTATTCATTTATTTCAGCTATACCTCTTACATCTTAGAGGGGTAATATAGTTTGGGCTAGTTGGTTACAATTCATGTTCAATGTTATTTGCGCATCACTTGGAACGAGTAATGGGGGAAAACAGACAGAAACGCCAATTTTCAGCTGGTTTTATTCGTAGGATTGTCAACTGGTTTACATACATACATAAATGGGGCGTAACATGAAAGCCACCATAAAATATGCATGCGAAATCAACCAGACAGACTTACGCACGTACATTAGCAATATCAAAACAAATTCTAAATAATACATGTCACACCCAAGGCAGACATGTCGCAGGCCTACGCATCTATCGCTCGGCTTTCGCAAAATCCGGCCCCGTTAAGACAACTAAGTGGTCTTAACGGGGCCAGATGTCGCGGAACCCTCGCTGTAATATTTGCGATACAACGATTTTGTTCTCATCTGTATGGACGCCCCTTCACAGTCGTCACCGACCATCATCCGTTGTTTTCTTGTACACGTTCGTGTCCCTTCTGCCAGCCTTGCGCGCTGGGCGCTCAAACTGGTACCATAAACCGCTTGACTTCCTGTAATTAAAAGCAGTTGAAAGTTGGTGCATGTGTTTGTCATCCCCCAGTCCTCGGTGCAAGTAGTATGTAAAACATTGATGATGCATTTTCAAGATCCATTGTATCCTATTCTAAACTTTGATATAAAGTAATTATTGTTGCTTAATTGACAAGTATGTGTGTCTGTGCTATCTGTATTACTCTGCTTCTTTGCCTGGATTTGTTGTGCATCCCAACTAACCTCGAGCTAGGGATCCGAACAGATTTGTTCACATATATTACTTTGGACTGTATGCAAGAAATAAAATTAAATTCATCTCAAATTCTATGAACAGGCGCCTTCCACGGTCGAGAACAGTGTTGCCGCCATACTGGCATCAGAAACTCTCCGCATACGTGAACAAATAAAGACGTTTGATGCCGCACTATGCCATTCAGTGATGACCCCCATCGTCCACAACGGGACGTTGCCGACGACCCCTGCCTGTCTATTCTATGAAATGGATTATCGAAAACGTGAAAAGGTGCCGGTAGGGCAGGGGGTCTTAGCAGCGTAAACATGTCCCTGCTTCACCAAATCCTCACGCCACTTCGGCCGCGGCTACGTCCAGCGCTGTCTCAGCGTTGACTGGCATTTCCTTACCTAAGGTGTGAAGGGCGCACATTTGCGTCTCGTGCAAGTAGAGGATCAATTCCGCTTGGGAGTCGCGTCCGCATGAGCTGCTGCTGTAGCAAGTAGTTGGCGACTTATACACCGTGTATGAGCCTAAATCAAGCTCTCATCACGTGTCTTCAAGTGACAATATCTTCCACATGTACTTGTAGAAGAAATACGCGTACGGTGATAACTTCAGCACCTACTCTGTGACGAGGCGGCCTTCACTGGCAGGGAAATTTTTCGTAAGTGGTTCGTGCAATTCTTTCAGCGCTCGTGCGCATAGCTTTTACTGCTGCACATCAGCTCCCGCTTTTAGACTTCGCGCATTTGTTGGATCGCGGGACTGATCTCCCCGCACAAGCACCCAAACGGCCGACCACGGATCACTTCTGCACGATTATGCCGTCTAGCTGGCACATCTTTTCTGGCAGCCTCCCACCGCCGTCCAAGTTCCCTCACCCGTGGTTATCGGTCAACGCTGCCTAACCTCATTGTTCTGCCCAAGTGAATTTTTTGGCACCCACTAGGCGGAAATACTTGTCGGCCAATAAACCTCTCCACTGATAGTATCTTGTGGGTTATCGGGACGAACAAACGCAGGCCAGCGGAAAGGAAGTGTGTCCTCAACGTAAAAGTTTCCTCTCGCACCCGCTTTGTGTCATTGATAGCATTTACCTGCTTTAGTTTTGGGCCTTCAAAAGTAAGTAAATCGCCCCACAAGAGCAGGAAGTGTTATCTGCAGTTCAAATTATGTTGAACCAGTGTTAACCAATGAGCGATTCGATTAGCGACGCCCAGCGGTAGCTCAGACGTCAACATGCAGAGTGCGAGGACGCTTACGAAGCACGTCGACTGACCAGCGGGTTCTTATGGTGCTGCGACGGTTTTAGTTAAAAGAACAAAAAATGAACGCCGAGGCTCGACCATGACAACGTAGCGAGAACTACGAATACGCGAATCGCATGGCAATTATCCTTCATGCTATTCGCATACCATGTCGGTGCAGGTGTTCGTTACTCTCCTATAACGAGAGAAACGAGAAGGCCTCTACCAGATGCGGGTGAAAACGGCCTGAACACCAGCCATCTTTTTCACGTCGTGGAACTTCAGTCAGGCACTCTTGGGAACAGAGCCGCTCAACCCTTCATTTTACCTGTACCCACGCCGACCGACGCACCCGTGTCCAGTCCGTACATTTGAAGAAGTCAATGCCTCTATAGGCAAACCTGGGGCCACGTACGGCTGGACACCCGTCACATAGGTTCGCGACCGCTATGTCAGTGGTTATTCTGGACTAGTTCCGTCCACGATGACGTCAATAGCGCGAACTTTGAATCATTTTGAAACTGATGTGAGCTGCCTCTGATTTATTGACGCCGGTATGACATGTCGCGTGGCGTCATTTCTTCTTCTGTTGTTTTGTTGAAGCCCCAAGTTGTGTTCACTCCTCCACGAGCCTTCCGAGCTCACAAGGCCCCTAGAGGGACGACCCAAACACTCACTTGCACCCTGCATCACCGCTCAAGGACAAAAATCACCATCCGCGTGGCCCGACAAGAGTCCCAACACACTACACTACTTGGTATAGCACAACTGGGCCCGAATCGTTCAGAGTTTGCTTAAACTCTTGTTAATCAAATGGTATACAGTGTGACCGTAATTTCAGCGTGATCATCTGGTCAACAGCAGCTTGATATCGCTCACACTAGTGCAAATTATCACAAAGCACCGTTTTGTTGCGCTGAATTACACTCATAACAATGAATTTTGCCACTGGCGCATGGCATGGCGCACTCTTCGTGATGTTGTCGAGTTGTCTTCACGGTAAACAAACACTTCCAAAGGGGTGGCATCAAAAGTTAACGATTTCTTGAGCGAACTTTTACACAGAAAAATCAAGGAACACTGAGAGCACAACGAAGCGGTGAGCACAATCGTCGACTGCGGAAATATGGGGACGCATGCTGGGTCGATAATCCCCAGCAATACTATCGCCTGGACCATGAGGCACACGCTGATTGGCTAGTTGAGCAAGATCGGATGAGCTCATGGAGGAAAGCAACCAATTAAGAGACGCCTTGATATCACGTTTTTGAAGCCGGCAATGCCGTCAGGTCGGTGTGTCACTTCCCGTTGCGCCTCCAGTAAGCTCGCCGGAGAAGATCGACGCGAGCTGTGGGCTTGCATTGCTACAAGCCGCCGGCAGAATGTGCTGCCGACGCGCGTCATAACATAGCCTGCGAAGCTTCTGTAACACTTTTAATGAAGCATACGCGCTCCTGCGCTTTTCCGTTGCACGTTGAAGACAGCGACGAAGACCCACGCCATGATTGCTAAAATGTGTCTGTTGCTGACTGACAACTCTCTCTCACAGACCGAAAACAGAACTTTTAAGCTTGCACGCCACCCTCCAAAGTCAGAATGTGCTGCGAAAAAGACATGGGCCGGTAAAAGCTACCTTACTTTTCAGAGGCCTAGAACAGCGGCGAGATTTTCACGGTCATGGTTATTATGGCAACGTTGACGTTAGGAGCCCCAGTCCCAGTGGTACTTTGCGCAAAAAACAATGTGACTACCGCCACATTTTGTGCAATACGTCCAGGCTGGCAACTCTTATGCTGTCCTTGCGCCATGGATGAACTGCTTGGCTGGTTGAGCACTATTTCACGCCAAGGGGACAGTATCGTGGAATGCGATCTTCGGAGAATACCTACCATGATGTACGGCTAAAGAATGCCGGTACCCGCCGTGGTTGCTCAGTGGCTATGGTGTTAGGCTGCTGAGCACGAGGTTGCGGGATTGAATCCCGGTAACGGCGGCCGAATTTCGATGGGGGCAAAATGGGAAAACATCCGTGTACTTAGATTTAGGCGCACGTTAAAAAACCCCACGTGGTCGAAATTTCTGGAATCCTCCACTACGGCGTGCCTCATTATCAGAAAGTTCTTTTGGCACGTAAGAGCCCATAATTTAGTTTTTTTAAAGCACCTCGGCCATTTGTACACGAGTCATCGTTCATTCTATTGTAATCGCTGATGCTGGCACGCGTTCTACAAATTATTGCGACGTGCGCGCCACGCTTGGAATCAGATAGCAGACAGATCTCTCGCTGCAGAACTGCCGACAACGTACAAGAATGAACTGATGCAGCTAGCCGGCGTCTTGCACCAGGCGATCCTTTTGTGTACTCTGTAGCCGTGGAGAAATGGTCACTATGAAAGCGAAGTACACAGTATATTACCCCTCGTTAAAGACGTCGTACTGATGCTCCGAACAGGGCCGCTATCTTGTACACGTTCGAAAAGCCGACGTTCGATTTCGCCTCGCGCGATTGTCCAGGCTGCGCCGATATCGCGGCCTAGGCCAATCTAGTCCAATCGCGTGAGGCGAAATCGTACGTCGGCTTTTCGAACGTGTACAAGATAGCGCCCCAGAACACTAAAGAGAAGAACTGCACGCGATAAAAGAGCGTTACAAAACAAGCAAGAATTGCATTTTCACAGTGCGTTAGCGTGCATAGAACGGCTTAAGGCGCACAAAACTGATTACTTTAAGTTTTGCACAGCGCTACTGTGATTGCGTAACAGCTCTGGGCAAGACCTCATGTTGAAGTGCACCAAAACCTCTGAGGATTTTTAATACAGGGTGTCAAAATGAACGCGAACTCTAATCGGAATTGTTGTTTGGGCTGATGGCGAACCTGAACCGGTTTCTATAACGTGCCTGAACCCGAAACAAACCTGAACAGAAAAAAAGTAATGTCTATAAGTGTACTACAAAACCGGGAAGCATGTAGGGTGCTTAAACGGTACGCTACTTTTCGAAACATTTACTTCTTCAGTCGCTACACACCACTAGCTGACAGTAGGATTCGAGGGGCGTATTAAGTGTGAGAATCGCGATAAGCCTAGGCAGAGCCACTTGCGCTTCTCAACTCGGCAATGCAAGTTCTGTTCCCGGCCAAAACGTTGTTTCAGGGGCTCCGCAGAATCGCTCTTTCCATCGAAGCTCGCAACCAGGCTTGCTACTATTATCACAGGAACCGTAAAAAAGCACAAACTAGGATGTACGTAGATCACAAATTACGGTGTTCCCGGAAAGAGACGATAGGAAAACTGACCAGTTAATGAATGCGCCTTCTTGTAACAATATAACCGTGATGGCTAGTATGAATGCCGTCACCATTTCTGTGCGCAAAGACAGGCGGCTAACGGTATGGGAACTGTGCTTTTTGTTGCGTCCCATGGTTCAGCGTACGTTGCCGCTTCCAAAATAAATACAACGCTCTTCCATTCATAATTCTTTCCCGGACCGCATTTCGATTTCATTCCAAGTATTTGTATCCGCCCTTGGTCAGCGCAAGGCTCTACGCCACATACCGCTGCGTAAGGAAAATACGTCATGGCATTTAGCACGCACTGTACTTGTATATCTATCACGAATATTAATGACCTTAGCGGCTTTTGTTTAAAAAAGGCAAAAGAAGCAGTAAACTGTGTCTAGCTTCTTTCTTTGCAAGAAACTAAAAGTTAGGAAGTTTTAATTTAAGTAACACAATGTTAATTTGGGCTCTCATGCGGCAAAGATAATCGCGCGAAAAGGTCACACAGTGAAAAAGAAAAACGATCCTGTAGGGAATCGCGCGGCCGGTGTTCCCGTTCGGATCTACGCCCGCATCGACGGTACATCGTCAAAGCGATTGCTTATAGTTTAATTCTGATACTATAAGGGAGAACAACGGTTCCTGCTGTCTACAGGGGAAAAGAATGATGCAAATTTAGGTTTGTCTAAATTATGGTGGTACAGCAGGACCGTTCTTGCAAGTTGGCGCAATTTGAAAAACACGACATCAGAGCGCTAAAGCAAAGAACGCAAGCGAGAAACACAGAGCGCTGACTACCAGCTGATTTACTGAAATAGAAGCTGGACAATAGTGCAGTTCTTGGGCCCGCGCAACGGACGACACGTGACGTGACATTGAAGGATTATTTTTGCCGTTACATCTGTCATGCAAACAAGCACATCTCAGTATCACACAACGTTAGTGATATGTTACTCACACGAGTGATACCTTTGCTTTTGATGTAGCGCGAATCACGATTTGTTGCCGCTCCGACCCAGTGTGGCAACGTGCGTGAGGTAGGGCTCACACGCGCAGGCATTGCAGTGTGTGCTGAGAGGCGCGCTATCCAATTTATTTTAAGTTGTTTGGAAGACTCCCTGATTCTACCATTAAGGCATATGCCAGTTTGTCTTACATACAACTTTCCGCAGCTACGAGGAATATCAGAAACTACCCCAGCAGCACCGCGCACCAATCGCTTAGCCTACATCTTTGGGCACCCATGCCTCCCAGTAGCCTTAGTACGACGACATAACTTGGCTAGTTTGTTGGGGGCGGAAAAAACGACACAGAAGCCGTGTCAAGCGGCCACCTTAAGGTTGAGGATAATTTTGTGCATGCACAGCGCAACCTCTGGTGTAGTGGCGTTCGTTCTGGCAACGTCATATTCAAAAGTCGAGGAGCTTTTCCTAACATTACAGTGAACAGATTCGACCACAGCGTGGACTGCCGCGTAATGGAACCAGCTTTTAAATACATAGTGATTTCATGTGAAAAAGTTGCCGGCATTGTATGAACACGAGATTTACGCAGCGCCGGGCCAATCTATATAGAAATACAATACCACGTTTTGGAACCTTTGATTTGGTCGAGTCGCACGGGAGGAATGCTTCCTTAACGCGCGGGTTATAACCAAAGTGAGCATGACGGGGTAAAGACGTTAGGCTGTTATTTAAAGAATGTAATGTGTTTGCAAGAGGTTGTTCACCAGTGAAAGACAGTCCTTCTCCACATCGATTGTGATTGCCTAAAACTAAATCGACAGTCCCCTGAGAAGTCACTGGGTAGTCGCTTCCTAAAAGAATAAAAAATCATCAGCGCACATAAATACTTTCAAAAGAAGACGTGAGCAGTTAGCGCGCTGTAGTGAGTGTGAGTAGTCAATATTAGATAAAACTCTCAAAATATTGGCGCAGTTGGCATATATATAGGTGTCTCATTTTAGGGAGCCAATGAATTAACTTTCTTGATTTAGGGAAATCAATCTCTTTTTTTTTACTCATCTCAGCATCGCTGGATTCCTTCCAAACAGTACGCGGTGCTGTATTATTGTGTTAAGCTCTTTCACGGAGCACTGCATTATAATGTTACGGTGAAGGGAACGAAGAAGTTGAATTGGACTAGACGAAGACGAAGTCTGGCAGTTGCCTGAACGCCATATACGTCAGTTGTAAATATACGTTATTTTACACTCGTGGGCCTGCTTTCTTCCTGCAACATTTTGGTGGAAGGTGCGGGGTACAATCACGGAACTTCGCAGCGGACGTCATCTACCTGCCACCATAATGGCAAATCATCCGGCACAGGCGACAACGCCTCAGCAGCCCGTGCCAACGGTCATCCTCACTCATCCGTAGGACCCAGGGACATATTGTGGCACGGACAACGCCGACGTCGATGACTGGCTTACGATGTACGAACGAGTGTGCGACTACAACAGGTGGGATCCAAGAACGATGCCAGCAAACGTGATATTTTACCTAAGAGGAACTGCAAGGGACTGGTACGACACACACGAAGCTGACCTAACGAGTTGGGATGTCTGCAAAAAAAAAATGCGAGACCTGTTTGGCAGACCTGTCGCTCGTCAGCTGGCGGCAAAAAAAGAACTTGAGTGTCGCGCTCAAACGTCCACAGAATCCTATGTCGTCTACATTCAGGATGTGCTGCCTCTCTGTCGCAAGGCTGATAACAACATGACCGAGGCAGACAAGATTGGTCGCATATTGAAAGGTATTGCAGACGATGCCTTCAATCTCCTGATGTGCAAGGATTGTGCCACTGTGGATGCAATTATAAAGGAGTGCCGGCGATTTGAACAAGTGAAGGGCCGCCGAGTCGCTCAAACTTTCGACCGATTGCCCAATACCGCCGCGACATCTTCTTGCGAAGACCCGCCGCGCTTCGTTCAGCCCACAGGACTGGAAGAAATCACACGCATCGTTCGTTGTGAGCTTGAGACCTTGGCTCCGGGTCCAGTTCGTTCCGACTGTCGGGAAAGCGTGCCCGTTATCTTCCTTATACAAGCGGTCGTTCGGGAGGAAATAGCAAGTTTGGGCATTCCATCTCCCTACTCGGTCCGCCATAGAAACACCTACCAGATTTCTCCGGCCGCTCGCTCCCAGACGCAAAGCTTTCCGCCCCCTCGTCGCAACCCAGCTGATTGGCGCACAGCGGATGATAAAACTATCTGTTTTTATTGTTCCGGTATTGGACACATCGCCCGTCATTGCCGCAACCATTGGTCGTCGCCTCCTCGGTGATCGTCTCCGAGTCACTACCGCCAAGTGCCAGACAATCGTACTTTCTCGCCCTATACGCCGACTAGGATCATCAACGCCGACAGTGCTCCACCAAAATCCAGCCGCTCCCCGTCTCCGCAAGGTCGTAGGTCCCGTTCGCCTCTCGTTCACCGAAGCGAAGCAACCGGTGGCTTCGTTTCGGGAAACTAGGCGGTGCACCTCCCGGAGGTGAAGCTGCAACTCCGACCCGGCCAAGAAATCCTTTGTTGACCCTGCCTACATGTGGAAACCTACTGGACATTGAAGCTGATGGCGTTCCTGTTAGATCTCTCGTTGACACAGGAGCGCAGCTTTCAGTTATGAGCGCTGCTCTCCGCCGAAGGCTCAAAAAGGTTCTGACACCCACCGTACCGTGCTCTGTGCGAGTCGCCGATGGGAGTACTTCACCTGTCCTTGGAAAGTGCACAGCACCTGTAACCATTGGGGGCCATTAAACCGTTGTTCTACTTATCGTCCTTGAACACTGTCCACACGACCTAATTTTCGGCTTCGACTTCCTTTCGAAACAGTCTGCCCAAATTGACTGCTCCTCAGGTGTTGTACAGTTGGATCTGCCGCTTCCTGCCGACGCAACAACTTGTGATTCACACCGCTTATGTTCTGATGAGTTTGCAAGGCTGTCTCCACAGGCGGCTACAAATGTCCTCCTGACGCCCTGTCCTCCCGTACCTGATGGCGAGTATGTCGTGTCGCCGCTTATTGACGTGGTTTTGTCGCGCAATATCTTGTCGCGCAGATTGCCCTGCAGAGCACCTTAATCAGGATGCACGAAAACTGCGCTCGCGTGCACATCCTCAATTTTGGATTTTCGTCGCATGTGCTGCCACGCGGTATCGCCATAGCGCATATCACTCCTTTGGAACAATTTGAGATTTCTTCTTTGACCTCTGAATCCGTCATCAGTGCCAACGGACCTTTGTCACCCACTCCTCCGTACTCGACGCCTGCTGACGATGTTTCTAAGATGATCGCCCCTGAAATTCCTTCCGAGAAAACAACAGCTCTTCGTCACCTCCTGTTATCTTTTCGGGACATCTTTGATTTGAACGACCGTCCCCTTGGCCAGACATCTGTTGTCACGCATCGCATCAACACCGGTGACGCCAGCCCCATTCATAGGCGGCCATATCGTGTCCCCGCAACAGAAAGGGCCATCATACAGAAAGAAGTAGACAGGATGATGGACAAGGACATCATTGAACCTTCCAGTAGCCCGTGGGCATCCCCGGTTGTCTTAGTAAAGAAAAAAAGACAACTCGTGGCGCTTCTGCGTTGACTACCGTCACCTCAACAGGATAACAAAAAAGGATGTTTATCCCCTTCCGCGCATTGATGTTGCTCTTGACTGCCTTCACGGATCCCAATACTTTTCATCAATTGACCTCCGCTCCGTCTATTGGCAGATTAGCGTCGATGAGATGGACCGCTAGAAAACCGCCTTCGTCACACCGAATGGTCTGTACCAATTTAAAGTCATGCCGTTTGGATTATGCAATGCGCCAGCTACATTCGAGCGCATGATGGACTCTCTCTTGCGCGGCTTGAAGTGGTCTACATGTATCTGCTACCTCGACGATGTGATTGTGTTTTCGCCGAATTTTGAGAGCCACCTGCGACGCCTCACAACCATACTCTCCGTGTTTCGCAGGGCTGGCCTTCAGCTAAACTCCTCCAAGTGCCATTTCGTTCCCCGTGAAATTAACATGCTCGCCCATCTCGTAAACGCCGCCGGAATCCAACCTGATCCACAGAAAGTTCACGCCGTGCGGAATTTTCCTGCACCTTGTTGAACAAACGATGTCTGTAGTTTTCGGGGCTTACGCTCTTATTTCCGGCGATTTGTGAAAAATTTTGCCGACATCGCTCACCCTCTCACTGACCTTCTTAAGAAAGGCGTCTCTTTCTCTTGGGGACCACTGCAGGAAAAAGCCTTTTCTACCCTGATTGAGCGGCTTACAACTTCCCCAATTCTGTCGCACTTTGACCCTTCTGCGCCCACTGAAGTACGAACTGACGCGAGTGGTCATGGCATCGGCGCTGTCCTCGCTCTGCGTCAACAGGGCCAAGACCGTGTCATCGCTTACGCTAGCCGCCTTCTTTCCACGCCCGAGCGAAATTACTCCATTACTGAGAGAGAATGTCTCGCGCTCGTATGGACGGTCGCGAAATTCCGGCCGTACCTTTTCGGTCGGAGCTTCTACGCCGTAACCGATCATCACGCCCTCTGCTGGCTCTCCTCTTTGAAGGACCCAACTGGACGACTTGCTCGTTGGGCATTGCGTCTACAGGAATATACATATTCTATTATGTATAAGTCAGGACGCCTGCATAAAGACGCTGACTGCCTGTCCCGCAATCCCGTGGATCAACCGGACGATACCGATGCAGACTCGGACATCAGTGTTCTATCCATCTCCGGCTTCCTCCACATTGGCGACGAGCAGCGCAAAGATCCTGTTATTCGAACACCTAAGCTCCTCGACCACATTCGAACGCCTAAGTTATGGAACGCCTAAGCTCCTCGACCAATGACCCGTCCCTCCGGATGTTCGCCTTGCGCGATGGAAATTTATACCGTCGTAGCGTTCGTCCTGACGGCCCGGAGCTCCTCCTAGTCGTTCCCAAGCACCTTCGACTAGCCGTGCTCCAGCAACTTCATGACACTCCTACTGCTGGACATCTGGGCATCACTCGTACATACGACCGCCTGCGGCGCCGCTTCTTCTAGCCTGGCGTTTATCGCTCTGTGCGCCGTTATGTCGCTTCTTGCGACCTGTGTCAGCGACGGAAGACGCCTGCTACACCTCCCGCTGGTTTGATTCTACCAATTGATATCCCCACAGAGCCTTTCTTTCGTGTGGGCCTAGACCTCCTTGGCCCTTTTCCAATTTCTATCAAAGGCAACAAATGGATTGCTGTAGCAACCGATTATGCCACGAGATATGCCATCGAATGAGCGCTACCAACCAGCTGCGCTACAGATGTCGCCGACTTCTTACTATACGACGTCATCCTGCATCACGGCGCCCATCGCCAGTTGCTGACGTATCGCGGCCGCTACTTTTTATCGAAGGCCGTCGATGACCTGCTCCGCTCCTGCTGTACAGAACACCAGATTGCTACCGCGTACCACCCTCAAACGAACGGCCTCACCGAGCGACTCAACCGCACGCTAACTGAAATGCTGGCCATGTACGTTTCTGACGATCACCGTGACTGGGACGTCGCTTTACCATACATCACTTTCGCATACAACTCGTCCCGTCACGACACTGCCGGATTTTCACCATTTTACCTTTTGTTTGGCCCCGACCCCACCTTGCCCTTTGACACGTTGCTACGTTCCGCAGTACAATCACCCAGCAGTGGTTACGCTCGCGATGCTATTGACTTAGCCGCCCAGGCCCGCGATGTCGCCCATCATCGCCTCACAGTCTCGCAAGCTTCTCAAAAACGACGCTACGACCTTCGGAACCGAGACTACCATTTTTCACCTGGTTCCCCTGTCCTCTGGACGCCTTCACGTCGCGTTGGCTTGTCGGAAAAACTACTTTCCCGGAATTCTGGTCCGTACAAGAACTTACGCCCGCTGTCCGACGTGACATACGAGATTGCCCCAGTCGGTCAGCCTTCAGTGCATCGCAACGTCACCAGCGATGTTGTCCACGTCGCCAGGCTTAAGCCCTATGTCCCCCCATTAAGTGAAGCTCTATAACTTGCACCGGGACGGAGCTTCTCCACCTGGAAGGTGATGTTGCGGTGAAGGAAACGAAGAAGTTGAATTGGACTAGACGAAGACGAAGTCTGGCAGTTGCCTGAACGCGATATTCGCCAGTTGTAAATATACGTTATTTTACACTCGTGGGCCTGCTTTCTTCCTGCAACAATATATATGCACCTTGTACATGCCTTTTCACTTTTGATTAATATTCATCCTGCACGAGAACACGTACTCGAGAAAAACAACCGTCGCATTAGATATGCGACGGTTGTTTTTCTCGAGTACGTGTTTTCGGTTCTATTAGAATATTTTACTACTTCAGCGCCCCGGTTAATATCTAGTGTGGCGGCGAGCCATAGAGCCCACTCTGTCAACGTCCCGACCATACCTGGTCCCGCGCCATGCAGCCAAGTCAGTAGAAGTGTGTAGCGTGCCGCAATCGTAGGACAATACAGAATTTGTGGAGCCGAAGCTGCCCACCGCTTAGCGGCGTAAGCAGAACGTCGGCTTGTGGTAAGTGACTTCTTGCGCGCTGCAGCCTCCCAGTTTCTGTTTCGTGCGTTCTGACAGACGAAATTTCACGTGCTGTAGCTCCACGAGTAAAGCATTTTTCTAGATGCAAAGGTTAATGTGTTGTACACAGGCTCATATAAAAAAGTTATGAAACAGTGCTTAGCTGGGCTCTGGTGCGTGTTTGTCACATTTTCACATAGGTGACGATGGTAAAAGATGCGGCTATAAGCCAGTACAGGGAAAAAAGTTCCAGAAGCAAGCCACAGATAAAACACACAGAGAGATGTCATAGAGGCTTACTACTTAACTAGAGCGAAGCAAAAATACATAAGCACACCGTCACTGTCACCTCTTGAAAAGAGTTACATTTTTTATGGCTTCCTTTAACGTGCGTAATGTTGTAATGTTGCAGGGATTCTATGAATGCTAAGTTTCATTGCCATAGCAATCATACTGGCACTCCATGTCCATTTCTGCCGTCGGCGTCGCCATGATATTCCCTATAGGGTCCAATGGCGATAAAATTGTCGCCGCATGCCGTACAATGTGTGTGTGAGTTAAAGTGTGCGAGGCTCACCATCGTGTGCGCGTGACACCGTGCTTGTGAATTTAATTGGTAAGAGTATGTTTAAAAGTTGATGACACTGATAGGACTACTATCCTTACTTTTTCTTAGATTTCTGTTAAAGTTATGGCATAAATACTGCTTGGCCGCTCGATATACACAGTTGGAAGTCTACGCCCGCTGTGTTTCTTCGTGTGAGTCGTTATAACGCGATAGCGTTAAGAATCCCGTGTCGCAGAAAATCAGTCATCCGGCGTCGGACGTCACATTTGCAAAATAATTTTCGGAACACGTTCGCCCAGGAATTCCATATGATGCAAGGAATTCTTTAAACTAAGTGAATTTGTCAACCTAAAATGCGGAGAAAAATCGTACACTACGACTTGCACGCAACACTAACGTGATAGCTCTCGGATTGTAATTTGAGTATACGAGAAAACGTAATTTTGTTACGTGAAAACTCTGAGACACCCCTTCACACACACAAATCGGCCGCGGCGTCAGCCATTTGCGCGCGCCGGCGCAATGGGTGCTTTGGGGGCCACGAAGCGGCGAGCCCCGTTCCTTGCATTAACTCCACCTGACACTCGCCACCGCCGCATCGCGACCCACGCAAGAGGCCGTGGTTCCACCAAAAGCTCGCCTTCGTGCATAGTGTTCACGGCAAGCGTTTCCTGGTAAACAATATGGTTACATACGCTGCATTTGCCGGGAAGCGTGAGAAACAGTCGGGTATCTTTGAATGCTATCGCGTTCCACTCTGAAAGGCGAAGCTTAAGCGCCCTTCAAATTTTTCGTACCGTTTTCTTCGCGCTCATCAAAGTTTGCTTCACGTTAAACTATTGAGCTTTGTGTGCCAGAATCACCCTACGATTTTGACGCACGCTCTAGTGGGGTACCCTAAATAATGTTTGACCGCCTTCAGTTTTTTAACGTACACCGAATGTACGGGTACTTTTTACTTCCACCTCGTCATGGCTGGAAATTGATGCCGCGAACTCGAGCTTAGCAGCGCAACACCAAAGCCACTACGGGGACCAGGAGGATCACTCTAACGTACCAATAACGATTGATGAGCTACTGACTATAAATTTTGGGTCCTATATAGCCGTTTCATTAATTCGCGACTAAATACCTGATATCGCCCGTGTCCCCATGGTTGCCACCGCTGACGGCATGTCTCTGAAGGAGGCGTCCTTTCATTTAGAAACAGATCGTCTTAAACAGTGCCTAAAGGATTTGTACACACCACCGAATTTGTAACTGTATGGCTTACGCCTTTATAAGTTAAAGCTCAACCTTTGTTTTATACAGAACTGCTTCATGGCATAGTTGTTTTCTATAAGCATAATTGCGGCAAGTAAAAAAGAAGAGATTTTTTACCATGCAACCCAAGTCATCATCAATGTCTGTCTTGTGTCTTTATTCTGTTTGAGCACAATATTGGTTTAGCTTCCGAGCAGACTTCAGTACACTGTTTTCTATGGGGTAAGGGAAGTAATCCTACAGATGGTTCTGACTTGGTCAAAGAAGAGACTCGGTGTGCGGCATCAATATGTTGAGTTGCCCTTTCAGGCATTCAGTGCTCCTTCTCATTGTTGAGTTCTCTCCTTCATCCATAGGAATTCTGTTATTTTATAAATTATTCTGACAGTTTTCTAGCTGTAGTTGCAATAAGCTCCTTTTTTATTTCCTTGGTTTCTTTAGTGAAGAAGCTATTTTTGTTTTTAAACAGGTTGCTTTTTGCCCTCACAACGTTTGTTCGTTCCTCGATGTTCCAAGTTTTGTCGTTCAAAGAGCTGGTTCGTGAAAGTGATCGACTACCAGGAATCTTGCAGTTTAACTTCGATAATCTTAGGAATGCCTCTATTAAGAAGGGTATCTTATGGTGAATAGCTTTCAACGTGCTTAGCGTTATGCTTCCAACAAGAGACACATGCAGCAGATTGTCGGCTGTACAGTGGGAATCTTTGACAACATCCTGTTTGCGAACAGTGGCAACTGCACAAGTCAATGCCGTTGTCAGAAAAACTATCAAAAAAGCAGGTTTCCACACTAAATTCAAGACGAGGGAGCAAGCTTTCCACAAGTGCAGCGTCGTCAGGTTGCACGCTTCACGTTGACAAGTGCAAAACCGCCAAGAAGGAGAACACGATAACAACGTTTATTTCTCAGGAGCACACGATTCACGAGAGAGGCCTAACGTGCCTGATCAGGTCATTGATAAGTAGAGCATTCCACTACTCATTCAGTCGAACGCGTGATCTGTGCCTCGGCGTCCTTATATTAATTTCTTTATGCTGTTTCTTTTTGTGATCCAACAATCAAGCTTTTCAGCTTCTAGCGCTCTCTCTGTTCCTATGAATATGCATGTGCGTATTAACTATACGGTTTTTCATATCTGCACTCGTATTTGCCCAGTTGTGTAGCGTATTTTACGCTTTGTGTGCCAGAGGTTCCAATGATGTCTCTGTTTACTACACAATGTTCAGCGTAAGTACAAACCGTGTAATGCGACGAAAATTTTGCCAGTTCTTTTGCAGTAGTGGGCAACATAACGTTCATGTCGCTAGTCAATCACAGAGCTGTGATCATCAGCCGTGAAGGCCTAGAGGCTTTGGTGTTACACTGCTCAGACCAATCGCGTGGACTCGAATCCCGGCCCCGTGAGCTGCACTTTAATTCGGCGAAATGCAGGAACGCCAGCCTACCGTACTTTCGGCACACGTAGCGAAACACAGTTGGTCAGAATTCTACTGGAGTCATCGATTACGGTGTCCCTCATAATTATATCGTGGTTCAGCGCGTAAAGTATCAAAATTTACCTAATTATTTAAACAGTCGCATTTATGTGTCATCTACGATTTATACGATCACTGTTCCTAATTTGGGTCTTTCAACGAAGGATACCGTGAACGTTTAGCAAGGCTGTTTTGAGGTTCATTAACGCTGAAAAAGTATGGCAGGTATCCACAATTACGGACTTGCAATAAAGGTTTGTAGGGGTACCACGTTAGTGCATATTATTGGGATCAGCATCCAGTACATTTAGAAAGTGCTTAGAGTTGGTTATATTCTATAATTACAACAACTGACACTGTTGTCTGTCATTAATCAGTGGACTGACGGGCCTGTAATATTGCAGGTGGGTTCAACTGCAACCACAAGCGGACCCGACATATCAGTATCTGGGCAACTTTATCAGTAAGTCTTTGGACAGCTTTTACAGCGAAGCTGTTTATGCGGGCCCTGTGCCGTCGTTGTCAAGCTTCGCTGAAAAGGAGCCACGCAATCTGGCGGGAGAGGAAAATAAGCAGGAGGAAAGAGATTGGAGTGACCACTTTCCCACTGTGAGAAAGATATAGGCGAGTCTTCTTATAACGTTGTCTCACGGTGCATTTTTGGTGATCTAGCCAGATCGGCATTGACCTTATCGGCGATTAATTGCACCCTGCCGCGAAAGAAACAAACGTTATGCTGGCCATTTGCGGCTAAGTGCACAGCGATTGAAACGCGGTATACAGGGAGCGCGTGGCTGCGGGCACTCCTTGCACCAGCACGAAGTGCGGGCAGCCACGTCAGTCGTCAAACCAATCCAACCAATCCTCGAAACGATTGCAGCGCCCGCATCTCCGGTGGTGGGTCTTGCGCATAACATACGAGTCTTTGGATTAGTGGATCCGCACATTCCAACCCAGCTACAACTATGGGAAGACCACAAGTAGTGTGTACTCCTGAGGAAGAATCCGACCACCACATAAGCGAAATTGAGGCAAAATAATCTTGAAACAAAAGATTTACAGCATTAACTGCTTGCCGAGTTTGACTTGCATGGTGTAACACTCGGTGTAACTTACGAAGCCTCTCTGTTTGACCACCTGCACAGCCTGAAAGGGGCGGTGGTTTTTTTTAACACTAGCACATGGGATTCTTGTTAAAGCAGTTGTCACCCCTAACAGATCCGTATACACGGCAACCATGCAACTAAGAAAATACTCTAATCTGGCAAGGACCAGTAGTGAGCTACAATAAAGTTGTCATAATTACTGGCCATACTCTGCTATTAAATGTCACCTAGTAATTATATTCCAGTCCAGTAGCAACTGCGTAATTATATTTGCCAGTAGTAGAGGTAAAATTCTAGGTTGTCTAGAAAGATTTTTAGCCCATCCGTAACTTTTAGGTGCATATACGCAAACTTGCACACAAATGTTGGGGTGTACCACGCTGCTTATTATTTTTACGCAATTCTAACAGATCGGCCGCAGTTTTTGTCAAGTTATATTCTGCATATTAGTGATGGCAACAAAAAGAACATCAAGTGTTTCGGTCACATGGCTCAAAGGGGACATTCACGCACACTACGTTGTTTTGGAGTCGTATTGAATGCTCCCACAAACAATGTATTGACAACCTCTCGAGTGTGAGAGAGGCAACACGGGGACAAGCATTTTCTTCCCAGTGTTGCCTCTTGCGCTATGTGCGCTTTATATCAGTGAACCTCGTTGCTTAGTAACATTCTGTTTGATGACATAGTGCTCTGGTGCCTCGACAAAAATGTGAAAACTCGTAGCACTGAAACAAGTTGTATGTCAGATGAGCTACGAAGATGCAAGTGTTTGCCATATTTATGACTTCTGGCCAGACGGAACCTTTTGTGTGAATATGAACAATGTTTTGCCGAACGTAATCGCTACTAAGCGGAAAGACCAAAGGAAAGGAACATTTGTTCAAAGAGCAGTCAATCTCTTAAAAAAAGAACTTTATTGTTCTATATTACAATACATCACGGTTACTTTATGCTGCCAAGTCGCGTAAATTCTTTCAAATTTATGGATTTAATATGCCCTCAGGGCAAGAGGCAATCAAGACGGGTATGGTTAAATCAGTAGAAAGAGATAACAAACGAATAAGAAAGTTAGGTGTAGTCAATGCAGCTCAATATACAATGTTAGCTAAAAATATACACGGGCACCTAATTCGCAAATTATTAATGAAAAGGAACATTTAAACTGGTATGCATTATAATTTGCTCTCTTATACAATATCACCTAAAGAATTCTTGAAGTGATCATGATTTCGTATGGCAGCAATGTCTGCTGGAAGCTGATTCCACTCTTTGGATGTGCGTGGTAGGAATGACATAAGGTATTTTTATGCGTCATGGAGTACCAATTTTGTGACAGTGACCTAGCCGAGATTTTACGTAACCGAGAGGTTAAAATAAGTTAGCCACAAAGGAAAGCGGGGGGAAATATGTGGTGGAAAATATAAAGAGATATTTTGCCGCAGTGTGCTAGTCATGGCAGGTCAATATTATATTGTATGTTACTTACAGTGGCAGTTGTTATATCTGAAGCAGCAGAAGCTCTTTGTTCGCGAGTTGGAGAAGCGTACTTGAAAAAAAAACAGCGCTACAAAGACTCGGGACTAAAATAAGAACATGCGCCTGTCCATCGTATATGTTCTTTTAGTCCGCGTCTTTGCAGCGCTGTTTGTTCTCCAATCAGTTGTTATAGTTAGATAGGATGAAGTCGTTAGATATGTTCTGAACCATTTAAAAAGAGTATTTGGTAGTTACCAGGGTCACTGACTGCGGCAGACTACTCTACATTTGAGCGATACAATGTTATACAAAGCAAACGTTCAAGTGTTGAAGGCCCTCGTGAAAAGGTCCACTGTCTGTATCTCAGTACCTTTTGTTTTTTATCTCTTGTATTTACGAAATACTGTGCTGATTGAAAAGTAGGAAAGTGACGAGGGCAACAAGCAACAATTGCGGACGCGCTAAAATAGAAAGAAAAAATTAACTTATGAAAGGATGTAAAATGGGTGATCACTACAAAAGAAGACATCCAGCGGAATCGATAGGCATAGAAAGCCAATGTCTAGCACAGCAACACCATGTCTTGAATAGAACCCATTCCATTTATTAAGCACAAGTAATTGCCCCTATGTTGTCCATGGTGTCGGTGTTTGTTGGCTTCTCATGGTATTACTACGTCTATATATATATATATATATATATATATATATACGTAGTAATACCATGAGAATCCAACAAACACCGACACCATGGACAACATAGGGGCAATTACTCGTACATAGGGTGGGGCTACGAAGAGCGACGGGGCAGGGACAAACGAGGGCTGACTATAACGGCTACAGAGAGAAATGTTCCTCACGCCGCTACAATGGAAGCATATGGGCTTCTCGTCTGGTGTTCGCCATTGGGCAGGATCTGAATATCGGCGAAACGTCGGTGGAGGGCGATGAATAGGGGCAGTACTAAGCGGAGGGCGTGTTATGGAGCACAAGGGTTGAATTCCTGCGTTGGCCAGTTCTTTGCGGACGACTGCCTGGATGAGGGAGATCGTCACTTGCGTATCCTCAGAAGGGCGCGCGAAAGAATATGGCGACGCAGCCTCGATTTCGCGCCGCACAATTCGGACAATGCATTCGGTAAAGACAATTGATGAGCCTAATGAGCGTCTTCGCACGACGACCTAGCGGCGGTGTTGGGAAGCCGTACGAACTGTCCGATGATGCGACGGATTTTTGCGCCTTCGGAACGTGTGCACTGACGGATGATTTCGTCGACCGTCGAGCAGTCTTTAAAAGCGAGCAGGTTAAACGCATCATCGGAGATGCCTTTCAGAATGTGTCTCAATTTGTAAGCCTCGGGCATACTGATATCGACCTGCGGCAAAGAGCTAGGACATCAAGGATGTACGCAACGTACGACTCGGTAGCTGTCTTAGACCTACAGGGTAGGTCTTTCACTGCGGCGCATTTGCGACCAGCGAGCTTGCCGAAGAAGTCGCGAAGTTTTTGCTTGCATACGTCCAAGCTGGTCAACTCTTCTTTGTGTGTGTCATACCAGGTGCGTCATCATCCCCTTAGGTAGAAGAGTAGATTTTCCAGCATCACTGTCGGGTCCCGTCGGTTGTGTGCAGCCACGCGTTCGTATGTGCCAAGCCATTCTTCGATGTCGACTTTGTCGCTTCCCTTACCAGAGAAAGTGCCGGGGTCGCGCGGGCGGGTCAAGACGACTGACGGTTGCGGTGTCGCGGATGCTAAGGGCCCGCGTGCGCCAGGTGCTGACACCGTGCTTAACTGAGCGGCCTGATCTTCTGTCAGCATCGTAGGACGGCCGAGGACAAGCCGCTGTGGAGTTCCGTCTTGTGTAATACCCAGTACCTCCACCAAAAATTAAACGGGCAGAGATATAAGGATAAATGGCACCGTGTTTACTCAGCACGAGATGTGGCCGGTACAATCAGTATTGCCGAACGTTAGGTAAGCCCCACTACGTCATCTGTGTCGTCTTGTTGGTGATCGTCGTATTTTTCGCTCCCATGGCGCCGTGACAATATATATATATATATATATATATATATATATATATATATATATATATATATATATATATATATATATATGGGCGTTCATGTATGCATGTAGATGTGCATCTGCTTATGTTTTCCCTTTCTTTTTCTTCGTTGGTGCAACTACAAAAGTAAAATTATTACATATGTGCGCCAAATTGGTTCTCCACTGTATGCACCACTGCTGGGCCGCTATAACGTAAAACTATTCCAAACTTTTCTATTCCAATTCTGCAATCAGCCAACCGCGATTGGTCAAAAACTTTTTTTGGACCATCCTCACTTCACCTGCCTGTCAGGCGACGCCACGAAAACCGCGATATGTCCCCATCTGATATGACGTGTACACACTGATTACGCATAATTTGACCGAACAAAACAAAAATAGTTATTTCTGATTCGACGCCTTTTTGCCATTAGCCCTCGGCTATTGGTAAAAAGGTTTAGGGCTGCACCAACTTCAACTGCCTGTCACGCGACGTCACAAAACCGCAAAAGCTGGCTTCGTCAATGTGACGCGTGCGCATTAAAGATGCATTAATATCCCAAACAAAACTGATTTTTTGCTGACTAGCCACAGGCTGCCCCGTTCTGAAAGGAATGAAAGATGGCTGCCGCCGATCGCTCAGGCACTGGCTACTGGCACCTGCCGGAGAGCATGGGTTTATTTGGTGTAAGAAGGCTTTTTGCGTGGCCGTGTAGGGTTTTCGAGAACTTTCGGCACGTTTACGACCTCGTTGTGCCAACTCTTCTTTGCTGAGGATCCGTTTTAGCGTCATTCATATGCCTCCGTTGCATGCCGCCCGATTGTCGATGAGCCACCGTATGCTAAGTAGCAGAAAGCGGACCAATAGCATACGCCGGCACCACCCTCTTCATCCGGTTATCGATTTTCAGTGCAGTGGCTCGGCCCCATCGAATCACTCTCCCCTTGAGTATTCTCTTGGCCTCTTGTGAGCCAATTAGATAAGACAAGCCGCTGAGTGCAAACAATGTTATTCGTTTTTCAAGGAAACAAAAGTGACCTCCTATGAACGAGGGGAGTATTTGATTGGTTTGTTCAGACAAACCTGCGGGTGACCGCTCGATGCTTGCGTCGGCGGTTACGCAAATTTGACGTCAGGAAATTTGAATAAAACATATTGCAATAGTTTTACGTTATACGGCCCCTGCTGCCTGTTGTAATGTGAACGCCGTGAAGCATATTGGGGCTTTTTATTCATACCCCTTCCATCATCATTTTTTGCCCTGTGGGGATGTAAACATTATTATTATTATTATTATTATTATTATTATTATTATTATTATTATTATTATTATTATTATTATTATTATTATTATTATTATTACATACGCCTATTCTAGTGAAGGCACCACTTGCAGACAGAAACTAAAGCAGAGCTCCCAATAGCATGATGACAAGGTAACGGGCGAGAAGACAGGACGATATCAGCCATGCCTTGACACGCGCATGCGGGGCATGATCCGACGGCAGTGGCAGCCAGCGGGACCTGTGTTATGAACAGCATGCGTGCCACCAAAGCGTGCATTTGATCGCTCGCAACTACACAATGTCAGCGCCACTGAGGCACCATGGCGCACGCGTCAGAGTCGACCTCGCTAAGAAATGAAAAGGAAAAATAAGGCCACCCCTGTCGCACAATTTTTTATCGAGATAGGAGAGATTTGGATGCTGGAGAATAATATTTTCTGTTGCTGCAATGTTCTGGCTAATATTTGAATACGTGCATATTTAGAAATGACCAGACACACCTAATGTTGTCCAACTGCCGGATTCGAAGAAATGACGATATTGCTCAGAATCTCCAACCTCTGACCACTAGGCAACGAACACTTGCCACATCAGGCTGAATTGGACAACTTTAAATATTAACCGCTTGCGAGGAAGGTATTAGGAGCCTAAAATTAAATTGTACACTTGTTCGTGATAAAGTTAAGCTACGGTTGCAGGCCATGTTATAGTTGAGAATTTGCAATTAATTTTAACCACCCAGCGTACTTAACGGGCATGCCATTACACGGGTGTTTTTACATTACGTCCCCGCCTAAATGGGGCCTCCGCGGCGGGGATTGGGTCCGGTGCCCTCGAGATCAGGAGCGCAACGCCACTATGCCACTACGGCGGGCGACAGACGTTTTGTAGCTGCCTGGGATTGTGCCTTATGCCTCCCTCGCGTGCTGAGCCTTCACAATATGCCACACCCGTGTTCAATTGAAGCGCCATTGCGGCCATCAATATTAGTTATGCCTATATATACATAGATGCATCGATCGAAATAAAACACACTACAGCGACGCTGCTCGCCCTCCTTCACAGAAAGGAAGGGCTAATGAAATTTTTCGTCTTGCTCTACAATTTTCTCACTGGCACTTTTCATCTGCTATAATGTTTGACAAGTTCATTAATTCATAAAGACTGAATATCCGATTAAGGGGAACGCAAAAAGTAATCTGAGTATCTCCAAGCGACGGCAAGCACCATACATTGCTTCTCTACAGCTACGTGGCACATATATATTTTTAAGTCTCGTTGCAAAATAGTTTGGACAACCTGTATAACCCTGCGTCAGAATGTCACAGTAGGGGACTCAAACGAAATAGTTCATTCTATCGCTTTAAATGCTTAGGCGTTCGAGCGATAGGGCACTTTTGTTCTTCCAGAGGGAAAATACAGTAACAAGTGGTTGGCCAGAAATTACTAGCTTTGTGATAACTTTTGCCGATTATTGTTGCAATTAGTGCTTGGCAATGAATGGGAGCTTGTTCATCTTTCCATTGATTTTCTCATGTGCAGTGCTGCCGGAAGTCTATCTTCACGACCCTTTCTTTAGACTGACGGCGAGCCCGTAAGTCCTACATGTATTCTTATCTTCCAATTTTTGCACTGAGTGAGCTGTTGAGTGAATTCTCGCATTGCGCCACAAATTAAAGCAAATAAATTAGACATCTGGCCTAACTGGCAAATTCCAAGGCGCTCTTCGTCACGTTGCCAGGGCCATGTTTGAGCAAGTGATGATGCCTACTCGAACGTCGCAGGTCTTGTCACAGTGGGAATGGCTATGCGCTATGAGAGGCACAGACCAAACCGAGTTTCGTGCTTTTCTTTTATTCATGCACATGCGGCACACAAGTCCAGGAATTCAGGACATTGAATACTGCGGCAAAGCTGACCCTGGGGCGATGCGGTCGGCGTAACTCTATGGGAAGCACTTTTTAAACAAAAATCGACTGCTGATCGATGCCTCGTTTTTCGCGATTTGCACCTTAGGATCTTAATCCCTGCAAGTCCAGTCCCCTGCAAGAAACTTCGAGAAATTGTTTGCCTCCTACAAATAACATGGCCACCGCAGCTCCATCGCAAGTAACACTACAGAATACTATGGTCCCGGAGAGCTTCCATGGTGAAGCCTTTGAAGACGTCCAAGATTGGCTAGACCAGTTCGAGCGCGTCGCCCAGTATAACCATAAGACCAGCTCTGCGGACAAACTCTCGAGTGTCTATTTCTATTTGAAGGACAATGCTCGTACGTGGTACGTAAACCGGGAGGGGAGCTTTGCCACGTGGGACGACTTCCGCGCACAGCTGCTGGATACCCTTTCAAGCATCGACAGGAGGGGAAACGCGCAGCGTCTCCTCGAAATCTGCGTTCAAAAGGCCAATGAGAGTGTTACTATGTTCGCGGAAGACATGGCTCGTCTTTTGCGTAGGGCAGACCCAGACATGCCAGAGGAAAGAAAGCTGCGATATCTCTTGCGAGGAGTGAAGGAGCAACTGTTTGCCGGCCTTGTGAGAAATCCACCGACAACAGTGGCACAGTTCACAAAAGAGGCTACAGCCATTGAACGGGCCCTGCAGCAGCGATACCGCCAGCATGACGAGCAACTCGGCGGCGAACACTTCCGTACTGGCTGCGAGTAACGACATGTCTCTGTGTGAAGTTGCCCGAGAGGTGGTGCGAGAAGGCGGTGTCCCGAAGGGAAGAGTTGATTCAGCGGGCCTATAGCCACAAGGCGGTCGAGCTGACCCTGCAGCAGGGCTGGCTACTGTGGGGTTCGACCGTGGTGATCCCACAATGTCTCCAGTCCAGGGTACTGAAGTTGCTGCATGCGCATCATCCTGGCGTGGAAAAGACAAATATGGTGGTCCAGTCCCAGGTTTTGGGGCCTGACCCGGACCAGGAAATCGCATACATGGTGCAGAACTGCCAAGGCTGCCAGCAGCATCAGCGGGCCTAGCGTGATGTGAAACTCGCCCCCTGGCCCTCGCCACAGAGACCTTGGTCCCACCTGCATGTGAATTTTGGGGGGTCTTTCAAAGGTCAAAGGGCCATTACTTCCTGGTGGTGGTGGGTGCCTTATTGAAGTGGGTGGTGGTTGTACCTGTCAAAACCCTATCATCAAGTGTGGCTACTGCGGCACTGCGACATCTCTTCGCCGCCCATGGGTTGCAGGACGTCATTCTGTCCGACAATGTTTCCGCTTTCGCCAGCACAGAGTACCTGGCCTGGCTGACGAAGGACGGAATCCACCGCCTGATGGTTCCGCTGTACCACCCTGCTTCAAACGGTGAAGCCTAGCGAGCGAATTTCTACTGTCTTGCGGTAATGATTGGATTTGCGCATGCGCATTGTTCGAAGAGTTAGCATTGTGTGGTTTCAATAAACCAGTTATTTTTCTGCGTTTGTCCTGTTTTGTACTTCAGTGTCTCTCCCCTAGCTCAGTTTAATGTCCCAAATATTTTCTCACAAACTATACTACCAACACACGCTCCTTGAAATTGAAGCTTGCACAGCCTTAAGCAACATGATTATTGCAAAATCGAACTGCGGCTTTAGACGGTAAGAGCTATCAAGATATTTTAAGCGATCGTCAAGCAACAATGTAACGTGAAACATTGGACGTAGATAGCAATTGCTCGCACCAGTCGCAGGTGAAGCCATACACAATACAAATTATGGCAATGGGAGATGGAACGCAAAGGAGACCCAAACACGCGCGCATATGTAAATAATAAGCAGTTGGGAATCAAAGTGGTATTGCGAGCTCCATTACCATCTCTTGCAAATTACTCTTTTAGCGCCAAACATAATGGCTGTGGTCTATACCTAAACTTTAGAAAAACGTTTTACTTATCATGTTGTGGTGCGCTCAGCGATGAGAGAAGCTGCCAATTTATATGCGATAGAACTAAGGCAGAATAATGGGTTGCTGTGGTGCTCGTTCAATCTCTTTCGAGATGTAAGAGAAATGCAGACTGTCAGCAAAAAACCTTTAAAGGAAGCGCACTATAAGCCATCTTTACGGGAGTGTTGTATTAATTTGAACAAGATGCTAGGGGGTGGTGAAATGAAGCGTAGCAATCCTGAGGCAGCTGAAGGTTTAACATGTTCTATGACATAAAGTACTGCAGCACTCCCTGAACAACTAATGTTCTGGTGATGAGCTACGGTAAATATATGTCACTATATCCTTCTGTGGTTCAACGATCCGGCAATAAATCCTAACATACATCGTCCAATAATTATTTCTTACAAATCTAGTCGCAAGGCGGTAGGTAAATGAATGATAGTGAGTGCGCCAGAAATGCGTAATAAAAAGTAATACATGAGCAGAACGACAAGAAAGTTTAGGTACATCAACATATCTTACTTCAATGCAAGAATTACAGAATGATAATTCTTTTACGGCGTCACAAAATACTAACTCGTAGAAATGTGATACGGTTAGCTTAGGAGCACCAGCTAAATAAAGAAATGTGTGGGATTATAAATTCACTACTCAGTGTCATGTTGTAAACTATATTTGGAATTAATTACAGGTCTGTAAACTTTGGAGCACTGGGAACGATCTTGGGACATTACATGACCCTCGGCTTGAGCGCTCACGGTGAGAATTCAACCCAGCTGTTTGATTTGATTTGACATACGCTTTTTCCATCATACATGCTCATTGGCTTTATGTAAAAGAACTGCACGAAAGAAAGGCATGCCGGAAGCGCGCCCTCTCTTGTTGCGCGTGAGGCATGGGGGTGAGACGAGGGAGGGCGGGCATTCTTCTCCGGCGGCTGCTGCTTACGGCGCGGCCGTGGGGGTGCCTCATCTAGAAAGCGATCTGCGACGTGGCCACAAAGTGCGCACCCACACCGGCTATATCTTCAAACGAAATCTACTATGTTTGCATTGTATGCGTAGTGCCGGTATCTTCGTATGTGCTGTGGTTTCGACGTTTCGTTCGTGTTGAAGCGAAAGTCACGAAGGTAGATTCGCTTGCTGCTGGTACTGCAATTCCTCACTTCAGAACTTTTACAGCGATTTTCCGCACTCATCGAGCGAGATGTGTTCATGTTTTCCTGTGCATGCGCGACATGTGCATGTCAATTAAGTTAAAACATGCTGGCGGGATAGTTGGTTTGAATCCGTGATAGACTGTGTGAGCGCGACTCAACGAGGACGTAGAAAGAAACAGACACAGAGTGACAGCGCCTACCTTTGTGTGTCTGTTTCTTTCTGCGTCCTCATTCAGTCGCGCGCGCACATTGTATGATTGGTAATTTGGTCGTTAAGCGAATGTTTACAAAAACTACTATCCTCACTTTGTCTAGCTATCAACTAATTTGATATTTCAATGGGTGCTTTGCCTTTCGGGCGAAAGTGCAACTGTTTTGTGAACTATAAATTATGTACGATCCACAGGACAACAGTGAGCATGCACGCGCACGGGTCACTTACGGCACATTCAGCCGTCCGACTGCAGGAATAGTGCTTGCCTTTGCCGCACATCGTGGTCTGGTAACAAGCGACAGCCAGCAGCGCAAGCATATTAGACTGTGTGTCCCATCTGTTTGCAGCGACAGTCGCAGTTGAAGACGAGCAACTTGCATTGCGATGCAGTTAGGTGACGCGGGCATTTGCTGCGGCAGCCAACACAGCGACATGGGCTGCACGCTTCTTTTGTTTTTTTGGGAGTCGCTAATATGTCTGCTCATATTTGGTGCCCCACTTTATCTCAATATAGACATGCTCGATTTCTTGGGCATAACCTTCGGCAGCCACATTTGCGGGCCTTTCCACACACGTGGCTGTCAACTTTATACACTTCAGACCATGTAATCGCTTATGCGAATCTTCGTTAAGGGCAAATTATAGCCGAGAATGGCCACAAACAAAATTTGCACATGACTGCAGCAGCAAAGTATGGAACGGGGAGCATCAATCATGGTGCGTGTAAATTGAGAATATGAGAACCGGTGTCAATCCGGTGACATACAGTCGTCGTTCGGCCCAGAGAAGTGGTATGGCTGACAAAAGCAGGGCGAAATTTCTCGTGGAGACGTAGAAGGTCATGGCGTTGCTTGGGGTTTAAGGCATTGTCGACGACATGGTTGAAAACGTCTTCAGGCGATGTGGCAGTCACGGGACTACAGTGGAGGATGTTGACCTTTGACGATCCAATGGGAAGTTGCAACGTAGTAATGGTGTCGTAAGGCACCACAGTGCCGAGAGATTCACCGCGAAGCAACGTAATCGGGAATGGGAAGTAATTGTATACAGGAAGGTGAGTCGTGCCAGCTTGAAGGCCAAGCAGCGCAGTTGGGAGTGGTGAGAGGTGGCGATGAACGAAAGCAGTCTAAGGTGTGAAGAGCACGGTAGCGTCGGAGGCAACGGAACAGGATACAGGTGCCAGAACAGATGCGTATGGAGGTATTTCGATGTCGTCACTGAGGGACAAATTGGTGCAGGAAAGCGAAACGTCATCAGATATGGCATTGCCAAGCGAAGAGAAAGCGACTTATACACGGGAGCAATCAATGACAGCTTGGCGACGGGAGAGAAAATCCCAACCTAAAATAATATAGTGGGAACAGTGGGGAAGAACGATGAACTCGACTGTGTAGAGCACTCCTTGAATTTCAAGTCTGGCGGCGCACGCAACCACCGGCTGAACGTGCTGTGCTGTGGCCGTGGAGAGTAAAGGACCGAAGAAAGGCGTCGTGACTTTTCGGATTGAGCGGCAAAGTTTTTCGGCAATTACAGATATGGCGGCACCTGTGTCAATGAGGGCAAGCACAGAGACACCTTCAACAGCGACATCAATAACGTTAGGCGGCGAAAGAAGAGGGCTTAAGCGTTGCGGCGATGACGCAGTACTTGCCTCAGGAACTGCGCCACTTAGTTTTCCGCGTCAGCAGGAGAGGGACTTCGACGCATCGGGGAGGGCGAGCTACGAAGAGGAGAAGGAGAACGGCGGTCAGAAACTTGGCGAAAGCTTGGGCGGGGAAGGGGTAAATCGCGGTCAGGAGCGTAAGGCAACGGATGGTCGTACGCGGCTGTGCATGGGTCGTCACGTGGATGAAGTGGACGGCGGCGGCGCAGGCGTGCAATGTGACCGGGAATACCGCACGAATAGCAGATGGGCCGATTGTCCGCTGTACGCCAGGGAAAAATTACTCGATGGACTGGAGGTCGTGGCGGCGTGGGGGTAAAAAAGGGCTAGGCATCGGAAGCGGAGCCCGGAATGTTGGTGGTCGTGGTCGTGCGACGGCGTCGGCGTGAGTCAATGGGGCGGCGAGTTGAGGCACCCGTTCCAGAGGAAGGACCTCGGACACTTGTTCTTCTATAACGTGTCGTAGGGTCCGACTAAGGGACGAACTTGACTCCGGTGGGTTAGAGATGAGGGAGAGCTGGCGAGCAACTTCTTCCTGGACGAAAGCCTTGATTTGCGAGAGGAGGGTGGCATTTGGAAAAGGAGAGGTCAAGCCGGACAACGATTCCTGATGGGGAACAGGACGGCGGGTGAGGAGGCGTTGACGGCGGAGCTCGTCATAGCTTTGGCACAGTTCGATAACTTGGGCAACAGTAGAGGGGCTCTTTGAAATGAGCTTCTGAAACGCGTCCTCGTCGATACCCTTCATGATATGCTTCATTTTATTGCCCTAAGACGTGGAAGCATCGACGCGTTTACAGAGATGGATGACATCTTCGATGTAGCTGGTAAAGTTCTCACCAGGCTGCTGAGAGCGCGACTGCAGACGCTGTTCGGCACGAAGCTTTTGAACAGCAGGGCGGCCGAAGACCTCGCTGAACTTTGTCTTGAATACCGTCCAGCTTGGGACTTCGCTTTCGTGGTTCCGAAACCACAAGTGGGCAATTCCGGTGAGGTAGAAAGGGACCGTGGTCAATTTCGTGATGTCATCCCATTTGTTGTTCCGACTGACGCGTTCGTATGATGACAGCCAGTCATCAACGTCGTGGTCGTCAGTGCCGCTGAAGATAGGAGGGTCCCGCTGGCGGAACGTACCGGGGCATACGGTAGACTGGGGAGCAGGTGGTGGTAAGCTCGTGGCGCTTTCGGTGGTCATGATGGCAAGGAGAGTCCGGCTGTGCAATTCCAGGATTGTAGGAGACCCAGCAAACCTCCACCAATTATGGCAAAGAAGTCCGACACGGTTGTGGACGACACGATGGACACGGACAAGAAGTCGCAACAGCGTAGGCTTAGCCAGTCACACCAGGAACACCAGGGATATATATATATATATATATATATATATATATATATATATATATATATATATATATATATATATATATATATATAAGAAGGGCAAGCACCTCACTGTAATGTCTCGATTAAAAAGAAACCTCGTCATTGTATATAGGCCTATATCTTAGAACGACAGAAAGCTGAGCTAGTTGGTAAGGATTCACTATGCAAAATAGAAGTGAGGCGTGCAGACAGGACACAAGAGGAGAGAAGTAGACAACACGAACGCCAACTATCAACTGAAGGGAGCACTGAGGCGAAAAAAGAAAGAAGACACAAAACTCATCTGCGCATAGCATGGCATATCTAGAATGGTGGAAGTGCGTGCGTGAGTCAGCCTTCGATTACTTTACATTAGGAAGAGATTAAGTGCCTTAACATTTATCCTTCACGTAGACCGGCACGTGTACCCGATTGACACGTGGTGTTACCATTCCTGAGCATGCGCAGGTCAGTTTTGTGTCTTCTTTCTTTTTTCGCCTCAGTGCTCCCTTCAGTTGATAGTTGGCGTTCGTGTTATCTACTTCTCTACTCTTGTGTCCTGTCTGCACGCCTCACTTCTATTTTGCATAATGAATCCTTACCAACTAGATCACCTTTCTGTCGTTCTAAGCTTCATTTCTAGTACTCTGAGTCCTTTTTCATGTTCCCCTACTTATCTGCACAATCCTGCTTCGTTAGCTTCCCTAATTGCGATATGTATGTTACCCGCTAGAACCATGTCGTGGTTTAGTCGTAATCGTGTCGTCCCATTGGAAGTTCAAATGATGTACGGCTTTCTTCAACCATCAACTGGGCATGCCAGGAGGATTGGAGCTATTCTTTCCGCTGAATCTTGGCGCCAAGTTAGGTTCTACCAGGAGTGTCTAAGGGTCCGTTGCGCGGCCCTGGGAGGCGGTCGCCATTGGAACCGACCCTATGCCGAGTGGAATAATTTAGCCGTGCAACACGCGGACTTCCTCTGGAGAATGAAACTTCCGGAGCTTCAACAAAGTAAGAAGAATCAACTTTCTAATAATTCACCGTCAAATAACGTACATGTTATTGAAGGCGCCATAGTAAGTGATAACCATAGAATAACCCTTGCTTTGGGTGCTAAGCACTGTTTTATGCCTAAGATAAAACCCGTTGACGTTTTAAGCATACCGCGCTGCATAGCCAGGTTCGTCCCGGAAGAAGAACGCTCACGCTGTATTTCGGATTGCATTGCTAGCATTAAACAATCAAATTCTCACTTTAAGGCGCCTGACGCTGTCCGACCGTTAGTTGATTACCTTGTGGAGCATAAACTTAGACCAGTAATATCTGACAAAGAAGCTTATTTCGTAATTATGCCAGATGACCTGTTTTCAGAAAAAGCGATTTCAGCCATAGAAAAGAATTTGCAGCCAGTAAAACTCAAGCCTTCGGTAGTTAAGCAACGTGCGGTTGACCTCTTGTCAAGACATAATCTTGATAGGGTTGTCTGTAATGTCAAGAAAGCTAAATCCCTCACCTTAGAACTGTTTTTCTCGGCCAAGACCCATAAACAGGAAATTCCTTTTCGTGCTATAGTGTCAGAGAAAGGGACGTGGCAGGTCTGTGTCGCTAGTTGCCTACAGAACTGCCTAGCTTCACTAGTTTTTTCAGACCCCTTTTGCCTACGTAATTCTCAGGCACTAGTTCAGTATTTGAGAGAGAAAAATCCTGGTGACTGTGCAGCTTTTAGTATGGATGTCGAAGACCTGTATTATTCCTTGCCGCATGACGGGTTGCTTAATTCCGTAAATGAGTGCATTAAAGAACAAGTGCTAGAGTCGGCTTTTATTGACAGATGCGGTGTTTCCACGGGAGCTTTTCTAGAAATTCTTTCTATGTATTCGAAGTCAACGCTGATTGGGTGGAGAGACAGCGTTTTTCTGCAGAAATCAGGCATTTGTATTGGCTCAAAGGTTGCCCCTATTCCTAGCAACATTTACCTGACTAAGGTTGACAATTGCTTAGAGAAAGCCTTAGGTGATAACGTTATCAAGATACTTCGTTACGTTGATGATTACCTGATTTTCTGCAATAGGGAAGAATTCGATTCCGCTGCTACCTTAGTGAGTGAGCAATTTAAGCTTTGTGGGGGAGGATTAAAGTTTACCAAGGAATTTCCTCAGCGACGCGTAATTCAGTTTCTTGAAATTTCCTTGATCTTCGAACAAAATCATGTTTGTTGGCAGTACTCCCCAAGATCTTCGAAGCCGTTGCTAAACTTTCAATCCAAGCATTCTAAATTAGTAAAAAACGGAATTGCCATGTCGTGCCTTAAGTCTTCCCCCACAAGATCTTGCATGCACAAAATGAGCGCCAGTTTTAATGCGCAGGTCCGGCGCCTATTAGAAGCAGGTTATCCTAGTGTAGCGGTGGCCACTGTGGCTGAGCGCCTAAAGAAGTCGGTTTCGAGAGGGACGGACGTGATTACAGAAAGCAGTACTAGCAAAAAAAGAGTAGTGGCCATTGCGTATATTCATTCAGTGTCGCACAGGCTTAAAAAAGTTCCTAGTAGATATGATGTTAATGTTGCTTTCACTGCTCCCAATAAGCTAGGTAAGATATGCGCTGCCCTACAGAATAAAAAGGATCGAGTAAAAGACAAAAAACGAACAGATATTCGTCCAGTGAAGCACAATAAGAACAACAGTTTTACTCACTGTCGTATGGGTGTGGTTTATAAGATTCCCCTTAGCTGTGGCCAGTTCTACGTAGGGCAAACGGGACGGTATATCAATCAGAGGCTAATGGAACATAAAAGGTCGTTAACCGGTGGATCGCCTTCTAATCTTTCGCTACATTGCCGATATTGTAACTGCATGCCAGAGTTAGATGAATGCGCGATATTGTACAGGCACAAGAATGAAGATACGCGTCTTATGGTAGAGGCATGGCATATCTGCAATGGTGGAAGTGCGTGCGTGAGTCAGCCTTCGAAAACTTTACATAAGGAAGAGATTAATTGCCTTAACAGTTATCTCTCACGTAGACCGGCACGTGTACCCGATTGACACGTGGTGTTACCATTCCTGAGCATGCGCAGATGACTTTTGTGTAGGCTACTGGTGATATTAGCCTTGCAGCTGCTGCCGGCAATTGTTCCACCGTAGCGACACTTAAAATACATAAATCATATAAATCAGACACAGACCTCACAACTACACATAGTCAATCCTAAGGTCACCATGTGGAGGCCAAATCCATGTCCTGCAGGTAATGTAAAAGAAGGCGAGAAACCTCCTTCCTATCTAACTTGTTCCCGCGCGGGAAATTAATGTCCTGAAGAGAACTGTGAGGGATTCCTGTCTTCTTGAAGGACCCGAATTACACACTCCTTTCCGCGTTATACAGAGTACAGCACATAAGGTAATGTTCTGTCACCGCACACACCAAACGTTGAACATAATGGAGACAACGCCAGGCCAGTCTTATACATCCACGCAGGGGTACGAGCAGAGCCCGTGCGAATGCGGAGCAGTAAAGTGGCTTGGTTTCCTTTGAGACCCTTGGTCACACATGGCTTGTGAGGTGAGCTCCACAAAGAACTGAAATGGCATGACACCGCTTTTCTGAAGAGTATCTTGTCCTCTTGAGGCACTTTTCTCAAAGGATTCCCAGCCAGCGCTCTGTGGGCGAGGGGGTCCGCCATCTCGTTGCCTATGCTACCTATGTGCGAGGGCACCCATTGGAATCGTATGGAGAAGCCTTTGATATGGAGTAAATGCACCAAGCGTAGGGAGCTTAGACATAAGGCATCAGTAGGGAACGTGTGTTCTAACCATTGAAGGGCGGATTTCGAATCTGTAAGAATGACAACAGGTTGAGGCGTATAAAACCATAGCTTCTTTAGAGCTGCCTCAATGACAACGCTTTCGGCCATTGTGGAGGACACGACTGCAGTGAAGCGAACCGACCAATCATACTTCAAAGAGGGAATGTGAAAGCTGCACTAGATTCTCTGACCTTGTCCACAGACCCATCAGTAAATATTGAAGATGACGTGCATATTCCATCTGAAGATGTTCAGTACGAGCATACGTGTTGCCGCCAAAGGAAAACTCCGCTTAGCACGGACGTGAGGAATTGTCAACGAACAATTGAGGCTCGCGAAAGACCAAGGTGGTTTCAAGCTCTTAGTTCGACCTCTAGCGTCCAGACTCAGGTAACCAAGAGTATTAAGGGCCAAGTACGCTCGGGACTCAGATCTCTTTCGAAGGCTCTGTAGAAGGGCTCGTCCGGCTATCGTCTGTTTGGGGCGACCAATTTCCAACAATAACTTTTGTGAAGCGACTAGGCTGAGAGGTCTCGATAGAGACTTATAAAGTACTGCATTGTTAGGAGCACTCTGCGGAATGCCAAGAGCCCTCCTTAGGTCCTTCCTGTGTAAAACGTCAAGCCGTTCCAGCTGTGATAGTGAGGGGGAAATTAAAGGGAGCTGGTACATTATTCGACTCGTCACTAGTGCATCGTGCAACCTCATCATTGAAGAAGGGTGATTTCCCCATTGCTCACTTGCAACTCTACGGATCACATTGAGACGCGGAGATAGTGATGTCACAATAGAGTCCACAGCTCGTCGCCACTGTAGACGGTAGTCAATAATGACGCCCAAAAAGTGCTTTTGCTTCAATTGACGAAGGCATGATTGATCAAGGTCTCTCTTCAGCCACGCATACCATCTTCATCTACCTGGAAACATGATGAAGCCAGATTTTTCCACCGAGAGAGTCAAGCCAACACCTTGAAGGTAATTTTGAACAGAAAGTAATGCCTATCGGGCTATCAGAGTTAAGCGCTTGTGTTGATATCCGCTTAAGCAAATACAAGTGTAGTCCACATATATCGACATATGGATATGCCTGCAATGTTTTTGCACTTCAGCAGGAAGACCAGCCATTACAACATTAAACAGCGTCGGGGAAAGAACACTTTCCTGAGGTACACCTCGCGATACCGCCATCTCGGTGCTTATGGCACTTTCTAACCGCACCTGAATTTTACGATCACTGATAAGTGAGTGAATGAATCGCAGAAGATAGCCCTGTACGCGTATGGCCTGCAAGCTATTTAGTATTGAGCTCTGAAGGACGCTATCATAAGCCTTTGATACGTCTAGGAAAATAGCTAGTTTTTAGAGACCGAAAGCTCTTTGATGTTCAGTGTGGCTTATCAAGTGCAAGACGCTATCTTGCGCGCTTAAACCTGTGCGGAATCCAGTCATGCATGTTGGCAGAGCCCTTCTATATTCGAGCCACCATGATAAACGCTTACTTGCCAGCTTCTCCATGAGCTTAGCCACACATGACGTCAGTGATACAGGACGATATGAGGCCAAGTCTGTCGTTTCTTTGCCCGGCTTGAGCACTGGGACAACACAAGCTACCTTCCATGAAGGAGGAACGTCGCCAGTCTCCCATACTCGATTGAGATATCTTAGGAGCATCTTCCGGTGTTTGAAATGTAGGTTCTGCATCATCTGGTTGGTAATGCCGTCAGGACCTGGTGCACGTCGACGCCGCAGGCTGCTGAGTGCTGTCTGTAGCTCTGGAAGTGTGAACGGGGCGTCCATAACAGACGTAGATGTTGCAGGTAGAGCTCATGGATGAATTCCTGAACTTGCACGTACAAATGCATCTGGAAATTCCTCTGCCAAGCACACGAGAGGTTTCTGCTTGCGCAGTGCAAGCGCTTCGAAAGGCTTACTAGGACGAGAATCACCAGCAAGGCTACCAATGACTCGCCAAATTCTCGTCATTGGCGAAAAATCAGTCAAGCTAGCGCAGAAGGACGCCCACTGCGACCTACAGAGCTTGTTCGTATGGTGTCGAATGGCAGAGTTAAGCCTGTTGAAGGTCGTCTTCGAGGATCTGTCGTCCTTCTTCCGCATCAGTAGTCGCTCAGCCCTTCTGCGCGCTGCGCAAAGGTTCCTGAGTTCTAAATCTGGAGTCGGAAAATGATTAGGCAACTTGACCGCCGTGGTAGCAGCCATCTTACCATAAATAATTTTGTCTATCACATCAACAGAAACACATGGAAGTTGCTCCCTGTATTTGTCCCAATTAACAACATGGCTCATTTTAGCGCCGCGCATTTGAAAGTCGGCAGTAAACACTAAAGTTGGATAGTAATCACTTCCCATGCGGCCAGGTGCAGTTGACCATTTCACACGGACGTCAGGTGAATGCAAGGTTAGGTCTATAATGTGGCTGAGGCTGGAGGCCGGAAGAAAGTGGGACTTCCCTCGTTGGCCACGCATAGGTCCAAACTGTCGAGAACTTTTACAAGTTTGCGTACGCGAGTGTCTGTGTTCCTGTCACCCCAGTCAGAGTGGTGGGCGTTGAAATCACCGCAGATGATTCGGGGTGCTGGGCAACGGTCACAAAGCTGCTGGAGAAACAAATCCATTGCTACCTTTTTCCGTGGAGACACGTATAGGATGCAACAGAAAGAGTTCGGAAGCAGAGCCGTATCCTCACAGCCCCCTACCTCAATACTATCGATGCAAAGATCGCTTACGCTCAAAGCCACATGAGGAATCTCTCTTCGTATGTAAAGGGCGGCACTTCCTGCGGGAAATGTATTTATGCTGCGATTCTTGTGTGCGACATATCGAGTCAAAGATCTTCCCCTTGGTAGGCCAGCCTCCGAGAGGGCCAATACTGGAACACAAGTTTCTTTCAAAAATAATTTCAGTTCTGCTAATCGATTTATAATCCCAGCGCAGTTCCATTGCATAATAAACGGCACTTTTCGCTGATTTTAGTTGCGCGAGGTTGTAGAAAATTAGCCATATTATAAGGTAAAGTTCCCTGCGAAGGCGGTAATCATGGACTCAAAGGAAAGAACGAGCTGTAGAATGTTCTTCAGGGTGCCAGTCTGCATTGCTTGAACATATTGTGTCTTCCTACGTAACAATATGAACCGAAGTCTTCAAACAAAACTCGCAGAAGGTCGGACAGATCCCGATTTCTGAGCTCCTTATTTTGCTGGACGCACTGCCTCACAACTTCAACGAAAGATGCAGACTGGGACCCACTCTTGGCCGCTGCAGCTGGTTTCTTCATCTCTTTTGAGGCAAGGGAATGTCCTCCTTGTCTTCGAGTCTGGCTGTGATCTGGTCGCTGAGGAAATTGGACACTTTTGGCTGAAGCAGATCGAACAACCAACTCACCCACAGAGGACTTTGCCGTCTTGCTAGGGTCAGGTCGCTCGCTGACGTTACTTGTTACCACGCCACGAACTTCTACTCTAACGCAGGGAACTCAACTTCCGACTCTAACGCAGGGAACTTGTCACTTCTATCGGCTTCTCAGCAGGTTGTGGTTTGGGACCACTAATGAAGGACACTCGACGGTGTAAAGGGCTTACACGGAAGGGGCAGCCACCGAAACTCGCTGGATGGTCACCCCCACAATTAGCGCAAGCAAAATCTGCCTTGCAGGATTTGTAATCGTGGGCGCCACAACATCGTTTGCAACGTTGATCTTTGGTGCAAACTTTGGCTACATGCCCAAAGCGTTGGCACTTAAAGCATCGGGGAGGAGTTTCAACGAATTCTTTGACTGCATGCTTAGTAAAACCGAGGTCAATTTTTTCTGGTCGCTCGGTGTAGGGAGTAAATGTTAGCACAACAGAGGCTTCGCTGCCCATTCTTTTACTTGAGTCTCCACCCGGCGCATCATAGGTTTCACGTGAAAAACACCTTGCGGTTTCAAGTAGTCAATGAGGTTGCTTTCCGAATACCACACTTGTACTCCCCTTATAACATATGTGTTAGTCATGTAGGAGTGGGGCAACCGGGCTTTATCTCTTATGTCACCAATCCGAGAGCCCCGGAGAAAAATGTCAACTTGCTCTTCTGTTGCGATATCTAGATGAAGAGCACCTTGCGTTGTGAAGCGACTGCGAATCGGAGCAGATCCCAGCAGTACTTTAATGGCTTCGAAGAGCCTGATAGGGTTCCACTCTCTCAAATCAACACCTTTCTCTGTTGGTAAAACTACCACTGGGATTCCGACCGTTCTTTGCTTCCGATGGCTCACCACCTTGAAGCCGTCGCTGTCAACTTCCGCCATATCAGCCACTTCCTCGTCAGCGTCGACGATAGTTGAGTCGTCCCCACTGAGCGATGACGACGCGCTGGACTCCTGATCGTCCCTCATGACTGGCAGCTCCACGCCTTGCGAGGCCATGGCCGCCTCCGCCACGCTGTCTTCTTACGGATGGCGCTGTCCCTTTAAAGATGCCGGTGTCGGAGCAGCCGTACCCTTTCCATAGGGACAGTACCGCCTTAAAGATGCGGCCGTCTTACAAGGGTATAAATAACTCACTCAATGAATAGCAAAACTTATGCAAAAATTACAGAGCTGAGTTGACAACAGATCGAACAGCGTCGTCTTCCTCTAAAATGTTGCAGTCTACGTTGTCATACACTCATGTAATGTCTAAAAAGACCACATATAACGGTCTGCTTTCTACTCTTGATATTTAAATACACCCAGCAAAAGCAAATGGTCATTGAAACGCCTACCTATTCTGAAGCCATTCTCACGTTCTCCAAAATGCCGCTATTCTCTTCCCATGCTTGCAGCTTCAATTTGATTACATACAATGCTAGCCTGTATATTACCGATGTAATGCTCAATGGTCTATACAAGCGAATTTCAACTTTCTCCTCATTACCTTCATAAATAAATTAATTCTACTTTGTCACCAATTGTCTGGAATTCGTCTATCTTTTTATCTTTTTTCTACTGCTTTCAACAGAGCTTCCTTACTTTTTGGTCCTAGTTCATTGATCAGCCTAACGTGCACCTCGTCCAGCCCTGTGGCTGTGCGCTGAGGAATTTTCTCTTCGGCTTTCTTCCAGTTGAAATTTGTCAGCACCAGCTCCTTTTTCGTCTAGTTCTCTATCGTGCTGTTTTTTTTCTTCAAATATAACTTCGTCATTGCCTTAGAAAGATTCGGCTGTTATTTTTCAGATGTAATTTATTTCCGCTTCCCCTTCCAGTTTGTTTCTATCTTCATCTAGGATATGTTATATAGTTGTTGACTCCCTGCCTAACAATTTTATGTGGTTCCAAAATATTCTAGGTGCGGCCTTATTTTCTCACGTATTTCTGACTACCAACGTTCACTTTCACCTTTTGTCTTTGCTTGCAACAGTATTTGAACATGGACTTTCTCTCCCGGTGTATGTCCCATTTGCTGGCTACATCATCCTGCGGCATCTGCGCCTTCGTTGCCTTCCTGTGCTCTCGGGGTGCTTTCTGTCGTTTGGCGATCGCTTCTCTTATCTCCCTGTTCCACCAGCTTTTCGGTTTCTTTTTTCCTTTCTAACGAACGCGTTGTTTCTCTTTTCGTATTTCTGCCGTGTTTACACTTAGATGCTCACTCTATTCCCCCTCTTTATTTGGCTATTTGCCAAGTTCTTCCTCGACTATAGTGACTATATTTGTTATTTTTTCAGCGTTCAAATTTGGACTGTACATTTTGCACTACCTGCTCTCTTTCTCAACCACATATACCATTTTCAAAATTATGTGTTTATGGCCACTCCCTATGCTGCTATATCCTTCCTCGTCAATGATCATTTCTCTCAATTTATCATGCATTCTTTCTGTCATCTGACAGTAATCAAAGGTCGATTGCCAGTTTCTCACTGCCCACTTGATCTGCCCTTCACTCTTAGGCCCGGTATTCACGATAGCAAGGTTATGTCGCTCACAAAAGTCTAGCATTGACTTCCCGCTGTTGTCGGTATAGCTGCTGTTGTCGGTATAGCTATCGAAATCCTGTATGTGGGCATTCATGTCACCTAATAAGATAATTTCGGCATCATTCCAGAAACCCTTAATATCAACACTTATGCATTCTACGAATTCATTATTTTTCTCTGTGCAATTATTTCCGGTCCACAAATACGTAATGCCCAGCGAAGTTTTTCCCCCCCTCATTGTACCTGATAGCCAAAGATGCTCTTGACATTTTTAATTTACTCTTTTCCATTTGGTTCCCTGGCGGATGAGCATGCCGACTCCCCCTCCCTTTCTTTACGACTTAGTTCTGTTGCACCCTTTCCCAACATAATTCTCAATCACTGATGGCTGTTCCGAGACTCTAAGGTGCGTTTCTGTAACCGCATACACCCCTATTTGTTCTCTATTTAACTGCTCTTCAATCTCTGCCCACATTTCCTTCCTTCTGCCGCCCAGCATGTTTATGTAGCCTGTTGCATGGCGAGCTCTCTTTCTTGCTTTCCTCCTTTTTCTGTTAATGATGGCGTATTCTGAGGTTCCCAAATTAACACTGTAGCAGTGCCACACTGTGGTTAACCAATGGTATCTCGCCTCCAAGATTGGCATCCGCTTCAGGCGCCCGCAGTTTGCAAAAGCACGGCCTTCGAGATGAGACTTTGTTGCCAAAAGTAAGTCGTAGCTGGGAGGAGGGCCGGTATTTAGGCCTCATTTGTTAGGGTAGCCTTCCTCATTTATAAAGAATATAGAGAGATTTAAGCTGAACCATGAACGATCTTTAGTTTGCTAACACGAGCCAATCAACGCGCTGCCTTTGCAGCTCCGACTGCTTGCAATGGCAGGCGGCCTACGGGCTTCTTTGGCAGCTACTGAGCACCGATTTATGATCACCGTCCACATACAGACTTCCAATGGCGCCAAGTGTCGTGTTTTCGAGAATATGTGCCCTCATCTTGAACTAGCGGGACCACATTTCCTCTTAGCGTCAGGAATAAAGACGATTAAACGCGGTGATGGCTGGCGTGCTGGAGCAGCTGGAGCTTCGACCGAAGTGCAACAAGCGTACAAAGGGGGGGGGGAGGGAATTTTGTAAGCGTCCACCTAGTGGACTATCCATTTCGTTCAATACTGATTGGAGGCACCTCTATAACAGTGGAGGAGATGAGCGGCCCTATCCAATCAGCAGCGGCCAAAATGGACACACCACTTGATAAACTCTTACAGAATAACCCCCCCCCCCTTGTTTGCACGCACGCGTTAACAAAGAGATGGGGCTTGCTAGGTTCACTTTCGCTACATTCTTTGCCCAGCAAGACAATGATCAATCATTCGGTTGTGCACCCAAGCAAGCATTTACGGGATTCGTGCTGTCGTCCTTCTCTTCGACCACCACTCTCGACAAAGCGATTAGCCGCAGTCATGAAAGGAAAAACACTTACAACAGCAATCGCAAGTATTGCATTTGAGAGCCTACCAAGTTTTGTGTATAATATGGATAGAATAATATTTATTTATTTATTTATTTATTTATTTATTTATTTATTTCTACATACTGCAGCCTCGGTGAGGCTATTGCAGGAGTGGGTAGTGAAAAAAAAAGGAAAGCAACAAAACGAGATATAGGCACAAAAAAATATGAATATCAAGTATATGTAATTGCTTTCAGAAATTCTTGCCTAGGTAAAGAGCGGATGCTTCCAGGCAGTGAATTCCAGAGTTCAGTGGCCAGTGGAAAGAAGCTGTGCTTGAACATCTCCGTTCGGCAAACGAAAGGGATAAGGTTGAGATTATGAGAACTCCAAGGTGGACTAAAGTTCAAATACTTATTTAGTTTGTCAAGGCGCTCAGAATGAATTAGCGTGTGTAAAAATTTCATGCATTCTAAGCGGCGGCGAGATGAAAGAACTATAAGACCTTTAGCTGTATAATGGGAAGAAGGGGAAAAATCTCGGCTATAGTTGCAAAAAATGAAGCGCACTGATTTCTTTTGGACTGATTCTAACGTTTTAATATCGGATTTCTTATGCGGATTCCATATGATGCAGCCATAATCAAGAATGGGGCGGATAAGTGTTTTATACGTCATTAGTTTGGTATCCTTTGGAGCCTTACGCAATGAACGATGGAGGTAACCGAGACGTCTAAAAGCTTTGTTACATATGATGTCAATGTGTTTCGACCATGACATGTCATGGGAGAAATGAAGACCAAGGTATTTAAATTCGGTTACTCTTTTTAAATCTTGACCATGGAAAGTGTACGTGAAAAGTGATAGAGATGGGCGTCTGGACAAGGACATGGAAACAGTTTTAGAGAAATTAATGTTCATTTGCCATTCCTTGCACCACCTACAAAATTTCGCAAAGGAGTCATTAAGTAAATCATGATCCATTGGTGTGTTAATACTATGATAGAGGACGCAATCATCAGCGTAAAGACGAATACTAACGGACACGCAATGCGGCAAGTCATTAATATATATTAAGAAAAGAAGCGGGCCTAAAACGGAACCTTGTGGGACGCCGGATGAAACACTGACAGGAGAGGAAATAGAACCGTTAAATTGCACAGACTGAGAACGCTGGGTTAGGAAGCTATGTATCAAACCAACCAGAGAAGGGTTATTTAGAATGGAGTTAAGCTTGTAGAGGAGTTTTGGGTGTGGGACGGTGTCGAAAGCTCTGGATAAGTCAACAAAAATGCCGTCAATCTTTCCGCCTAAATCTAATGATTGACAAATATCGTGCGTGAATTCGATTAGTTGGGTAGTGGTGCTATATCGGCGACGGAAACCATGTTGGTAATTGGATAGGATATTGTGGCTTTCAAGAAATTCCATGATGTGTTTAAAAATTATATGTACGAGTAACTTGCATGAGTGGGCAGTTAATGAGATGGGTCTGTAGTTCTGCAGAAGTTGAGCGTTACCGGATTTGTATATCGGAATGACCGTACCAAGCTTCCAGGATCGGGGTACAGTGGAGGTGGATAATGATTTACGGAAGATAACGGAGAGGTATCTGCTTGTCCAAAGGGAGTAGCGAACTTGGAAAAAATTGGGTATGTCATCTGGGCTGCAGCTCTTTTTAGTATCTAAATGGAGGATCATGTTCAGAACACCTGAGCTAGAGACGACGATGTCTTCAATAGGAGGGTATGAGTCACAGCTAAAAGGTGGAAGTGAAGAGTTATCCAGTGTGAACACGGAATGAAAATAGGTGTTAAAAGCGGAAGCAATCGTGAGTGAATCTGAAACTGCCACGTCCTTAACAACTAAACTGTTAGTTGTCCTGTTACTTGGCATTATCCATTTCCAGAACAAATGAGGGTTTGTTTTCATTAATTTTGGCGAAGTAACAGCATAGTAGAAATCCTTGGCAGACGTTAGTTTCAGGCGCAGTTCCTTCTTGGCATCATTGAACTCTGCAATTTTGTCAGGATTACCATTTCGTTTAGATTTTTAGATAAGAAATGTTTCTTAACAAGCCCAGGTCACCAAAGAAAGCGTCGCGAACAAAAATGGACAGCCTTACAATATGTCAAAAAATACGACAGCCAACTGCTTTAGATGGAGCAGTGGTAGCATCTCTGCTTCACACGGAAAACTAAATTGTTCAATTGCCAAATCATGCACCCTTTCTTCATGGGCACCAGCACATTGCTATGCAGTGGCGCCATCTATGGGTAGTTGGCATGCTGGCTTGGGTGAGCGCTACGTCTAGCATGGCAGGTATACGCTCGGCGGTAGTTTCTGGCGTTTATTTTTGCGCTCGCGTGGCCTAGTTCGCATGACGTGCGTCTTCGACGGGCTAAACGATTCTGCGAGATGTACTGAAGCGGTTTAAATCGGTATGGACGGACTTTCTGCTGGCATTGAGGCGGACAGACCACGCAGCACGATGTCTTCGCGCATATTTGAGCCTACAATCAGCCTCGGAGATCAATTTTGTATTTCTGAATATTCCACTCACTAGTGCGACCTTACTGCAGCATTATCCTCTAGGTCTAAGCTGCGGTTTAGGAGCAACGAAACATACGCGACGATCCTAACATCCTGGGTACCGTTCTGCTACGAATGAGGCTGTGCTATTATACTTTGACTAGCGTTCGAACTCTTAGGTGCTGATTATATTGCGTATCTACTTGGTTCGATGGATGATGTTTCCGCCCATGAATAAAATAGTTCTGGCTAGTAATAGCAGCGTACCTTACAGTCTGAATTAAGCTTGTCCAGCAAATGAACTGTTTACGAACTGCGCGAGCATCCTAAGCAGTGGTAGGTGCTGGATTACAGATATCTTTGTTCTGTATAGCACATGGTCCAAGCACGCGGCATCAATATTTATAGATCTGTGAGCGTAGTGCGACTTGACTATGGGACGTCGTATTGCGGCGTTAGCCCGTTTTCTCTTTCTTTTTCGAGAAAGGTGATGATAACCGAATTATTTTCGGTTGAGTTCCGTTCTCTATGACGCACTCACACGCATTACGGAAATGCTGTGCTCAAAAATAGCCACCACTTTTTTTTATGCGATCCCTGTCATATATTATGGCTTTACAGGGCAAAAAGGTAATGCCGAAGCACATAGCTTATATATGGATCATGCTTGTTCACCAACCGCAGTGATCGCTGTGTTGAGCACCGCCTTCGGTCTCATGCAGGAAGGCTAGCGTAGACATGCAGTGATTTCAAGCCTACTAGACTTTAAATGCCTGAGAAGGATGCTGGTCTATCACAAATATTTGATAGCGCCTGCCACTTTCATGTTTCGTGGTTGCCTTAGGTTGGTCGTATACGAGCATGCGCTCTTACGCTTGAAGTTTTAGCCGCTACGCCAAGTGATCAGATAGTCAGCAAATTTACTATTTCGTGCTGGTAATACAAAAACACCGGTTCCCTTCGTTGAATTAAAACCGACATACGCAAGATAATTCGCAAGGCATACACACACTGCGGCTGATAATGCGCATCGCATGTAGCGCCCCCAAGATATATTGCCGCTTACGGTAGTTACTGATGCACCGAAAGGCTACCTTGACTACCTTATATGAACGGACATTGCGTAAATTTCGCAAAGTACGATCTAATACCCGTGCCACACGGGTGAGGTTAACGTCAATAAAAGTGTAAGACGTTAAGGTTCTTGAGGCCATTGCATTTCAGTCTTAATCACATTAAATGTCGCGATGGAAATAGCTGCAGTGAAACGGTTAAATCGTAACACAATAAAAACAGTTATCTAGGCAGCAGATGCTTAAGAAATGGCATGAGAAACATTAATGGGCGTATTTTATGTTGTAGTTCTCTTCAGAAATGTCAGTGTTACACCCAGGCGTAAACTGTTTCATGCCGCATTAGGCTAGCTGAAAATGGCCCTCATAGCTTCGGAGGTCTATCGTTGAATAGTGATTGGCTCCGTGCAAGTCCAATGCGCCATCAATACGCAGCAAGCGGTACACATTTTTGCGTGTGATTTCGTTGAGGTGTCTGTACTCCACACAGAAGCGACAACTGCCGTCCTTCTTCTTGACAAGGACAACAGGGGACGCCCATGGAGTGCAAATTGGCTCTATAACGCCTTTAGTCAAAGTCTTATGGACTTCTCGTTGTGTCAGTTGTCGTTCAGCACGTGAAAACGGCAGGGCTGGCGGCGTATCGAATTGATGTCTCTGGTATCAATACAATGGATGACCATCGATGTCTCGGCTAAAGGGCAACCGTTAAGGTCAAAAATGTACCGGTATGTTTCCAGAAGATGGCGGAGGTGAGCAGCTTGTGCCGGAAGAAGATTAGGGGCCCTATAACGTCAAACTATTCCAATATGTTTTATTCCATTCTCCCGACGACAAATTTGCGTAACCGCCGACTGAAGCATCGGGTGGTCAGCCGCAAGCCAGGCCTAACAGACCACTCAAACGCTTTCCTCGTTCATAGCAGGTCACTATGGCTTGCTTGAAAAACGAATAACATTGCCCACAGTGAGCGGCTTGTCTTATCTAATTGGTTTACAAGAGGCGAGGAGCACGCTGAATTGGAGAGGGATTCTATGGGGCAGAGCGATGACCGGATGAAGAAGGTGGTGCCGACGTCTGCGGTTGGTCCGCTTTCCCTTACTTAGCTTCCGGTGGCAGGTCGAAAATCGCGGCGGCATGCAACGGAAGCTAAAGAATGACGCTAAAACAAATCCTCAGCAAAGAGGAGTTGGCAGAACGAGGTTGTAAATGTGCCGAAAGTGCTGGAAAACGTTACACGGCCACGCAAAAAGATTTATTATACGCAAATAAACCCATACTCTCCTGCAGATGCGAATAGCCAGTGCCTGAGTGATCGGCGGCAGCCATATGCCATATTTTATTCCTTTCGGAACGGGGAGCCTCGGCTATTCAGAAGAAAACTCACTTTTGTTCGGCATATTAATGTATCTTTAACGCGTACAGATCACTTCCAGGCGATGAGTTATTGTGTTTTGGTCACGTAGCGTTACATGCAGGTCAAGTGGGTGCAGCCTGAAAACGGATGCTCAATATCGGAGGGCTAATGGCGAAAAGGCATCGAATCAGAAATAACTAGTTTTTGTTCGGTAAAATCATGGATAATTAGTGTGTGCACGTCATATCAGATGGGGAGCTATCGCGGCTTTCCTGACGACGCGTGACAGACATGTGAAGTGGGGGTGGCCCAAAAAAGTTTTTGACCAATAGCGGAGGGCTGATTGCAGATTTGCAACAGAAAAGTTTGGAATAGTTTTACGTTATAACGCCCCTGGTGCAGTTATCGTGCTAAGTTCCTCTATCAACGTCGGTGACTCGGGGGTTCCTGTAGAGAGCGATGGAATTCTGGCGCCAAGAACCTTTATCTCGCTGTTTTTCTAAGGCGACGTTTCACCTAAAGACATGCCTCTGGGAAGAATTTGAGTCGAGCAGTTAAAGACTAATGAGAGGGAGCGAATTCTGATTGCCTGTCACAGAGAGGACAGCATGGGGAACGGCCATATTTTGTTAAAGCTGAATGTAATGGCTGGGACATACCACATAGACGCCGTATGGAACAGATGGGAACGACACTAGAATCTCATACGTAATGGTTTGAGGGAACACTCGGATACCTTCGGGGAAGCATAGCCAAGCTTGTGTGACTAGTGGACTATAGCAGCCGTGGGGAAATTCAAGCTCAATGACACTGGGCGCGGAATCGAAGAGGGCTGAATCAGCCAATCAAGACTCTGAGCCAAGTATACTATTCTAAGGGAATTGCTCCAAAATGGCAAAAGAAACATTCTTTAGGCGCCCCGCTATGCCAATGCGAGCGATGTACATACCATGCACAGTAGACGTTCCTCCGTCGATGACGCTGTGGGTGTGAGGAAGTGATCAGAGGGTTTCGCGGTCGAGTCTTTTTTTTGCACATGTGCAAGTTGAAAGCATCGTCAGTGATACCCTTCAGTACATGGTCAACCTTGCCCGGCTTAGCCATATCGCTGTTGGCCTTACGGCACAGAGCCAATTAATAAGTCCTGGATGTAAGAGACGTATCATTGTGCGGACCTCTGGGCGCGGGTCGCTAGTTCTTTCTTGGCGGTGTTCTTCCACCTGCTGGGACGGCCAGAAGGTTCCTCAGTTTCTGTTTGCACGTGTCCCAGTCGTTAAACTCTTCCTCGTGGTTGCTACACCACACCTTCGCCAGGCCTTGTAGGTAGAAGACCAAGTTAGCTAACATAATCGCCGGATACCATTTGTTGTGGGCATTTACACGCTCATACGTGGTAATTCACTCTTCCACGTAGAGGTGGTTGGTGCCTCACAACGTTCCTCTATCCCGCAGCTGAAGCAGCACAACCGCCGGCGTTGCAGGCGTTGACGTGGAACACGCCATGTCGGGCCCTGTTTCCTCCGTCATGTTGTGCAGTCCGAGCTGACGACGACTGCAAGATCAGTCGTTTCTTGAGGGTACCCAGCGCCTCTCAACGATTTGTTACACAGCAGACGGGACATGTAAAGATGTATTTACAATGTCCACAAGAGAGACAATGATGCATAAACAAGATGACTGTCAAGACCGATTTAACCTCCACACGTCAAATCGTTTTCTGACTGGCACCCCTGTTTGTTGCTCCGTAACAATATCATCTTATACAAACAAACGACATGTATCTCAAGATTCGCATACCAATAGAGGATAAATCAAACATATTTATCTGTGAGCGCGGTGTTGTTTACCTTATAGTAGCATCAAAAGTCCACACAAAGGCCTTCTCTTTAGGTATTTGGAGTGTTGTTTCGCAGTGGTGTCGTCTTCTTTACTGTGCGTCTGGAACTGAAATTTCTCTATATAACATATTGAAAAAGCACAATTTTGCCACATATAATGTGAAAGCTGTGGCACATATATTGTAATGGTTTGTGACATCAGAACACATGCAAAGGTACACTGTTTGCTGTCGGGTGCTTAAGCATCATGCTAATTGTATAGATATTGCTACACTCCATAAAATTGGTGTCTACCTAGCTGCGATGCGTGTCAACAAAGTATTGTTAGGATTAAAATTAGAATATTTTGCGCTCATTTATGCGCTATAAGAGATCACACTGTTGTTTCCACAAGCAAATGCATGAAACACACGAAGCTGTCAGAACTGATGCGTTCTTTTTCTGCATGGCCTCGATGCACAGCATCCCTAGAGCCAAAATAAATACCTTAAGGTAAGTCAAATTGAATACCAAGAACAATTGGAAACAATCAGTATGAAATATGGCTCAATTACCACGCATGTAAGTGTCTAATCTATTAAATTCAGTACTTTCCCTTTAATTTACCAAATGTTTATGCGGTTTTGTGGGTGCAAGAAGTTGCCGGCGGACTAAAAAAGTATATATTGATAAAACTAATCGGTCGCCCAAGGCGATGGCTACAACCAGATGAAAACGTCGCTCCCTCTTTCGTGATTGTATTTATAACGACAGCCTCGCAACTAAAGCTTTATTACGGAAATTGCGGTGGAGGGTCCTAACTCCCCGTATGTACTGCACAATCTAGTGCGTTAACTTGTCACCGCCTGTAAATTAACAAGACGAATATTACATAAAGATTCAAGCAGTAATGTTAAACGAATCACCGATATTTCCGCCCTCAGTCGCAGCAGAATGCAGCTCCCGTTTCGATGCAGACGTGTTCTGCATTGTTCGCGATGGAAACCTAGGTTTCAGGCTTGCATCTATGGTTGCAAACACGTCAGTCCACCGTATGTTAAATAACGCGAGATAACAAAGTTTAGTGAATGTGTAGGTTGGGGCACACAATAATCAAATAGCTTAAGTGTACCAACCAATGAAGCCGTGCCTGTCGTGCACGCGAATGCAACAGTAAAAATTCGAATGCAGCACAGTGTTCAAGTGTGGGGCGATGATGCTGGCCGTTATTTTGAGTTTATAAAGGCAAAAAAAACCAAAGTCAGTACTGTAGAGTGCAATGCATAATTAAGAATGATAATTTTGTTTTCTATGTGAAGTAGTAAAACACTTTCAGTAGTGTAGGAGAAAACTTGCAGGTTAAATTTCGCTCACTACAGCGCTTTTAGCGGAAGATATCGATGCAGACGTGTTCCGCATTGTTCAAGATGGAAACCTAGGTTTCATACTTGCATCTATGTTCGTGATCCATATAAGTTCCAGCAGTTGCTGACATCCTATTGGAAAACATAATGTGAAAATTCTTGCCTGCTTCTGTTTGCCTCTGTTTACTTACTGTTGCTATTTTTATACTCCTTATTCCTTATTTAAAGGGTTTTTGTACTTTTTCTTCTGTATATGTCCTGCTGATCACTGATTGTGACAAGGTTTGACAGTGACTTACGTTGTTGTGTTGAATGTTCCGCCCCCCCCCCCTTATGTAATGCCCCTTCCAGGGGTCCTTAAAGACCAATAAATTATGATGATGATGAGACTATTGCGCTGGCGGGGACACCTTTTTAATCGATGTAATATGCTTGTTTTATTACCAGCGCCGCGCAGTCATTTCTTTCGCCCTCTGTGGCTATTTGTTGAACTTGAGAGTGTGCGGGGCCAGTAGGTGTACCGACTGTGCCGACGACTCATAGCTGCATGGGTGCTACCTTCTCGCCGCTGAGTTCGCGTTGAAGAGATCAACGGAACGAGGTAATTTCGCTCGCTGCTGCTACCGCGCTTTCTCTCGACGGTGTTTTAACTGCGAGTATCCGCGGTCATTGATTGTGATGTTTTCAAGCTGGCCTGTGCGCACTGACATCGTGGTTAACTGTTTAGTCAGTATGCGAATGTTTAGAAGTTTATACGGCAGATAGAACTACTACCGTCACTTCGTACAACTGTCTACATTCTGCTCGGTGTAGCGCTCCCGTGCTGCGCGGGAGGCACTGCGCTGGGCGGTTCCAAATGGGCTTCACGCTGCTGAGGAGATTCTAAGCTCCTTCGTTTTGCCTGATACACCGGCGTTGTCACAATGCACCCAGCGCGTTCCTAGAGAGTATTCTAAGAACGCTAGGCACGCGTCTTTTGCCGGGCTTGCTCAGCTTGTGCCCGGCGCTTGGCGACCACTTCGGGCCCGGTCGAGTCGCGGTCGCCCCGCCGCCGCTCGTGTTGCTGCTCCGTCTTCCTCGCTCGGCGCTTGGCCACTCGCTCATGAGACGAACCCTCTACCTCCACGGCGCTCACGCAACCCGTAGCAACTACCAGAAGACATCAGAGGACATGGCACAATCTGACCTGCACTTTCGTCAAGCTGGTGTTACTTTCCTACGCGCTCAGAGCGCTGCTTCGTACTTTCCTGTGAGGCCTCTCCTCTTCAACTCCAGGCACCTGCTTTCTTAGTGGCTTCAAACATATATTCGCCGATTTCACTAGCTGGCCAGTTGTGCTTGCACGTAAAGTGGTAGTCTGGCATCTAAAGCAAGGTCATTTCGCGTGCCATTTTCTTCTGGGTAGATGACCGCTGTTGTGCGTTTCATACTCATTTCATACAGCCGCTCATTTCTCAAACATGCAGAACAGGCGGCGTGACGCACTAAGTATTTAAGACGATGAGTAAAATGACAACAAGGTAGAAATGCGAACCAAACACTGCGACAAGTGGCCTCGTCTATTTTCAAGAAATTGTATTTTTAAAGTAGATTTTCAATCAAGGGCGCTTTAACCTAAAGCTATTCCAAAATTTTTTATTCCAATTCTTCAATCAGCCCTCCGCGATTGGCCAAAACTTTTTTGGACCACCCCCACTTCGTCTGTCTGGCACGCAACGTCACGAAGACCGCGATAGCTCCCCAACTGATATGACTTGTACACACTGATTATGCATGATTAGACCGAACAAAAGAAAAGTAGTTATTTATTATTCAACGGCTTTTCCCCATCAGCCCTCGTCTATTGGTCAAGAGTTTTCGAGCTGCACCCACTTCACTTGTCACGCAATGTTACACACGCGCGAAAACTCACCGCGTCAAACTGACGTGTACGCGTTAAAGTTGCATTAATATGCCAAACAAAAGTGAATTTTCTTCTAAATAGCTGCAGGCTCCCCGTTCCGAAAGGAATAAAATATGGCTGCCGCGGATCATTGAGACACTGGCTACTTGGGTTGCGTGGGTTTATTTGCGTATACTAAAGCTTTTTGCGTGGCCGTGTAATGTTTTCGTGCACTTTCGGCACGTTTATGACCTCGTTCTGCCAACTCTCCTTTGCTGAGGATCTGTTTTTGCGTCATACTTAAGCTTCCGTTGCATGCCGCCACGATTTTCCACCAGCCACCGCAAGCTAAGTAAGGGAAAGCGGACCAATCGCAGACCGGCACCACCCTCTTCATCCGGTAATCAATTTTCAATGCCCTGCCTCGGCCCCATGGAATCCCTCTCCACTTGAGTGTGCTCTCGCCTCTTGCCAGCCAATAAGATAAGACAAGTCGCTCAGCGAAGGCAATATTATTCGTTTTTCAAGGAAACGAAAGGGACCTCCTATGATTGAGGAGAGTGTTTGATTGGTCTGTTCAGAGAACCCTGCTGCCCCCCGCCCGATCTTTGCGTCGGCGGTTACGCAAATTTGACGTCAGGAGATTGGAATAAAACATATTGGACTAGTTTTACGTTATAGGGTCCCAAGTGTCTTTTTCGGCTCTCTCTGCAAGGAGATTATTGACTGTGCGTGAAGCGCTCGAATGCAACCCATTAATGGATGAGTGTTGCACCATCACCATAGATGGGCGGCTATGAACTCGCACGTGCTTTGGTCAGGTCTAAATACCGTCGACAAAAGACCCACATGGCATGCAGTTTTACGCAGTATATGACCTGCGTGAAGACGAATGCAATATTTCTCCATCATCATTATCAGCCTGGTTACGGCCACTGCAGGGCAAAGGCCTCTCCCATACTTCTCCGACAACCCCGGTCATGTACTAATTTTGGCCATGTCGTCCCTGCAAACTTCTTAATCTCATCCGCCAACCTAATTTTCTGCAGCCCCCTGCTACGCTTCCCTTCCCTTAGAATCCAGTCCGTAACCCTTAATGACCATTTACCCTCCTCCTTACACGTCCTGCCCATGCCCATTTCTTTTTCTTGATTTCAACTAAGATGTCATTAACTCGCGTTTGTTCCCTCACCGAATCTGCTCTTTTCTTATCCTTTAACGTTACACCCAACATTCTTCTTTCCATAGCTCGTTGCGCCGTGCTCAATTTCAGTAGAACCCTTTTCGTAAGCCTCCAGGTTTCTGCCCCGTGGGTGAGTACTGGTAAGACACAGCTATTATACACTTTTCTCTTGAGGGATAATGGCAACCTGCTGTTCATGATCTGAGAATGCCTGCCAAACGCACCCCCGCCCATTTATATTCTTCTGATCATTTCCGTTTCATGATCCGGATCCGCCGTCACTACCTGCCCTAAGTAGTTGTATTCTTTTACCACTTCCAGTGCCTCGCACCCTATTGTAAATTGCTGTTCTCTTCCGAGACTGTTAAGCATTACTTTAGTTTTCTACAGATTAATTTTTAGACCCACTCTTCTGCTTTGCCTCTCCAGATCAGCGAGCATGCATTGCAATTGGTCTCCTGAGTTACTAAGCAAGGCAATATCATCAGCGAATCGCAAGTTACTAAGGTATTCTCCAATAACTTTTATCCCCAATTCTTCACAATCCAGGTCTCTGAATACCTCATGTAAACACACTGTGAATAGCATTGGAGAGATCGTATCTCTCCGCCGGACGCCTTTCTTTATTGGGATTTTGTTGCTTTCTTTATGGAGGACTACGGTGGCTGTGGAGCCGCTATAGATATCCTTCAGTATTTTTACATACGGCTCGTCTACACCCTGATTGCGTAATGCCTCCATTATTGCTGAGAATCTAACGCTTTCTAGTAATCAATGAAAGCTATATATAAGGGTTGGTTATATTCTGCACATTTCTCTATCACCTAGTGTGAATATGGTCGATTGTTGAGTAGCCTTTACAGAATCCTGCATGGTCCTTTGCTTGACAGAAGTGTAAGGTGTTTCTGATTCTATTTGCGATCACCTTAGTAAATAGTTTGTAGGCAACTGACAGTAAGCTGATCGGTCCCTAATTTTTCAACTCTTTGGCGTCCCCTTTCTTATGGATTAAGATTATGTTAGAGTTCTTCCTAGAGTCCGGTTCGCTCGAAGTCATGATGCATTGCGTGTACTGGGTGGCCAGTTTCTCTAGAACAATCTGCCACCATCCTTCAACAAATCGGCTGTTACCTGATCCTCTCCAGCTGCCTTCCCCCTTTGCGTAGCTCCCAAGGCTTTTTTTACTTTTTCCGGCGTTACTTGTGGGATTTCGAATTCCTCTAGAATATTTTCTCTTCCATTATCGTCGTGGGTGCCACAGGTACTGTATAAATGTCTATAGAACTGCTCAGCCACTTGAAATATCTCATCTATATTAGTAATGATATTACAGGCTTTGTCTCTTAACGCATACATCTGATTCTTGCCGATTCCTAGTTTCTTCTTCACTGCTTTTAGGCTTCCTCCGTTCTTGAGAGAATGTTCAATTCTATGCAAATTATACTTCCTTATGTCAACTGTCTTACGCTTGTTGATTAGCTTCGAAAGTTCTGCCAGTTCTATTCTAGCTGTAGGGTTAGATGCTTTCATACATTGGTGTTTCTTGATCAGATCTTTCGTCTCCTGCGATAGTTTGCTGGTATCCGGCCTAACGGAGTTACCACCGACTTTCATTGCACACTCCTTAATGATGCCCACAAGATTGTCGTTCATTGCTTCAACACTAAGGTCCTCTTCCGGAGTTAAAGCCGAATACTTGTTCTGTAGCTTTATCTGGGATTCCTCTATTTTCCCTCTTACCGCTAACTCATTAATCGGCTTCTTATGTACCAGTTTCTTCCGTTCCCTCCTCAGGTCAAGGCTAATTCGAGTTCTTACCATCCTGTGGTCACTGCAGCGCACCTTGCCGAGCACGTCCACATCTTGTATGATGCCAGGGTTAGCGCAGAGTGTGAAGTCTATTTCATTTCTAGTCTCGTCGTTCGGGCTCCTCCACGTCCACTTTCGGCTATCCCGCTCGCGGAAGAAGGTATTCATTATCCGCATATTATTCTGTTCCGCAAACTCTACTAATAACTCTCCTCTGCTATTCCTAGTGCCTATGCCATATTCCCCCACTGCCTTGTCTCCAGCCTGCTTCTTGCCTACCTTGGCATTGAAGTCGACCATCAGTATAGTGCATTTTGTTTTCACTCTACCCATCGCCGATTCCACGTCTTCATAGAAGCTTTCGACTTCCTGGTCATCATGACTGGATGTAGGGGCGCAGACCTGTACAGCCTTTATTTTGTACCTCTTATTAAGTTTGACAAGAAGACCTGCCACCCTCTCGTTAATGCTATAGAATTCCTGTATGTTACCAGCTATATTCTTATTAATCAGGATCCCGTGTCCTAGTTCTCGTCTCTCCGCTAAGCTCCGGTAGCACAGGACGTGCCCGATCTTTAGCACTGTATATGCTTCTTTGGCCTCCTAACTTCACTAAGCCCTATTATATCCCATTTACTGCCCTCTAATTCCTCCAATAGCACTGCCAGACCCGTCTCACTGTATAACGTTCTAGCGTTGAACGTTGTCACGTTCATGTTCCAATGGAGGGCTGTCCGGAGGCCTGACCTGCTATAGTTCCCAATTGAAGCTTAAAGGGACCTGCGTTATGACAGCATGGGATTGGACAAATGCACACCTTTGACGGAGTGCTTGTTAGTTGCAAATACGTCTCACGAAATGCCTTTATTTAGCAAAAACGTTATTCCGTCAAATACATTTTTTCTGCGTCATATCACGAATAATAAACGCGTACGCTTTTTCTAGATTATTGTTCGGCGCTAACACACGTAACGACAGCTTGCAGGGGGCTACGGGGACGCCTTGCGTGGTATGCCGGCAGTTTCGTATGTACTAAGTTGTCGTTATGCAAAAAACGTGAGGCGTGCAGACAGGACACAAGAGAAGTCGACAGGACGAACGCCATTTTTGCATAACGAATCCTTACCAACTAGCTCAGCTTTCTGTCGTACTAAGTTTGGGGTTTGGGGGATTATTAGCAGGTTTGGGGGATTATTGTTTTTTTTTTTGTCATCGGCGCAACCGAGGCGACCAGACCGCCTTTTGTAGGACCCCTGTGCATTCTCTGCCCCGCGCGTGCAGGCTTACTTAAAAGGCGGGATTGCGAATACTCCAAAATATCTGGTGTATCTGTGCAAGCCTATGTCCACGATGTGTTGACAGTGTATGTGGTATTTCTGTGCAATGCCGCGTCCACGAATTGCTGCCTGTGTATGTATGCCGACAGCGCCGTATGGCCAGCTGCCGTAGTCTCTCCCATGTTCATGAACGGACAATGGAGGTCCGGCACGGACGCAAGGGTGTGCGTGCGTGTTGCAATACGAGTGCGAGAACTCTATCAGCAGGGAACAAGTACCCGTTCCCTCGCCCCTAATTAAAAGGGTGGCGGCCAAGACCTTGGGAGGAGCCAGTATACAATTGGGTGAACTTGATTGGATCCTTACCAATATCTACCATCCTCTCACCCGGGACACTAGAGAAAGGAGAAGTTGTTTACGCGCAGGTTTTAGACCGAGTCTAGAGTCTAGAGTCTAGAAGCGGAACCTACACTCTGCTGAAAAGCGTCAAGCAGCTAGTGCAGTCCAGTATCACCTGGGCTGCCTAACCGCGTCTGAACTGCGATATACTTGTTGGCGTAAGAGACGACAAACCAACGTATGCAACGAAGCTCACGGTAGTTCCCCTCCAGTTAGCTCGACCTGCTGGAGGGAAGGCGTTGGACCTAGACTCCTGGGAAACCCTGCCCAGCAATCGCATCCACCGCAACGAGATCGGCTTGCCAGCCTCCTTCGGTAACGCTCTGAGGTCGACTCCACGTTTTATGGACTTGCTGCAGCTTCCCGGCGATGCGAACGCCATCATTTGTTTTCTTTGAACTCTGTTTTGTTGACCACGTTAAGTGTCTTTTTGTAGTGTTCATTCCCATGTATACTGGTAACTGTTCGTTGTATTTCTTTTATATTTATAATTGATCTAGATTTAGTGCATGCGTTAGCGTTGGTTTTTCGTGTTTCATTTAATTTTTGTGTCATTGTAAGTCGATAAATATTGTTTTTCTGTCTTTCTCCCGACTCTGACTTCTTCGCTGTGTTCGCTTGAGTACAGAGCGACCAACCGGCTTGTAGACCCTGTCGAAGACTTCGCGCCTTCAGCGAACGGGTGACAAGCCGTGACATGGGCCTAACATAAAGAAGCTATACTAGCTCAACTTGCGCTTGAAGTTCGCTAGCGTGTATGGCAAGCAACGCGCGCACTGCGGTACTTTGCAGGACACGACATGAAATTCGCTTGTGCACTGCCCTTCACATAGAGTGTCTGCTCGAACACGCAGCCAGCGTTTTCTTCTCGCCGGCCAGCTCTATCTGAACAGCGGAGACAGAGAATAAAAGAAAAGGTCGAGAATGTTGACAGCCAAGGACAGGGTAATTAAATGTGTAGATAAGCAACCAGGAGTGATCAAGAAGAAAGTGACAGAAACAGAGACAGTGAATTGAACTCAAAAATTTTAAACAACAATATACCATGGAGATACATGCAAGAATGGGAAGAAAGAGATCAGAAGAGAAAATCTGCGCGGTAATGCTAAAGGCAGTGCCTTTCTACTTGAGGCCCCAGCCCCTTGCTTAAGGACAAAAATATGCCGGAGCAAATATGCACAACAAGGTAAGGCATATGTCTGCTGCAGCAAAAATTCGGAGACCACTCAGTACATCATAATTTAATGCCGAGTTACTCCCTTAGTGAGACCCGTAGGTAACGTACACCTTCGAAAAGCTCTAGTATTAAAAGTGGACGGAAGCATCGAGAGGTCATCAGTTGAGATAAGCAGAAGACGTTTACAGTACTGGTGGCAAAAATTTAAGCAGGGAAGGGATTGTTATTGCTACGCGAACTCAATAAATCATTATGACTAGGTGCGTTACAGGTGTAGGTAGCGCTACAAGGTAGATAGAGAAGTATCGAGGAGAAAAAGATTAAGCTGTTGCATGCAAAGCTGCTAGAATGAATAGCATGTATTGCAAGCCTGGTTAACTTAAGCAGGCCAGGCGACTATGTGCCACCGCCCCGTTTAAAAGGGGACGCCCATAGATCGGGTCGTCCCTGGCCAACACAAAAGTGTTTCTCTTCTTCGGCAGCGTCCCCACCGCGGCTCAGCCCTTACAGCCGCTCAGCCACCGGAGCGGGTCGACAGGTTCCCCGAGATTTCATTTTTGAATTGACCTAACTTATTTTTCATATACTTTCTGTACTTGCGTGTTCCAAGTCTATATGCGCTTTACCGCTGTTCTGATCATGGTACACGTAAAACTACCGTAACATGAATCGGTGTCGGGAATTGAGCGCTCGCTTGGAGCGTGTTTCACTGACGCAGCGGCACCTTGCAGGCGCCTACTACGACTACAAGGGCAACCTCGACGAGTGGTGGACGCCAAAGATGCGGCGCGGCTACGCGGCCGGTGCCGTGTGTTTCCGCAATCAAGCCGACTGGTTTGTGAACCCGGCTACGGGCGAAGCGGTGGGTGCAGTCTTTTCTCGCCTACATGCTATTTTTGTCTTTGCATAACAACAGCAATAAAATGGTAATGATCGCAAGTGAAACCTGGCTAATAACACACAGCTCAATTCCCTTCAAGAAACCTACACGCACAGAGAATTCCGCCATTTGTGCTTGCGCATTCGTCCACGTTTTTTACGTTGGTAAGTGTTTGTGAAATTAGTACAGATTTACAGAAATAACCACAAAAATAAGTCCATGAGTTCGAATTATTCTTCAACGGTTTAGCCAATCAGGACGCATTCAATGCATTTTGCGCAGTGCACTGGTGGAGAATCGGACGTATGTTTCCTCCAACTAACGCCACTGGATTTCCTTCTCCGCCCACACCTCACCAACACACCACTCGGTGTTTCTGTTCACGAATTAACAAGAATTCGCAACAACTCACTGCTTTCTAAAGCACACATACAGTTATACACACGCCGACATTAACAACAAGTTCCTGAATAATCTGCGCGTCGTCGTCCCCGGCGAAGGATAATCGCAACGATTTCATTACGTTAAAGAGTCTTTCTATAGGATTCGTGGCTTACACACCAAAACGTGCAGTACAGCGGCGGAGGTATTGTCACTCCCACGCTCAGGTGAGTCTAATGCTTTATTTTGCTTGCCTTTCAAACCGGGAGCAGGCACCGGTGGTGCGCTTCCACGTTTACATTGCTACACGGAGGCCCGGGCCTGAGGGTGGCAGCAGGCGTTGTGAGGTTGCAGACAGCGGATGGCTGCAGAGGCCCTGATGAGAGCGGCGGTCTGATGCGCAATGCCGCTAGAGGGCTGTAGACAAGAACGATATGATATGTATACGAAGAACTGCTGAGCAATATGTAAGAAAGTAAATGCTCTGAGAGAGTGTCGATGTATCTGTACAGAAAAAAAATGATTCACAGTGGAGGAAAAGAACTAGGAAGGTCACCAGCAATTATGTGGCCTGTAGGGTGAGCAACACAGCAACAAAGAACGTCAAGCGGAAAGTCAGAGAGGCTGAAATAATCTCATGGGCGGTGGAAATGGAAAAAAAAAACCTGCCATGAGTAACTACTTAAGAGGAAAAAACAACGAAATCAGGGAAGAAACAATTTATGATAGCTCAAAGGGAAGCTCATTACTTTTCGAAGTGAGATAAGGATGTCTCAGAACACGCATCTATCAAGCGGTATATAAGAAGGAAGAAGAAGTACGTGCTCGCTGCAGTGAAGCTAGCGAAACAATGGAGCATGTTGTATTAGAATGAGAAATATCTGCCCAGCGGTCGATTTAGGCCCCACTGGACTACTCGAAGGCCTTGGGTTCAGCGATAGCAGGGAGGAACGTAAACATGTTCGCAGTAGAGATTAGTAAGAAGCGATTGGAAGATTGGTGGGAGGGAAGTAAGGAAACGACAAAAAACGGAGACGTACAAAAGCAAAGTTCACAATAGGGGTCAGAAAATTTTATGGGAATTTATCTTTCTTTTTTTCTTTCTTTTATTTCTTTTAGCTAGGTAAGACATCAGGCAATATAATAGCAAGAGCTTGGCGGCGCAACCCACCGTCCCGTTCCAAAGGTGACGCTCATCCATCCAACGGTGGTGTGCTTTATTTGGTTCCCACGGCACAAGTTTACGTGCTGCGGACGACGTGCACATGACTGTTTGACTTGCAGGAAGGAGAACCGTAGGACATGCCTTCGCTGTCGTAGGCTCCGTTAACACGCTCGATGCCACGTTATCCTCACTGCCCTTCGCATATAAAGATTGTTTCGGCGGTTGATCACTTCAAGTCCTTCGTACGGCGACGTTAGTCATGGCCGGATGCCTTCTCGGCGCGCGGAAACATGGCCCGATGAAGCAAGGTCTTGCGGAAGCGTCGTAAGAGGATGGTTGGCAGGCTGGAGTTGGCCGTAAACCTTGGAATAGTAATCGTAGCTGGTCGATGTGGTCACAACTGTAAGTTGCGACACGGGGAAGGTGAAGAGGAGCTCCTTAAACCATTTCCGCCATAGTGCACGCGAGGTGCTTCTTGATGTCCGAGCGAACGCCAAGCAGTACGATGGGACACTCTTGAATCCCCAAAGCTGAGGTGTCCTGGGTAAAGAGCGCTGTCTTTTGCAGCGGGCACAGACACTCAACCATTCCTTTCGCGGAGGTGCGTAATGCAGTCGTGTGAACGTGACGTGGGCGTACCGGATACGCTTCAGGCCACCGGGTATAGCGGTCCATACAGGTGAGGATGTAGCTTTTGCCGCATGATGGACTTAATGGGCCGACAATGTATATGTGAACATAGTCAAAGCGGTAGTCAAGCGCGCAGAATTCCTAAAGTGGTGAATTTGTGTGGCAGGGCGTCTTCGCGCGCTCACAACAAGCTTACGTGCCCATCTCCGAACGTCATTGGTCATGCTGAACCACACAAAACGAGTATGCAATGAGGCCCTGAGTGGCGCGGACGCTAGGATGGCTTGAGTCAGTGTGGCGAAGGTCTGTTGACGGTAGGGGGGTGGCACAAACAGGCGCGCACTGTTAGTGGACACGTTATACACCTGTTACCCGAGTAGAAAGGCAGTGGTACTTCAGACAGCAAAGGGGACGTGGAGCCGGCACGCAGAAAGGCCGTGGTACTTTTTATTCCAAGTTGCTAACTTGCACACCGACATTAACTACTACCCTACACGGCACCATTCATACTGCTCCGTGTCTTATCTACGTACGAACTACGGTTTTCAAACTTTAAAGTATACTTTGCGTTCTTTACTAAATAGGTTTGACTCATCATACACCTCGCTCCGTGCAATTTTTTATAATTTTCTTCCAGACATATTTCATTAATCTTTCATTTTGTGCATTTCCCTGCCAGTATTTACCTCTTATTTGTATTAATTGTCTACAATGAGATGTTATTGTGTTTGTTGTATGGTTCATTCTATGCTGCACCGCGTTTTGTTTTTGAGTCTTCCTTGTAAACAAAGTTGCCCTGTGCTGTCTGTTTTTGTACCCACCGCTGCACCGATGTGCACACGCGGGCAGGGAGCACTGCCAAGTTGCGATTTAGTGACTTTTTTTTTCTCGTCTCCTCTGCCATGTAATCAGGAATGCAAGTCTGGAGTAAAGGGATACTCAGATCGCGAAACTTACTGTCATGACGTTGTATCTCTATGATTTTCTCGAAGTATACGGCACCAGAGGAAAGGACGCTCAGACGCGAAAGGGCATCGGCTGTCGTTTTGAAATGGCCTTCAATGTGTCTAGGGTCAGCGGTGAATGGGACATGAAATTCAGAGTCGCAGTGTAAAGCACATGACAGTGTTCTGGGATCGGTAAACGCGTATAACACACGATGTGGGATGTTGCGCTGAGTGAGGAATGAATCCCAACCTAGAAAAAGTACGGTGGTTTATCGCCTCAGCAGCAGTATCAGGTGATCGTACCGGCACTTCGCAGGTCCGTTTCGCAAGTAAGTTTTTCAAGCCACGCATCCTGCTTTTTTGTATCGTTGCATCTTCCCTATCACCTGCAGTAGGCGGTGGCAGTGTTCCTTATCGGCCACGCAGTGCAGCCATGTTTCGTAGGGGTGGAGGTGGCGGAGGCTGCGGAGAGCGCGTCGTCGTATTCCAGTTTGTGGGGAATGGGTCGAAGGTAGGCAGTGAGGAGCGTGCATTCGAACGGGCTTGACACGTTTCTGTCGGTTTTAAGTCGCGCGAAAGAAACTGAGCGGGCGCTTTTGTCGAAGCTGTTACAAGACGGCATCGCTGATCAGCCGCATTGGGGCGTCGGGTGGGCGGTGCACGTGGCGTTTGCGTTCTTGCAAAGATGTGCTTAGCTTCACTTCTCCATTTCAGAGAAGCAGGTGCTTTCTTGGGCGACTTCACCGTTGGGGTCAGGGGTATCATTAATGCGAACCAAATTAGGCAGAAAGCGATGATAACCGTTAATAAATCCAAGGAACTCACGCAATTTCCGGAGCGATGTCTCTTGAAAAAAATTGCCAAGAGCTTCGTCCAAATGACCAAAAGTCGAAAGGTCGCGCTTCTTCATACGTGACCAGAGTACAAAAAATTTGATGGTCTGCTCGTTCAAGATGTATTTAGCTGTGTTGGTTCTCAAGCCACGTTCCGAAGTCGAAAGAAGAGCAATCGCAGGTGTTCTCTGTGTTTCATGGTGAGGGTTGTAACAGCGCACCCAAGACGAAGACTACAGAAGGAATAAAACGAGGACACGGCGCTGACTCTGAGGAGGATTCTGACTCTGAGGACGCTGGGGAGAGTCAGCGCCGTGTCGTTGTTTTATTCCTTCTGTTGCCCTTGTCTTCGGTGCGTTGTTACAACCCTTACCATAAATCCCAATCAACTAGCCCGTCTTGCCGTTCTGATGCAATATGCGTTATCTGTGCTATTGTGAAGCTCTATAACGTAGAGCTATTCGAAACTGTTTCTAATAAATTTTTGCAATCAGCCCTCCACAATTTGTCGAAAAACTTTTGGATTTCCTCCTTTTTGCCTGTCTATCAAGTGATGTCATGAAAATCGGGAAATCTTGCAAACTGGCATGATGCGTTTACACGCACTATGCATGTATAAACCGAACAAAAATAACATTTTTTCGAATTTCACACCTTTTTCGCTATTAGCCCTCTGTTGGTCAAATGTTTTCGAGCTGTGCCCACTTTGCCTTTCTATTATGCGATGTCACAAAAGCGCGAAAATCACCACGTGAAAGTGAAGTGTGCGAATTAAAAATGCATCAACATGCTGTTAGGAATGGCCTGCCGAGGTGCCGACATGCAAAGTTTCTCAGCCAGCTGCAGCAGCAGGGGTTGTCGTTTTCTAGGAACCGACCGTCCTTCTCCAGCATCTTGGCGTCACGATGTCTGCTGTGTAAGGAGGACAATACGCCGCGTCAGCGACTCTGCGTCGCGGGAATGTGACATGAGGTCGACGAATCAGGCTTTGTTTCTTTGTTACTGAACTCGCCACCACCGACCTGGTCTGCCGTGAGCGGGGGAGTTCCCGAGGGAAGGTATTTGGCGGCACCTTCCCACGCGCCCTTCAAGACGTAAGCCCCGAGTTCTGCGAAGCTCGTCTGGCCTTGGTGGGGGCAGTGAAAGCTGTGCGTACGTGTGTGAACCCTCTTCCTCCAAAAAGGTGCGTCGACTACGTTGACGTTGGACGCTAAGGATCGGCGGTGAACTGCCGTTTTTCCTTCACCTAGGGATCTAGGGAGGACAGAGTGTTTATAAGCAGCTGTTGTCGGCTGCTAGAGTGTGCTCGTGAGCTGCGTGCTCGTGCTCGACAAGCGGGGTGCTTGGAGCTGTTTGCTGTATGCTTCGTCTTGCGCGCTCCATTTGGGAGCCACGCTAGACTGTCGAATGTATCCCTTGTTTTAATGTAAATATCTGTAAATAAATCCTGTGCGCCCAGTTCCTCCCTAGTTCCTCCCTACGACCTCCAACCCTTAGAATTGGATGCCAGCGGAGCGATCGTCCTACAACTCTGACAATGCCTGACAGACTTAACTTATTAATGAAAATAACCGGAGACAGCTCCGTTCCGAAAGAACTAGAAGAGGTGTGTCTCCTTATGCTTGTGGCACTGGCTGCTCGCAGCTGCCGGAGAGAACGGATTTATTAGCGTATAATTAAAATCTTTATGCGGCAGTATAACGTTGTCGAGCCCTGTTCGCACGTATGAGACATCGCTTTTCGAACTATTCTTCGCTGAGTACTTTCGGAGTATAGACCTTGGTTCCTTTAGGCTGACGACGTTGGACACTCGGTAATTAGTGTATTCTTGAGCTATCCTGTCCGACTCTTGCTTCGCTGCCACCCCCGTGTGCCCCTGTACCCATACCAGCTTGTGTGTGATGACTTCATGTGGTTCCGTGCCTGTCTGTTATTGTGTTTCACAGTCTACTGAAATGAGTATGCGGAGTGCCTGTACCCCGAGAGTGTTCGTCCGTTTTATTCAATTACAGAGGCAACAGGAAGCGGTACCCCCACTGCACAAGTCTCTTAGCAGGGATGAAGCTCTCGCATGGAGACAACTACAAACGGGGTCGTACTCTATCCTCCTCTTGCTAAGTAAAATGCACCCCACTTTATATAAGGGCAACTGTCCATGGTGCAATGAGAAACCCACATTATAACACATACCATGGGCATGTCAACAAACTAACGTATTCCCAGTCATCTCACCCAAGTGCGGAGAAATGGGAGGAACTGCTGTCCAGCGGCCACTACGAAGACCAGATAGGTCTAGTGCTGCGTGCACGACGGATAGCAGTGGCCAGCCGAGCCCTGGACTGAGGGCAGCCTACCATTGGGATAGAGGACGGACGAAGCAGCGGGTGAAGACCTCCGGAGCAAACACAAGGAGGAAGACTACCTTAAAGAAACCGCCCCAGCCGCAAAAAAAAGAAACAATTACAAGAGCTCAGTAGAGTCTTCACTCACTCACTGAGGATGCGTTTTGCGACGGATGTGATCATCCGTTGCACATGGCCGCAATTTTTGACCAAGGTAACCTAGGGAAGGCGGTCTAAAGCCACACTCTGGCTCCACCCCTTTCAGTCAGTTATCTATTGTCACTGTTCTAGCTCAGTACCACCGAAATCCTCTTCAATTCAGCGTCCTCCTCGCCTCTTATTAGCCGATTCGATAAAGGACCCTGTCAAAGTACACAATATTATTTCCTTTTAAATCAAACAAAACGTGACCTCCTAGAAAGGAGGAGCGCATTTTATGGCGCGGTCAAGCAATCATATCGGTCACTGCCGAATTCATACGTCAGCGGTAATGCGAATTTGTCGTCAGCAGATTAGAATAGATACAAATTGGAATCGTTTTAGGTTACCGGGCTACTGGTGTCGAACCGGCCACTAGCAACCAATCTTGGTAGGTGACAACGAAGTGAAGCCGTGGCTTACCTCACTTGTGAAGCGCTAAGAAGTTTGTGCGACGGTCCTCAGGTCAAAGGCATATATACATACTCAAAGAGATTAAAAGGTATGACGATAAACGTCACTGGAATGTCCGATGGACCAGCATATATGTGGTGGTTCGCCTTGACTAAGCCGATCTATCTAAACATAGAGATATCAACTAATAAGGTGGTGGAGTCATGAATTTGCGGAGGCAAATATCGATCGGGTACAATGCCAACGTTCTGTGCACAAGAGTCCGCGCACGAGGGCATGCCTACGGGATCTCTCTTGGAAACCAGGTTCAGGGCTTATGACCTGCTGCTCGACGGTGCGCGAATGATACCTAATTAAAAATATATTGCTACAAGGCGCTGCAGGAGTGACCGATGATGAGAGGACTGATGAAGACTACTACCGCCGATAGTCGTGCGCATGGGCTCCATCTTGTGTTCCTGTCTTCCGCCCGTTGTATATATCTTGTAAACATATTGTCATGCGTCATTTCTCCCCGTCACATTTTGGTCGAGAGTGCTAGCAAACATTATTTTTCTCGTGCTAGTCACGTATAAAGAACAAAGCAGCAATGCTGCGAAAGAAGAAACTAACTTTTATTGGGCGAACCTGCGCCCACAAAAACAGGCTACACTTAAAGAACGGCGACAACGGCGAGCACACTCGGCGATCGTCAAAGTCTGATCGACGGGTAAAGCGCGTCGGCTTTTATACATCAGTCGTCGAATATTCCAGAGTAATCGCTGGGTCTCGCGTGTCTTCCTCAAAGTTCTACACTATTCGCGTCGAGCATAGGTGCAATCCAATTACACAAGGTTCGGTGACAGATGGCGAATGGAACCATCAATAACATTCCAGAAACTTCCTATACATGCAGGCGCGTCCTGCGCTGTGGGATAACATTTGTTAGGTGGGGAAGCGTGGCCAAGCGATAAAGATAAACATGTACACGTGTCAATAGTTTACTTGGCAGGAATGGCACAAGTGTGGTTTCTGAATACGAACAGGAACTTACGAGTTGGGAGGTATGTAAGCAAAAAGGGGGGGGGTGGCTCATCAATCTGTTTAGCAAGCCCATCGGATGCCGTCGTGCTACCCAGAAGGAACTTACACGCCGAGCTCAGACTTCCACCGAGTCCTATGTGACGTACATCCAAGGCGTGCTCGCGCTTCGTCACCAAGTCGATGACACGATGCTGGAAACGGGAAAGTTAGCCCGTATCCTTAAAGGCATCGAATATCACGCGTTTACACATCGGGTTTTTTAAGAACTCATCCACCAGTGTAAGACGTAATCAAATAATAGCGATGCTATAAAGAAGCAAAACGTCGCCGCGTTACTCCGAACTTCACATGTCTTCAGAACACGGCTGTGATACTTATCTGCGAGGATCTCCGACTTCCATGCGTTCATGCTGCGTTCGACAATATTGTGCGCATAATCCGCCGCGAGATTGAAGCTGCCTCCCGAGTTCCCCTTCAGGTGCGTAACCCCGACGAGTCGCATGCAACCAATTCCCTAATCCAAACCGTTGTGAGTAAAGAACTAGCAAACGCTGGACTACAGACGCTTTGCCCAGTCAGTGGACCTGACTATTACCCGCCCGCCGCATGTGAGTTATACAGACGCCCAACCATGCTTCATAGCTATCATAATTCCGCAGAATGGCGCACTTCCGATGACAGGCCCATCTGCTCCTGTTTTGGACGCGGTGGACACATTTCCCGCCATCGTAGCATTGCTTCGAACTCGCAGCCTTCGCAGAGCTAACGAAACATTCGACGTCCAGGTGGTAGGTCCCAACTGCCGGTACACAATGACGACGACAGCCAGCACCATCATCGTCAGAACGATCAGACCACTCTCTTCGCCATCCCGACATCTGCCCAGCTCACCTCTGCGTCGTCGCTCTCCTTATTCCTCATACTCTCGCCGCTCATCGGAAAACTCACGGGCGCAGCTCTGAGAGCTGAGCCTGCCACAACAATCCGACCCGACATTCCTCTGCCCACACTACCTGGACATCACAACCTCATCAACGTGGACGTGCGCGGTATACCTGTCATCGCTCTCTGACACCGGCGCCCACATATCGGTCATGAACTCAAACCTCCGTATTCTTCTGGAGAAAGTTCTTACACTGCTCCGATCGCTGTAGTACGCGAAGCCGATGGTGCGGCTCCGGCTGCTGCCGGGTTGCGTACCTCCCGTCTCATTCTTAGCGGGCACCACACCAGTTTCGTTTTACGTCTTGGATCAATGCTAAGATTTAATGGTCTTAGGGCCTGACTTTCTCTCGCCACATTCGGCTCTTATTGAGTGCTCCGGAGGGGTTACTCAGCTTGCCTTACCTCATGCCGTTGAGCCTTCGGATCCTGTGTCGAGTCGGCTGTGTTCCGCCGAGTACATTCGTCTACCAGATCTAGCCGTGACGTACATCGACGTCTCTCCTGATCCCCTGTGGAAGGCAGCGATCGCATTGTGTCGCCCAATGCTACCGTGCTCTGCTCGCAGTATGTCATGTTCCTGCACTCGGTCATCTGTATAAAGAGCTATGCTGCCTGTCTCCCTATTGTGAATTTCTAACTGTGCCCTGGTGGAATACGCAGGGTATCTCTTACAACCCTAGCTCGTGCCTCCTCATGCTTCCATCTTAACTGAGCCTGCCGCACAGCCTGCTGCTGTTATTGATTCGATGTCCACGATTTTACATGACATAACGAAGATTATCACCACTGACCTACCAGCCGAACATGTATACGTGCTTCGGGGCGTGCTCAGGTCGTAGCAGGACATTTCTTATCTCGGTGACCGACCACTGGGCCAAACAAGAGATGTCAACATCGCATTCACACAGGCAATGCCAAACCCATACACCGATGTCACTATAGCGTAGTCTCATTCGCTGAGCGCCAAGTTATACACAAGGAAGCTAAAACTGGCCCGTCATTTTAGGGAACATTCTTCAAGCCAATGTGCATCTCCTGCCGTACTTGTTAGAAATAAGGACAATGGGTGGTGCTTCTATATCTACGTCCGGAATCTTAGCGAAGTAACAAAAAAGACGTGTACCCCTTACCTCAGATAGATGTCACCCTTGACTGCCTCAGTGGTTCCAAGTATTTTTCTTC